>NC_046299.1:9456363-9757272 GCF_004115265.2 Rhinolophus ferrumequinum | reverse complement strand
CCCTAGCAAACTACAGTCCCCTACAGTCAGGAGGACCCTTGCACACTAGGTCCTCTCCACTAGTGACCCACAAGTAATCTCGCCATATCTGATGATTGGAAGTCAATGCTGTCCATCTTTGCCAGACCACCTATAGAATTCTAGTAGGGGTTGTGTTAGTTTCAGTGGTGACTTAAAACAATGTACTTTTATTCTCTTATGGTTTTGGAGCTCAGAAGTTCAAAATCAGCCTCATGTGAGCCAAAATCGAGGTGACACCAGGGCCTTGCACCCCTCAGAGGCTCTAGGACAGAATCAGTTCCTTGCCTCTTCCAGGTTCTGGTGGCTGCTGGCATCCCTTGACTTGTGGCCACCTCACTCCCATTTTCAAGGCCAGCACCTTCAAATCTCTCTCTGCTCTGTCTTCATATGGACTTCTCAGCCTCCTTCTCAGAAAGGCACAGATGATTGCAGTTAGGGTCCAGCTGCATAATCTAGATAAGATCCTTAATCACATCTCAAGATCCTTAATCATATTTGCAAAGACACACTTTCCATATAAGGTAACATTTACAGGTTTCAGGGATTAAACCAGATATCTTGGAGGGCTGTTATTCAGCCGGCACAACTGACTGTGCTTTTATTGAAATGTCAGATAAGCAACCTAAAGCAGTCCAGTAACAGGGGTGGAAGCCCTGCCTTCATCTGACTCTGTTCTCATGCCACTCAGGACGGGGGTGGGGTGTGGCAAAGCCTCTCAGTTTAGGCCTCCAAAGAATATTCTGAATGGATACTGTTTCCTCAATTGTCTCTCTCCAATTTTTGAGTGTCTGTCTCCTGCCCCCCTTTAATCCTCCTCCCAGCATGAAAATTTTGAAAATTCCAACCCTTTCAACAGATTGGGACCTGCCCTCTATCTCCCTAAGTATTTCCCAGTCCAAGCTTCAGCCTGCTGTTAGTGAGAATGTTTCTCCATTGGCTCTGGAGTGTGTGTGTGTGTGTGTGTGTGTGTGTGTGTGTGTGTGGTGGGGAGAGCGAGCTCGGGTTTCCACAAATTGGGGAGGACTGTGGTGCTTTGCTTGCTTCCAGAGAGTCCTTTGACCAGAAATGGTTGTGGCCAGATTCCTTCTGAATCACCCAAGGACAAGCACACCTTGCCAAATGGAGAGTTACATTTCTTCCAAAGACAATCTAGTCTTATGTCACATGGTGAAAACACTCTCTTCCTATTAATAGTACTTTTCAATCCACTCCAGTAAAATCTATAACCCTAGCATTATTAAATCAAAAATTCTTCTTAGCTCTATTTTCACTACAAGGGCTCCACACTAGCTGGGGACAGGTAGCTTTGAGTCATTTGGGATGAATGGTTCTATCCTTGAACAGTTTCCGATCTCTAAATTTATCTCTTGATAGAAATGAGTGAGTGTGTGTGTGTTTACCCAGCTATGTGATTATTAATGAATTAGAGAATTGGAGGGGAGCAGAAAGTACATCTGAGCCTAGAACAGGGGAAGGGACTAAAATGATACAAGAGAATGATCAAAGAAGGAAGAACATATCAAGAATAGACAGAGCAGGCCCCAAATGCTCCTGGAATGTAGAAGCACAGAACATTCTTTTATGCTAATGTTGGGAGCAAAGTTTGTGGCATCTGAAGCTTCTTAAAATATGGAGAGTCCTCTTTTGAAAGAAGGATGCAAAATAATGAATACAGAATTAAGTACAGGGCTTTGGATGAAATTGAAAAGTCCTGAAGCTTAAGCTTCATTAGCCTTAGGGGGAATCCTCTGTCTCTGGCTGGGAATCAAGGCCAACATTCACCTTCTAGTTATATGATTGATATCTAGTATTACTCCTATTTTCCAATGATGTGGTTTGAGCTAAAAACGTTTGAATCACATATGTAATATGTTAGGAATTTATAATACTATACATAATGTTAGGAATCCATACTATATATTTCATATATATATATATATATATATATATATATATATATATAATGTTAGGAATCTGTCAATCTGAGATCTAGAGGGGAAAACATAAACTAGATATTTAAAAAGTTATAAAATAACATTTCTGTAACACTTTATAGTTTAGGACATCCTTTCAAAGAGTTTACTTCATTTAGTCCTTACAAGAACTTTGTGAAGAAATTTTATATTTTATCCCATTTTATATAAAGGAAAATGACTTTGGAGAGATTTGCCAAGTACATATGGCCTAGGTTAATACAGGAAGTGGGGCTGACCCAGGACTCCACATTTGCCACTGTTGACAAGGGGTAAACACTATTGGCAAACTTCTGCTTTCCAGGGGTGGGGCGGGGGAGGGGAGGGAAGCACAGGCCAAGAGAGTTCATCCAACCTGCCTGTCTCTTGACATTGATCCCTCCTACCTGTCTATCTCCATCCCCGTGGATTTCTCAGCTCCAAGTTTGACGGGCAGAACAGTAAGTAATTTGCTCCAAATAGGCCTGGTCTAAAGAACAAGGGACTGGTGACCTTTGGGGAAAGTCTTAGATCTAGAACTTGTCTGTCCCAAGCTTGCTGTTCTCCTCTGAGCCAGACATGAGTTCCAATCATGAAATCACAAGGGAAGAAAAATCCAGATGCTGGGCTGTGGCCTTTGAATGTAAGGGCCCAAAATAAAATTGTTTACGTGCCACATTTTTTTTCCCAAATCAAAAATGAATAGTTTTTACTGAATCCCAAGGGAGAAATGGGCTCCTGTTGAAGTGATGGAATAGACTTGTTAACGTCTGATTATTTCCAGCCTGTCCCTTTTCCCCACAGCTGGAAAGCTTTCCAGCTTAGCCTCCTGCCATTTCTTCCCTCTCTCTCACGCCCCGAAGAGAACCAGGTCTCTCCGGAGGGAATACCCCTAAGAGGTCAGATTTCACAGCAAAGAACTGGAAAAAAGAAAGGAAGCCGGAGAGCAGTTTGGACAAGAGACGTATGGGAGTATCTGTGCTGAGAAGAAAATGGTGAGAAGAAACGAAATAAGATTTTATTTTTTTAATTGAGAGGGCTTTGTCATATTTGAGAAATACACACAAAGGACTTGCATTTTCTCAAATTATTTTTAATTGTATGGAATGGATATTTATAAAATGTCAATGCTGCCCTGGACCGAACTCTGGGTTGTAGCTTTATAAGCATCACCCTTACAACCTAAAACCCCGACTTGGTTAAATCATAGAACAGCAATGAGAAAAACCATGATAAATGATGCACTGTTTGTGGGCAATTTAAATGTTAGTATCCTACCATATTCAAGAAGCTGCAACAGCACTCTAATCCTAAAATTAGAATGAAGGCCAAATTTTGAAAATATATTTGCCACTTTTGCCGCTGGTCTCTGGTTGTCTGTCATGGGCCTCGTTCAAAACACCACCTTGGAGACTTTGCCAATCACATTCCCCTCTTCACTCCCTCCACCTATGTCCCCCACCTTGCCCACTTGCTCATCCAGTCAGGGGCAGTCCAAACACCCTTCCCCCACTACACACCCTTCACTGGGAACACACCCTTCACTTCCTCAGCCTCACTGAAGAATTGCTGTAATATTGAGGGGAAGGAATGGAGCAGTATTAGGAAAACCCAAACCCTATGTGTCCTTGTCACTAAGGGCTGCTCTTACAACAGGTGAAACACTGAACTATTATTTTTCTTTAACCAGGAGAAGCAGCAATGGGTTTGAAATGTACTGGGCAGCTTTTCCAAGGATGTACCAAGTTTCTACAGGAGTAATCCTGTCCTCCCCCCTTTGGTTTCTGGTGCAGTACGGACCATTCTTTAAAACAGTTCTAACATGATTATCTCACGGAAGGCATTTTGGCAATTGTTACTGGTTTGCAATGGTACAGACCCCAGGAGACCATCAGCTTGAGAATTACAATTGGCTGAGAGGAAGAACAAGCTACAGCTACTGCTGTGGTTTAGAAAAGGTGTTAAGAAAAAAAAAAGTTCTTTACACTCCATTTAAGAATATACAGCGCAGAAAAATGGCTTATATACTTAACAATACCTTGCTTTGACAGTATTTAAGGTATTAGAAAAGCTCGAAAATAGTAAGCAGCATATGAAGAATAAAAAGAGCTATGCTTTGGACTCCTGGATTGTCAAGGCAAAAGGTTCTAGATCCTTAAGTAATAAATTACCTGAAAATGTCTTTGTGTGTGGTGGAAGAATGAGTTTTACACACATACACGCAATTAGTTTTGGTTTTGTATTTTTAATTTAAAGCATTATAAGCACATGATTATAAAAATCAAAACGGTGTACAGGAATGTAAAGTGAAAAGGAAATTTCTACTCTCCTTTTCTTCCTGATTTCCTCCCACTGCCACATCTCCCTCTATTTCCATTCCTCAGAAGTAACCACACTTCCTTGGGTTTTGTTTCAGAATGTTCTGGGCTTATAAAAACATAATATCTCTCCCATTCCCCCCCCCCTTTAAAAATGCAAATGGAATACTTTAAAATACTATTCTGTAACTTGGACTTTTTCTATTCAATGGTATACCTTGGGCATTGTTTTCAAATTAGCTTATTTAGAACTACCTAATTTTTTAAACTCTCTTTTTGTTGTTTTAATTGAAAAGTAAGTGCATAACAGAAAGGAAGTGAGAGATAGCTGGCTTTAGACAAATATGAAATTATCACTGTAAAAGGCTAATTATCTTCCCTCTGGAAGATTAGATACAGAAAACACATTTCATTCTCTCTCTCTCTCTCTCTCTCTCTCTCTCTCTCTCTCTCTCTCTCTCTCTCGCTCTCTCTCTATGTCTCCCTCTCCCTCTCCCTCGCCCTCTCTTCCTCTTCCTCTCTCTCTCTCTTTCATACACACACACACACACACACACACACACACACACGAAAGAATTATCACAGCTGTTTTAAACAATAACTTGGGTCCTTGACAATTTAACAGGCCATAAAACTAAAAAGCCAGTATTTAACTCCCAAAAGTTTAGAAATTGTTATTAATCAATTTTACCGCAATACTTTTTTTTAAAGGATGAAAAAAACTTTAAGAAGTATACAAATGAAGGAGAGATGGTCTTCTCCATTGAACAAAATGATCTCTCTCTTTTAGATCAATGTGATGGTCTCCTAGGGACTTTCCCCCTTTTTGTTCTATAGTCTTCTTAAATACATAATTTTACATGTATCCAAGTGCTCTAAAGTGGTTGTTACAATTTTCAGTTGTCTCTGAACTTATGGGAGGAGGTAGCACAAATTTCCTGGCAGACAAATCCATGAGAAATTGGCTGATGATGGGTCAGATGTAAAAATTTGGCTTGTGTCTTGGGCTCTTAACAGCCCCCACTGCTGACCTAGGAAATTACCGTGTTCTCCTGAAAATAAGACCTAGCCGGACAATCAGCTCTAATGCATCTTTTGGAGCAAAAATTAACATAAGACTGGTATTATATTATATATTATATAAGACTGGGTCTTATCTTAATTTTTGCTCCAAAAGATGCATTAGAGCTGATTGTCCGGCTAGGTCTTATTTTCGGGAAAACATGGTAGCAGCCTCCTGACAGGGGGAATATGTATTGAAAAAAAAAATCTCTTCTTTGGGAGATTTTTCATACACAAATAAGACTGAATAAAGTTCTCATAGACAAAAAACATACAAGACTGTGGTCAAGTGTGATCGGAGATGATATTAAAAGTCAAATTTCACAGAAGTACAATAGAGTCTAATCAGAACCCCAAAATCTCAGAGACAATAAACCTGATATTGAAGGCCAAACTGATATTCAGAGTTGAGTTATTTACCATCATTATTTGTGCAGGTTCAACTATGTGGGCTCATTTTCTCACATTCATTGATTACAGGGCTGGAAGAACCCTTAGTGATCATCTCTTCTAATAAATAAGGAAACTGAGACTAAAAGAGATTAAGTGACTTGACTGAGATCACATAGAACTGGCTAGAACCTAACACTTTAGATAATATACTTAAATTAGTATAAATATACCATACATTTAAAGAAGATATATAATATACATGATGGTCATTCATGTTTAAAAAACAGAACAGCATCACATACACTTTCTACTATGACCTTGCTGACGCCATTCAAGGGCAAGGAGGCCTTGAATTAGGAAGCTGGAAGAGAGCGATAAGGATGGGAAGCCAGTCTGGGAGTGGAGAAGCTTCAGGGTCAGGAGCATCCGGCGGGCAAGCCAGCTGTGCAGGAGACTGGGGACATACCTGCTAGGACAGAATATTCACTCTCACTCATTCTGCTCAGCCAAGCCGAGGCTCTACTTACCTCAAAGCCAAGTGTGCATTTAGAGTGAGAGGGACAGAGTAGTATGCATCTGGGTCAAATAGGTTCCAGGGGCATCTTTCCATCAGGATTTTTCTCTTCTAAGACTCTGCTTGCTGACTCTGGATTTACAGGTAATTAACCCCCCAAAATGGTATTAGTTAATGATTGACTGCTATTTTCTAATAAGCTGCTGTCGGGCAGATTTTTTTCCAATTAGTTTCATTTAAAACAGTGGTGTTTACCCTGGCTTCATATTAGAATCATCTGGGGAGCTTCGAAAAAAATACTGATAACCAGAGCCCACCACAATTAAATTCTGGTTTAATTGGCCTGAGATCCAAGCATTGGTAGTTTTGAAAATCTCCCAAGTCCCAGGTGATTCTAAAAGGTAGCCAGGGGAAAATAAAAATAAAATAATAAAATAGACCAGGGTTGGAACCAGATTTAAAACATCAGGGAAAGTTTCAATCAACTAATCATTGTTTTAAAACAGTTACAATAGCATTGTTTTCTTCACATCTGGCAATGTGATTCATTACAAGATAATGCAATAATTTGCAGAACATACTGTCTTCATAGGACTTTCTCATCTATTTTTGCTAAGGAAAGTCAACACTGCTGAATTCATCAATAAATCTTAAAGTGATGGTTCCACTGAAACTTCTTACCACCTTTCTATTATTTTTGTGTCTAAGTCACATCAGAAAGATGTGATATACTGAGCATTCCTCTAGACCTTTATGTTGAGGTGTCTGGGCAGCCCAGAAGGCATGGTACTACTTATGGTACTATAGGACATTTTGTCATCACGGGACTTTCTGTGCTATGGAAATTCAACAGAGAAATCAGTGTGGGCTGGAATAATTAGCAAACCCCTGCCTGCATTTGGGCCCTCTCACTTTTATCCAAGTAGAAGGTAAAAAGTACTACCTTGCTTTTCTTGTCTCCTGCCTTGTTTCCTTCTTCCCTTCTAAGGCATGAGAAAAGGCAGGAGATAGAAGACTTATAAAGATTTATAAAACTGGGAGTGTAATTAAATGTCATCATCTGAGACCAAGAGACCTTCCCAAAACCACATAGGTAGATGACACCTGGAGCTGGGCCTGGAACTGGGGTCCTGACTCAAGCACAATTCTGTTCAATATGCCACCTGGCCTTTCAAGATAGCGCAAAGATACCTGGGAGGGCTTTCTCCTTCCACAAGAAGTTCTCCAGACCCCTACCCTTGTCAAATTAGGTCCCTTCCACTTCACTAATGGCCTATTCTACTTAATTTGGGGCACAATAGCTTCTGAATTTTGCCCTTTCCTCCCTGCTATTTAGAGCCCAGTGCTGATAATACTTGTGTATTTTCTATTGTTACATGTTCCTCGTTGATGTGCATTTATTGAATGCCTGCTGTTGTCAAACGTCACAAGGTTCTAAGAGGAAATACCAAAACAGAAGGCAGACCCACTGGGCAGAGAGCCTGGCTGGGACAAGACCCGCGAAGCCAGTCCCCTGGGGGCATTTCCGGCTCGCCAGGTTTGGGTCTGTGCGAGCAGCTCAAGCCCCCGAGGTGGAGGGGGTTTCCAGTTGGAGTTAGGGAGTCGGCGTGGCTTTTCTCAGGGCTGGTGAAAGGAACGAATTAACCTGCCGGCACGGGAGGGGAGGCCCCATGAATGGGCTTCTGTTCCACAGGCCACAAGAAAGGAAGAGGGACGGCCGGACTCAGCCATGCCCGGGTTCTGCCCGCGTTCGCTACGGGCAGGAGGGAGGACCCGGCCGGAGGAGGAACCTGGGAAGAGCCAGAGGAGGCTGAGGGAACAGAAGCAGAGGGAGGAAGAAGGGCCGAGGGATGGGGTGGGAGAAGACTGGGGGAGAAACCCGGCGAAGCTGGAGAAGAACGCGGCACCAAAGGGCAGAAAGGAGAAAGAGGCGGAGCGTAGACAGGGAGGGGGAGGAGCCTTGGAGAAGTCGGGGGAGGAGCCAGCGAAGGGGTGGAGCCGGAGGAGGAGCCGGGCGGAGCCGGACAAGGGGAGGAGCCCGGGGAGAGGCCTCTACGGCCAGTGCTGCCGCCGCCGCAGCCGCCACTACCTTCGGGGCGGGTTCTCCCGTCGTTCCGACAGCTGGGGCGCTCCCCCAGCCGCCGCTCCCCGGGCGCGGGCTCTGGTGGCCCCGGCCGACGAGGACACCCCGCGTGCTGCCGCCGCCTCCCTCGGCATCCGGGGCCGGCATGGAGCTCTTTCAAGCCAAGGACCACTACATCCTGCAGCAGGGCGAGCGCGCGCTGTGGTGCAGCCGCCGCGATGGCGGCCTCCAGCTCCGACCCGGTGAGGCTGGCGGCGCGAGGTCACCCTGGGCTGGGTGGGGCGGGAGGGGGGCGAGGAGGGGGCGCGGCCGGGCCCCTCAGTCTCCCGCAAGCGAGCGGGCGCCGCCTGCGGCCCTGGCGGGCGGGCACGAGCGAGGGCGCGCGAGCTGTCATTATTTCCTGACGGAGGGAGTGCTCGCCTCGTCCCTGCCACTCCGCGGGGACAAAGGGCCGGCGACCCTCGTCCCTCAGAGAGCGCCTCCGCGTCGAGAATCTCCTCTCCTGCCTGGGAGAGCAGACCCGAGCTGCCAGCAGTCGGGGTCGGGCCGGCTCCCGCCAGAAAGTTCGAGCGAGGTGCCCCTGGCCTTAAAGGCCTTTTCCACTCTGGAGTGGCCTCTGACACGTCCTGACAAGTTCTGGGTTCGAATTCCGAGCTCAGGCCAGAAGCAGTCGCGCCCGTTCGCTGGAACGTCCTGCCGGCGCTCACTCTCTGTTGACATCTGTGTTTCTGGTCCCTGTGTAGAGGCGTGACTTCATTCTGGTTACCTCACAGGCACCCGATTTAAAGCACCTTTTCTTTGACTTCAGTATTGCAGCTAAATGGATTGTAGTGTGGGTCAGTATTGTGCGATACAGAATGTGTTGTGGGTCCCTGTTTGGGTGTCAGGGAAGCTGCTATGAGATGCCTGAGTGACAACGACTCGTTCGTGTTGGGACCGAGCTCCCCGTGGGGAGGTGAACGGAGCCGTCCCTGCCCTCAGAGAGCTCACAGTCCAGGGACAGTTTTCTCTCGGTAGGTGACACCTCCCCTTTTGAGGTGCTCCCTCCTTTTTCCTAATCGCCTGATTTTTCACCTTAGGAGAAGTGAGAGAATCGAGTTCTTTAAAGAAATAGAGCGTTTCACATTGACTTGTAATTCTTGTATGTAACGTAGACAGAGGAATTACGTGGTGTGAATTGAAAAGTGTAAACGGTCCACGTGGGCTTTTCACAGCACAGCGGTCACCATGTATCGGACGCTCTCCAAGGGCCTGGTCCTCAATCTGTTATTCTCAATCCCCACAACAGCCTCAGAAAACAAAGCAGGTGGTGGCTACGTAGCCTCTGTTTCAGGTGGGAGACAGGTGTGAACGGTTGAGTAACTTACCTGCGGTCACGGTCACGTACAGAGAGAGGAGAGCTGGCCCCCAGAAGGCTTCCCGGCAGCTCCCGCAGCTTTCTTAGGAAGGTCCGCTAGTTGATTTGCTGGAGTGGTGAAGGAGACCTGATTATTTCCCCCTTCACTCTGGGTGTATCTTCTTGCTATTTCCTCTCTTCAGAATGGAAGAGAAACTATTGCCCCCAGATAAGGTTCTTGATGATCTTGGGACTGAAGTTGTAGATAGGCTAATTTTGGCCAGTCTCCAGTCATTCTTTTCTCTCTGGTTTTTATTTATTTATTTATTTTTTGACCGTTTGCTACCTCTCCCTCCACCCCCACCTCCAACGTTTGGGTAAGGCTCCAAGTTTAGCTTGAAGGGAAGTAGAGTACAAAATTCCCCAAACTGTGAAAGAGCCAACTCTTTAGATTAACTCTTTGCAGCTGGATGGAATTTAAGATCATCTCCAGCTCACTTTTTTGTGCCTCATTTATTCAACTCTAAAATGAGGATTGGGCTTTTGAGTCCTAGTACATAACAAAAATGTTCCTAAAACATTGCCAATTTGTTCAGTGTTTGTACAGTGTTTGTCTTGGAGGACAGGAATTGACATTGATGTGTTTTACAAAAAATACTCAGGAAATCTCTAGGTGGCTACCTGTATATTTGGGCAGTGAATCGAGGCACATATATACAGGGTAGACTGGTTTTTCTCCATTTCTAGAGCCATTCTCTTCTTTCTCTTATCCCCTAATATTGACAGAGATGAACCAAGCTGCTGGAATTACATGGCCAAGGTATAGTTCCAGGAGTCCTCTGAATAGGAGGGGTTTTAAGTGAAGTATTTGTCATTCTATTTGGTTTGTGTTCAGTTCTTGCACACAGGAGGCTCTCCAATCCTAATGGTTGCTTAGGGATAAACTACTCCCTTCAAGTGAAGTAAGCCAGCTCTTTTAGGATGCTGGCTATAGTGTCTTACCTTTCACTGGAAGGATACTTAAACCCATACTTTTGAGCTAAAGAAGCTCAGATAGGCCACAAGTTTAAGCCTTTAAGGATTATCCACAGGGTAACCTGGGTCTAGATTTTTGGATTAAGCCATGTGGTGTGAGTTACTGTTTACATATCCAAAGTCCACTTCAGAAGGCAAATTAAAGACTTTTTTTCCTGAATAAAATAGCTGTAGTCTTCGCAATTACATGTATCTCACTTCTTAGGATGTAGCAGACCGTAGAGTGAAGTAGACCAAAAATCGAGAGGAAGGAAGAGGCTGTTATGCTTCAGAAGTTAAAGCCTGCTTTGATCTTCAGGTGTTCAAGTATAACCCATGAAGATAGAATCCCATGTGCTGACTTTACCAAATAGTTTGTCCTATCCAGTACTTAAGATCCTAAAGTACTAAAGAATAGCTATTAATAATGGTATTTTAATTGGATAAGTGCTTTTCAAATCTTTTTCTATAGAATCGTTTAAAATTCTCTTCATTTTATTGGACCTTTTCCCTCTGCTTTTACCGCCAGTTTTGCTCTTGTTTCTAATGAAAGCATTTAAAATCTTTTATCGTTTTCTATTGGTTACTCAGCCAAATAGATTATTGACCAAGTCCTTTTCTTTTCAAAAGGGCAGTATTATAAGACCAAAAAAAGCCTTTAGGCCCTGTGGTTTTTGTTTATAGCTATTGAACAACCTGAAGGAGGACTTTTCTTTTTCCTAGGGACATCAGAAGAATCAGCATTGATATTTAAGGTTAAAATGACCCTTAGCCTGGAATGTTTGTTACTCTCGGTGCCTTTTCCTGGCTTATTTATTCTGTAAGACCCAGATGTTACCCCCACACTCTGCTCAGCCTAGCCCACATTCCTGGGGCAGAATTATTGGTCACAATAAACAAATTATTGTGTTTCCAGGTGCCTTATTCACTTAGTACACTCTTTGATTATAGTCTTTACTGCATAATAGTCTCCTTTTTCTCCAGGGGACAGTGCATTCTCCAGGGACAGGACCGTTTTACTCATCTTGGTATCTCTGGGCTTTAGAATGCTTAGCACACAGAAGGCATTTTTGGTTGAATTGAGCTGAATTAAATTTAAGTCCAAATTTTCTCTTAGTAATATCACTGCCATAAAAATAAGCTGTTGCGTTATGCTTGTCACTCCTTTTAGACCTGGTTTTACATATCTTCTAATTGGGGCGGAAAATCTCTGTCCAGCTGGGTGAGGAACGAAATATGAGGAAAGGTGCATTTCCACTTGTGTTATTGTTTTATCTGATTTAGCATCACCTGTTTTTTTTTTTAATCTTTGTGGTTGTATTCCTTATTTTCTTCCTGTTAACATTTTTTTCTTCTAGCTAAGCAGTTGAGTATTGTTATTTTTCTGATGTTTTCATTTTTTTTTAAGGGTAGTGAGTCGTCTGTAGCACTGCTTTTTAGTGGATGCTTTATGTCTATTGCAAGGTAATGACCAGCAGAGAAAAATATTTAGCTTGTTTTATTTTCTACCAGGGAAAAAGATAAAGCACTGTGTAAACATTTAATAATCTCCTAATTAACAGTGGAGTTTTACTATCTGAGAATAAGGATTGCAAAGACTTAAGAAAGAATATAATACAGTCTACTGTTGGAGAAGGGTGATATAGTCTTATCTCTTCAGTCTTAAAATTGCTTCTACTAGTCTTTGTCTGATATGACAGTCTTATATAATTTATTTCTGCCTATTGCTTCATTCTATTCGGAGACTGAGTGACCATGAAAAGATGGTAAAGCATCTGTCACACACATAACATTAATAAGCGTGTAAACTATATATAAAGAGATGATACTCTGAATGATGAATACCACTGAACATTTTTTTGGAGGGTATACTAGATGTCAGAATTCACAGAATCATAAAAAAATGTTTCTATTCTTAATTTTTTGATAATGAAATTATTTTTAGTATGTCATGTGAAGTTAACTTTTTTTGAATGAGAATTTATGGACTCGAAATCCACATAAAACTTTTTATCTCTTTTCAGGATCATATTTTATGAAATTCAGTGTATTTAGAATTAAGTGTCATTTGGTATTTACTTTGAAAGAAAGATTTTAAACTTAAAAAAACATGCTTGCTAAATAATTTACAAATTACCATGACAAAATATAATATGACATTTTAATTTAAAAATATTAAATATATTGTAAAATATCTTTCTGTTTTTGTTGTTGAATAACCAGTTTTTTTCCTAGTGTCTTTAGTCTTCAGTTTTTAAAAAGTGTTTTACTAGTTTTATACCCTGAACTACTTTTTAGCCCATATTTTATATTTTTAACAGGCCAGCAGTTGGATTGAACAGGTCTATATATTTATTTTTATAAACATTAATTTTTATGCATGCAAGATAGAGAAGACTCATCTTTCCAAAGATTTTTTCCTGCCATCTTTGGCTTTAAAAAAAAAAGACAGGGTCTTTCTAAGGGGGCTGATGAGAATGTTTGGAATCAGGTTTCATAGACTGAGGGAAGTTTTTGTACATATTTTGTTTATATTGTCAACTGAGATTAATAGTAGCTAATAAGAGCTTTTATTTATTGAGAATTTTTCTGAACTAGACACTGTCCTAAGCCCTTTGTATGTACTGTTGGCATTTCATCCTCACAGTAAACCTCAGGAGGGTTTTATTATCCTCGTTTTACAGATGAGGAGACTGAGGCACAGAGAATTTGTCTAAGTTCACAGAGTAAGGGAGAGATGAGGTTCTAAGCCAGTATGTGACTCCAAAGGCAGACAAAATGTTTTATAAACCTTGCTGCCTTCTTGACTACAAAGTTATAGTATTTATGTTTTTATGGATAATATCTGAAATGTACCTAGCTATCATAATGATTGTAGTATAGCTTATATAGAGAATAAAATAGCCTCTCAAATGTCAAAGCACGCACACTGAAGAAGGAGCGATATAAATGGAAAGGTTTTTAATGGGACTACTTGTTGGTTCTTTGACCCTACACCTGCCCTGACTACTTCTGCAAAATTAGTTTATGTAGTCACAGGGAATGTTGTTATATAATAGATTGACTAATTGTTTTTCCAGTTACAGTCAGTTTATCAGGTTTCTCTTATGTTTTTAGAACATCTGTAGTTTGGGAAGGGAATAGATATCGGGTATATCTTTGTGCAGAAACACTGATCTGTACTGGATGGGAACTATTTCAGCAGTGATGAGCAACCTGAAGCCTTTCTCAGTCTAGCTTTGCAAGAGTCCTAGATCCAATTTCACAGGCATCCTTTAAGAGCATATAAAGAACAGAAGGAATCATGGAGAAAAAGGCTTTAGGGCAGCGACCTTCAAGGAGGGAAGGAACTTTTGTAGAATCACTGGTTTCTAGCTGCTGTGCTCTGACCAGGCTGCAGCCAGCAGAGGCCAGGACTTGTCAAAGCCTAGCTTCAGAGGAGAGGCAGTATCAGGGCCTTCTAGGGTAGAGCATGCAGGTGCCCGGACAGCTTGGTCCTTCTGGAACCTGGCTGCATTGGTGCTGCTCCGGGATGCCCAGCAGCACGGTATCACCCCTGTCCTAGCTGCCCAGCCTAATTCATGCTGAGCAAGGAGGAGCAGCTGTACATGCAGCACCATATTCCTAGCACCCGGCCCACAGCAGGTCTTCCGTAAAAACTGTGTGGAATGAATTGAAATAATTCTAGTCCCTGGTTGACCTTCTGTACCTTGAGCAGTAAAGAGGTTGTTGGAAGGATTAAGTGGAGAATATAAGAACAGAAAGCTAGAAGGCTGCCTCTCTTGGCAACTAAAAAACAAGTGCTAATTTCTCATTGTCATTTTATTCAGTAACGGCGGTACTCTAACTTTTAAGTGTGGAATTCAATAAATCTCCTCTCTCTTTTATTATTTCCACTGCTTTTCTTTCTTTCTTTTTTGTTTTTAACAATATTTATTTTCATTGCTTTTCTTTTCTGGGTGCAGCTCACCCATGGGTGCAGCCCATGCGGGGATTGAACTGGCAACCTTAGTGTTATTAGCACCACCCTCTAACCAACTGAGCTAACTGGCCACCCTCAAATCTGTTCTCTTTTTGAATGAAAATAAATGGGACCCAAAGACGTTTTTATTTTCTCAAACTGGCCCTTCTGCAAAAAAAAAACAAAAAAAATACGGTGATTGTTGCTGATTTTCGTCCTTTGTGATTGATGACAAAAAGAGCTGTTGTGTTTGCAGATAGATACTAGACTATTGGAAAAATCAAACGAGTTTGGCTGTGATGTTGGTTTCATGAATTCTGAGAGCCATAGTCTAACGTGGTGTGGTTTTATGGGGATTTAAATGTGTTAGATCTTTATAAGCTATATTTCTCTCTCTCTCTGTATCTTTTAGTAAACTGTTCTATTCCTGTTCAAATGTTAAAATTTTAAAATTTAGTCTTGCAAGCAAAAGTCTGAGAAGTAACAGCAATGTCATAGCACCTCTAACAAATAATTACCCGTCTGCTAGCCTGCCATAATCATTGTGTGTCAGTTGACCATAACTGAGCTGAGAATTACATTAGAATTAGAGTATGTTTAACAAAATAGAGGAATAATTTTTTTTATTGTCAGTAGCTGTTGATAATCTGTTAAGTAATAATGTATAAATAGTAGTTTAAAAGTGATGCTTAACACCGAACATTTAGCACTGTAGTACTATCACAACATATATTGGTAGTATCTTAAATAAATCCCAGGCTCTGTTAGGATGACTCACTTTCTGGTTGCTGTGAGACCCTTAAAGGAGCTGCTCTCATTCACAAAAAAGCATCCACTCCTGCCTGCTTTCTGTGGTAAGGTTGGTTGAGTGAAATACAGGTTGATTTTAGGTCAGTGTTCCTTGATGTTTTTTCTGTTAAGTTACTTCATTTTAATTTCAGGTTCTTTCAAGTTTAATCTTGCATCTCTTTAACTCGATAGTGGGATATTTCAAAGTACATTCATTTTCTTTATAAATCTTATTTGGATCAGCTTTTTCCTTACACTGAACTTCAAAGTGCAGTTTCTGCAATGGTCAATATATACAATTTGAAACAATGATTTAACATGTAACTGAAATGTTAGGAAATTTTAAACATGCTAATAATGTTTTCTATGGGTTACTTTTTGAAATGTAGTCTATTTTTTCTATGTAGTACTGTAGTACTTTTTTTCTATGTAGTCTATGGGTTACTTTTTGAAATGTATTTCTTGATACTAGCTTAGTCCAACTCACTGTATTATGAGATCTTGATGCAATTTGTGGTACTTTATTACAGGAAAGACTTTGAAGTTGCACACGGCACACGCATCATCTTGGAATCATACTGAAAGGAACCTACTTGTGAAGGTTCCACCCCGTGACCGATAGTCACTTAGACCAGTACAGTAGTCCCCCGTCATCCAAGGTTTTGCTTTCCAAAGTTTCAGTTACCTGCAGTCAACTGAGGTCTGAAAATATTAAATAGAAAATTCCAGAAATAAACAATTCCTAAGTTTTAAGTTTAAGTTTAGTAGTTTGCGTAATATTAATGATGTGTAATATTAATGTGTAATATTAATGATTTTTTACAGTAGCATTATACAGTCCTTTTATGCCAGATATAAACATTCTTCTCCTCTGGGGAACAGCAGTGGTGGGTAGACCAGAGTTTAGCAGAGTCTTAGTTTGCTGGTCTCCCTTCTGGGCAGTTGTGCTTCTTGACTTCCAGGATTTATCTCTTCTTTAAGTAGCTATTGCATGTATCCCCCTTTGCACCTTTCAAATACTCCCTTTTCTCAAAAAAGCAGGCTCCCTCCATCTAACTAATTTAGTATTCTGTTTCTTTCTCCTTTCAAGTATATTAAGTCTGAATTTCTGTAAAATCAATTATTTATTCTAACAGCAAACATTTATTGAAGGACTATCTTCTGGGCATTGCGTCAAAGTGAAAAGACGGATAAAACAATGTCTCTACCCTCGCTGAGGATGTGGTCCAATGGCGGAGAGGCATACACAGGATTCTCCAGTGACAGATATTGTCCTAGAGCTGTAAGACAGAGTCTGTGGGAGATTGAGCTAGGTCTTGAAGTTCGAGGTTTCAGTGTTTTTTTTTCAAGATGGTGAAATCTATTTTTCTCCCTAATAAAGAAAATAGGGAGAAAAGTGCTCTTTTATTTGATTATGTGAAGTTTATTCCAACTATAAGCAGTCCGTGATTGTTTCTCTCTGTAAGAGCAGAAAGCTCTGGAAGAAACTGGCTCTATGAAGTTGCGGAGTTTTTTTTTCTTGTCTTGCCAGAAATAACTCTTTTATATGTATAATGCCTTCGTTCTGATTATGTACTCAAAATAAAACAATAAGCAGTAAAGTTTATGAGAATAAATAGTGTCTAACTGGCCAGACTGAAATAGTACAGGTTCTCGCCCTGCCCCCACCTCATAGTACACTGTTGTGGCCCTTGTTTGATCTCAAAGTAGTTCTTCATTTGAGGCCAATTAAAATGCAAATCTTAGACTTGGTGGGTTTGAAAGGCAGAACTTTTTATTGGTGAGGACTTGCCAGGGCAGAATGACTATACAAACAATCCTAGATGGAAGAGATTGAGTTTTGAACAGAGTTTTCAGGAAAATCTAGGAAAGTATTTAAACACCAGCTGGGAGAAATGTTGCATCTATTTAATGATCAAAGTGCTAATATTTTGCATCTCGGTTTAAGAGCTGTAAAATGAGGAAAGGAAAATACCAATTATTAGCTCATCTGTACTTCAGTTTCGCTCTCAGATTTCTATCTATGAAAGTTATGTCAAAGGACAGTTTTTGGGAGAGCAGAAGGTGAGAGGTGTATCCCAACACATTTCTTGAGTGATGCATTATAAATTTATTATCCAAGGATTTATGTAATCCTTGTTTGAACTGGTTATATTTTCAGCCTCTTTACGTTATGAGTTTGGAAAGTTGTAATTTGGGCTGTCCTTCATTTGTTCCCAAACCATGTCTTTTAAACATGTGTCTCCTATACTGGTGTTCTGAATGTACTGTAAACTCCACACCTCTCATAATTTTATACATATCCATCCAGGACCTCATTATATTGTCTGACCTTTTAGGAAGGTCGTTTTCTTTAATTGTCCTCTGTTGTTGTTTTTTTTTTTTTGAATTGTATTGGGTCTTTCTTGAAATATGACAATTAGGACTTTATGCTTCAACAATTTTTAGTGTAGGTATTGTAGAATTTAAAAACCAATTTCTAATATCCTTCATGATGATGATCAAAACTTTGTGGAGCCCTTGCTGCACTATAATTAGGTCCCAGTTTTAATAGAAAAATCTAGAAATTCTTAAATAAATTCTTAAGATCCTTTTCCTAGATTTTATCTCTCATTTTAAAAATAGTCTATGGGTTACTTTTTGAAATGTATTTCTTGATACTAGCTTAGTCCAACTCACTGTATTATGAGATCTTGATGCAATTTGTGGTACTTTATTACAGGAAAGACTTTGAAGTTGCACACGGCACACGCATCATCTTGGAATCATACTGAAAGGAACCTACTTGTGAAGGTTCCACCCCGTGACCGATAGTCACTTAGACCAGTACAGTAGTCCCCCGTCATCCAAGGTTTTGCTTTCCAAAGTTTCAGTTACCTGCAGTCAACTGAGGTCTGAAAATATTAAATAGAAAATTCCAGAAATAAACAATTCCTAAGTTTTAAATTGCGTGCCATTCTGAGTAGCATGGTGAAATCTTGTACTGTCCTCTCCATCCCGCTCGGGAGCTGAACAATCTGTGTCCAGTGTGTCCACGCTGTGTGTGCGCTCCCTGCCCGGTAGTCACTTAGTAGCCGTCTAGTTATCAGATGGACTCTGGTGGTATCACGGTGCTTGTGTTCAAATAACCCTTAGTTTACTCAGTAATGGCCACAAAGTGCAGGGATACTGATGCCGGCAATTCAGATATACCAAAGAAGCTGTAAATTGCTTCCTTGGAGGGAAAAGGTGAAAAATTCTCCACTTAATAAGGAAAGAAAAAAACTCGTATACTGTGGTTGCTGGGATCTATGGCAAGAACGAATCTTCTATCCATGAAATTGCCTAATTTATAAATTTATCATAGCTATGTATAGGAAAAAATATAGTAAATACAGAGTTTGGTACTATCTTCAGTTTCAGGCATCCTCTGGGGGTCTCCCCAATCCCCCTGCAGATGAGGAGGGACTACTCTTAGCTGTACAGTAGAATCACCGGAGGGGCTTTCCACATGCTAACAGAGCCCTACCCTAACCAACTGGGTCAGACTGTCTAGGGGTGGGGCCCAGGGAGCAGTATTTTATCAAGCTCCCAGATGACACTGAGCAGCCAGGATGAGCGTGTGCTGAGTTGGAGTTCACACTGGGAAATCACCAGCTGCTGGAACTTCTAAATTGGATTAGCTCTTTAGCTGGCTGAATGCTGGAAAATCACCACCATTAGAGAGTTCAAAGAAATGTGTATCAAATTTTGCATTTTAAGATGGCACCTGAATCAAATTATTCCTTAACCTGTTTTCCTGGCCTAATTAAATTCTGAGAACTGAAGCATGGATGAGCCTAACAATTGGGATTTTTGTCTACATTTTAGAACTCTTTACCTCATTTGTTTGACTTTGGTAATTGTGTTTTCAGACTTTTGTCTTTAGCAGGAAATGAAACTTGGGTCTGATTATTTATATATATATATACCCTGGCACTTTTAAATTTATTTTTTCTTTAAAGACAAGTGAAACTGCCTATAAACTTCAGCAGCTGTGCAAAACTCAGGCCTGTTCTTCGGCTGAGGGAATGTCCTCACTCTGGGGTGTTGGAATGAATGACTCATGCTCTCTGCAGGCACAGAGTAGTTAATCAGTTGTTTTCTGTGTACCAGGAAGAGGAGGGCATGTGAAAATAAAAGCCATGTATGGCCAAATGGATCTGAAATAAGAAAGGAAATGTTGGCCTAATGGGTCAAACAATTAAGCTTCTGACAAAATACTATGTTTTTTGGTGTATATTACTTTAATTAGTTCACTGATTAAAATTTGACATTTCTTAAAAGCTGTACTTTTGTAACTTGTAAGCAACTCTACTCTTTACTACATAACTTTGATAATCCTAAATTTTAAAACCGATCTGCAAATGTCAAATGTTTCTCTTTTGAATTTTATGCCACATTGGAGTGTACCTTTTGAAGGAAGATTGGAAAGCATTAAGTGTGTCGGAGCAGACTGATTATGTAGCTGTTCTTTGTGGAAGGATGGGATAAGTCCACTGGTCATTTTCTTTGCCGTTCCGATGCCTTCTGCCTCCAGAGAAGCCATTCATATTGGTGACAGTCTCTATTAAGAGTGTACTTGTGACAAATGCATACACTAATATCATTTGCGACGTTTCCTATTCAGACTCTGCCAATGCCAACTTGTTTTATTTCCGTAGTGAAGAGTAACAGATTAACACACACACACACACACACTTTGAAGTGTCTGTTGTGGGCCAGGCACTATACTAGGCAGCAAAGTCATAGCGGCTCAACCAGACGCACTGAGCCTCTCACCTTGTGCCAGTTACAT
Source organism: Rhinolophus ferrumequinum (assembly GCF_004115265.2). NCBI lineage: Eukaryota > Metazoa > Chordata > Mammalia > Chiroptera > Rhinolophidae > Rhinolophus > Rhinolophus ferrumequinum. The sequence continues at coordinate 9,737,013 of NC_046299.1, read as the reverse complement.
TGCTTCAGGCCTTCCTCTCATGTCTTGTGTTTCTTATCTCCATGTTGGTTTGAGAAACCATGGGTACCAGCTAGAGATTTTGAGATGGTTTCCCTGAGAATTTTTAGGTAAGTCTTTCATTGTGAGAAATCACATGTTCATCGTTTATTTTACTTACCGAACGGTAAATGTTTTTATTATTAAAAGTGCTTGTATAGCAGACTGGTGTTTTGGGGCTTCCTTTAAAAACAATAACAACTTAAGGTGTGAGTTCTATTAAAACTCAATGAAAATAAGCAATTGGTAGGAGGCATCCATTTTTCTGATTCAATATTTCATGCTTTTACTCATTTATTCATTTGGTTCAATAACTTTTGAATAAGTGCCGGCTATGCACCAAACACTGTGCTAGGCCACAGGTATCCAGTGGGAAGCGAAATAGGCTTGGAATTAAATAAACTGAGAGAAGGGTTGAGACTGAATAGTCTGTCTTTTAATTGGTTAGTTGAAACTTTACATTTATTATAATTATTAATACAGCAGGAGTTATTTCTACTTTTTATTCATGTTTTCCATGCTTTTTTTCTTATTTTTTTTCCGTACCACCTTTTCCTGTCTTTCATAGGATATCTTGAATTTTTGTCAGGCGTATTTCTGTTGCTGGCTAAAAGTTACACATTCTATTCCTGTTCTTCTATGGTTTCGCAAGACCTAGGACCCAGTATTTATTTTCACATACATAACTAAAATTTACCAATATCTTTTTCCTAAGCATAATTTTACCTCCCTTTAAACTCTTGCCTCTTCTAGATTCTCCCTCTGTCCCATGTGGGGGACATACGGGAAGGGAGGAAGCTGATAGTCATGCTTAATTTGCCATTTGGGTTGCTGAGACTGGATGCCTCATTTGGAGCTGCATCAGAGCTGCAGATCTATGTTTCATATGAGGAAACAAAATTCTAGGGACATATCTACGCATTGAGATTTTCATAAAACATTTATTACTTTGAGGATACTTTCAGGAATTATGGCCTTACCGTAATACCTAATAAGTAAAAAACATTGAAATTGTTTTTTTTTTCTTCTTCATCCTTTGCTCTTTTTAAAGCCGTATGTGTACTCTTGAAATAAAAATCTGTGGAGAGATTTATTGAGTGGTAGGAACCTAGAATTTTAAATGCATGTACATTTCCTAACTTGAGCTAAACGTTATTGAACATTTAGGTACCAGACGTTGTGCAAGGCACTTTCACATAATTCTCTCATTTCATCCTCCTAAAACCCCTATAAATGAGATGAAATTCCCATTTACAAAAGAGGAAACAAACTGAGAAGGGTTCACAGGCTGCAGTGAGCTACGACTCTTCACCTGGGAGACTGAACCTGGCTGTGCCCACATCATGCCTGCGCTTCTAGACTGTTCAGACTTCCAACTCCAGAGGCAGCTCCAGGTTGCCCTCGTACACACTCTTATCTGGATCTCTGGCTGTCGGCCTGCCCTCTCGTGACCTACACACTGGCACATGTTCAGTCTCAAATACAAGTCTGCCCTGTCTGGAGGAAATGGTTCCAGAATTCACTGTCTGTTGTCCTCCTGAGTTGGTCCCTGTGTGGTTCTTCAGCCTGGTTCGTACAGCTCCCTGCCTGTTACCTTAGGGCCCCACGGTACCAAACCTCCTGGAGTCCTCCTTGCAGTCAATAAATATCTGAGGGTCTGTCATATGTTAAGCAGCCTGGTAGATATAGGACTGACAAGAGCTTTTTGAAAAGTGATCCAGATGGGGGAGGTCGTGGCCCTGGGCAAGGATAGGGGCAGTGGGATGGAGGGAAGTGAAACATTCATCGATATTGAGGAGATAGAATCAACGGGACTTGGTGAGGAAGAAAAGCATTTTGGGTGTCTCCCAGGCTCTGGCTTATGCAGCTAGAATGATGGTGGTGAGCTGGAAGTCCCGAACAAAAATAAAATGAGAGTATCACACCTGAGAACAGTTGGTGGGGAAACTTAACGGTGTTAAGAGGTATGTTAGAAAGAGCCCTGGGCTGAGTGGTTTGGACACGCCGTGAGTGCTGGACTGTCACGTTACCTCTACCAACCCTGATGTCTTTATCTGAAATAGACCAGATGACTTGAATTTGCCACTTTAAACAGCGAACCCTTCTAACACGATTCATTGCGAATTATCCGACTTCAACTTGCCTCTCCATTCTATGGCATACTTGCATTTGTCCACTCAGTGTTTTGGAGCCTGCTGTGCACCATGCACTAGGGACATAAAGTGAAATGAGACTTAATGAGCTTCCTGTTGTTGATGAGCTTCCTGCTCACTTGGGGAGACAGGCAAGTCAATAATTAGGTGCATTAAACCAAAGTAAGGTGTTGTGAGGGAAATAGGAGCAGGGTTCAGGAGGGTCACAAAAGAGATCCCGATGGGTTTTCCTGGGTGGGTGGAGTGGGGAATGTGTCAGGGAACACCAGTGACCCTTGTTCTGAGTCTGGAATGAAGAGCAGGCGGAAGTGGGTGGGGAGCAGCATTCCATGTCCAGCCTGTGTACACTTCTGAAGGAAGGCCAGGATGCTGGGGGTGGGGAGGCGGGAGGAGCGCGGAGGGGAGTGGCCCAGGCAGGGCCTCACAAGCCTTTCCAAGGAATTTGGACTTGTTTCTTAAGCCGTGGGGAGGAGGAGAAATAATACGATTGGATTAGCAATGTTCATATTTATCCCTCGGTGTGCCTGATGTATTTCCTTCACAATATTAATGTTAGACACGCTAGACTTTAGGGCAAAGAGCATTATTTGAAATAAAAGCAGTTACACCCTGATAAACATAGCAGTTCACCAGGAAGAATACGATAATCCTGAATCTGTAGATGCATAATAACATAGTCTCAAAAAATATAAAGCAAGAATTAAGGAAAAGTGGAAAAAACAGAGCCGGAGATTAAAAAAAAACCCCAAAAAACCCTTTCTCAAAAACGATTAGATTAAGCAGTCAAAAAAAATGAGCATGTACATAAAGGAGTTGAACAAAATAATCAACAAAGTTGATATAATGAGCCCTGGTCCCAAAGTTAAATAGTGTGTTCAAACTTTTGAACCCACGCATTATATCAAATATGTTTCCCCTTATACGGTGCAATTTTGTTTTCTGTTCTGTTCATTGCTGTTAATGCTGATCTCATTATACAGAATTGATTTCGTGACCTACTAATGGATTGATGCCCTTTTATTTGAAAACACTAAGTGAAAAATATACATGCTTTTCAAGCACACATAGAACATTTGCGATTTGACTTTCTGGACTCCCTTCACCATGCCAAGTGTCTGCTGCCCCTCTGTTCCCCTGTCCTTTCCCCTGCTAAAACAAAGATGACTTTGCATCCTATTTTTACTGAGTCAAGGCCATCCAATATATTCATCTGCTTCTCTTCTCCATTTCTATATTTAGCCTTTCGTCTGCTTCCAGACTTAGAAAAAAGTGGTATCCTTCCTTCACAAGGTTAACTTTTATACCTGTGCTTTTAATGTTATCATCTTGGTTTTTGTTTTTTTCCCTTTAAAATCTCTGGTTCTTATATCTAGACACTTCTTCATCATCCTACCATGAACTCAATCGTAATAGGTTTAACTGGTTCTTTCTCTGGACCTCACAGATTATCACTGACTATTATTTTTAATCTTTAGACCACAAAAGTTGGTCATCTTTATAGTTTTTTTAAGTTAACATTTAATTTTCTTGAATGGCTGATGTATTCACATGGTTCAAAATGTCAAAGATGCAAAAGGGTATTGAGTTAGGAGGTTCTCCCCATTCTTTTCTCCCTGCTGCTGGGTACCCTGTCCTTTCTGCCTTGCTCCCTCTTACTTTTCGTGTTCATGTGCTCATCTTCTCCCGCCACCTAAGGAGAGAATAGACGTTGCAATGTCAGTTTTGATTTGCAGTCTTCCTGTCCTTCACACAGCCTCCTTTGAAGTGTTTCATGTTAATTTCCTTTGCATTCTTCACCTACTGCCCACCTCACTCCCCAAGCAGGAGTAGCTCCATGTCTTTTCAAGCCAAGACTTGCAATAATCTTCTAGCTCCTTTCCTTACTCTCAGTCTCCATCTAGTTTCAATACTGTCAGCTAGCCTCTGGCTGCAATCTTGTTTCACTTATGTCATTATCAGCCTGCCATAGTCTCCAGGAAGCTCAGGCTCATTAGTCTTTTATTTAAGTCTCTCCACAATTGGCCTCAGATTACGGTTTCCAGTCTTATCAGTTCAAATCTCCACCTTGCCTAGTGGTTTCCTGTTCTAGACTGTTTGCTCCTTTATTTTTATATCATCTCAGCCTGATACGTACCTGGTTCCTGGCAGGTACTTGCTAAGTGTTTACCAATGAAGGGACAAAGCTAGCACTTTCTTTCCTCTGTATTATTGTTTTGGCTGCTTTCCTTATGCTTGAAGTTCCACTTCTGTGTAACTGTCCCTGACTGCTTTAGTTCTAACTTTTTCTTCCTCCTGCCTATTCCTAGAGCTCATTTGGTACCCAAGGGGTAGAGTCTGACAACTGTGGTCTGTTCATCTGAGGTCAGGGTGCAGGGCTATGGGTAGCTGGAGCGCTTTCCTTATCAGGGGCACCTGTTTTGAATGTGGACACTTGGTCTGCCTGATACAGGGACTCTTCTGGCTCACTACATGAAAATAAATAGGGTATTTTTAGTTTGTATACCAACATGAATCCAGTGGAGTTAGATTTTAAAAAATTAACAGATGTAATTAATAAATAATTGATTTGGGTAAGGAACAACTTTTAAACATTAAAGATAATGAAAAGACAATAGATTTATATCAAAATTAAAAACTGAAAATATTTGCAAACGTGTCAGAGTTGATGTCCTTATAAAAAGAACTCAATAAGGAATATAAAGAAAGATTGTTAGAAGATAATGAAAGAGTAAAAGAAACATAAGCAGCCAATTTTATAATTAAATGTTTAGTCTTACCATCAATGAAAAGGAAATAAACATCATGTTAGGCAATGGATATCATCAAATTAGCAAAATTAAAAAAGAAATTCTAAATAATAGCAAGAGTACTTTAAAACAAGCATTTTCATATGCTTCTGGTAGAAATCTAACTTGGTATATAACCTTTTTAGAAAGCAATTTGGTAATATTTGGAAGCTTTAAATTTTTTAATGTTTTTACCTACTAATATCATTCCTAGGAAACTGTCCTAAAGTTATTGATTAGGGAAGCAAATAAAATATTTGCATAACATTCATCATTTATCACAGTATTTTGTATACTAGGAAAAAACTGGAAATCACTTAAATGCCCAAGAGTGAGGAAGTGCTTCTATAAGTGGAAAATTATGCAGATGTGAAGATGTAATTTTGAAGAGTATTTTAAAGACATGAGAAAATACTCATGAAATGTTCCAAGAAAAAAATTAGCATGTAATGCTATATTCGCAGTATTGTAGTTGGGTATACACACAAACATATGACCTGAAATGTAGAAAAATAGTAAGTTATCTCTGGGTGGTGGGGTGGGAGTGATAAAATATTTTTTCTAATTTTATGCAATATTACTTTTGTAATAAGAATGCATGTTATTTAAAATGTAAGTATTATCAATTAGATCCATGTATAGGCTCTGAGGGAGGCACTGCAGTAGGATGGTTACGTGGGTCATGCAGACCTGGCTTTGAATTGCAGCTGTGCCCTTGATCCACTGTATGACATGGCGATGTGACTTTTCTAAGGTTCCATTTGCTCACCTGTAAAATGGGACTCCTAATTCGTAACTCAGAGTTGTCAAGATTGGAAATCATAATGTAGATAATAACCTTTAAAACATTAATTCCTTATTTTACTTTAAGTCTTGAATAAAAACGAAGAGAAGTCAACTTTTTTGCCTCCCATTGAATATATCATTAACAACAAAGATATTGTTACAAAGATATAATAGGCAAAACTCCAAAGAATTTGGAGACTGAACTAAGTCTGTAATTACCCCTAAGTTGTAGATTGATTGTAATTTCTACTAAAATAAAATTTCAATGGTAATAATTAAAACGTAATTTAAATTTTCTGCCAAGAGAAATATTGTTTTCATTCTTGCTAATCTTTTCCAGCTATTGAACTACCATTAATGTTACATTTACCTCCATGCGTATAAACAGCCTTTTGCAACTTGGGCTCCACAAGAGAATTAAGCCCTAATGTCCTCAGGCTTTCTCTGTGTGTAAATTAGCTTCTCTCCTGTGCCTCTTGAACGGCAGCAGTTATTTGCCATCCTTGGGAGAACTGAGAAAACAGTCACTTGAATCATTGCTCTGTGGCTGAAATGAGGAACCCTGACTGGGATGCCTGGTACACAGTAGGCACTCAATAAATGGAAGCAGCTCCTATTGCTTTTGCCCTAGAAGTCACATAAAAGAGCGCTGGCTTTCTGGATTTCTTTGCTTCTTTGGGGAATGGGGAAGGGTATTCTGCAGACCACAGTAAGTGGACATCCCCATGGTGGTCTCTCAGGCCTTGTCTTTGGATGTGGGACTGGCTGTGGCTGCCCGACTGCGGACTACTCCTCTCTGAGTGATCTGGGAGTGTACCAGCCTCTTTCCTCCACTACAGGGCGCCAGAGCACTGCCTCCCCTCCGAGCAGTTTCCGAATGTCAGTTCTTGCCCCATAACTATCCTTCTATCAGAAGCTTCATGCAGGCCTCGGGTTTAATACTTTTTAAAAACTGCTTGATGGCAATATATTCAGTTCTGGGTATTCATAACTGCTCTTTTGGGACATCCATCATTTGTTAGTATACTGCTAAAGATACTGTTTGAATACGTTTTCTGATGAATATTCTCTCATGACTGCTTCTTATTTTATTTTAGCTACTGATCTACTTCTTGCCTGGAATCCCATTTGTTTGGGTTTGGTAGAAGGTGTTATTGGGAAAATTCAGCTTCATTCAGGTATGTTTCTGTAAACTTCTTAAACTTGTTAAATTTAATGTGGCAATCTCTGATGTTTTCTTCTTTGAGGATAAATGTAGATTCTGTTATAGCTTTGATTCCTTTGCCTTACTTTTGAGTCTGCCCAAAGTGGGTGTATTTCCCTATAAGTTTCATGAAATAAAAATTAAGTTTTAGAGAAAGGAAGGCATAATATTACAATCCTTTCTTCATCTTTTAAAAACAACAACAATTTATCAAATGCCTGCTATTTGTCAGGAATTGTGCCAGTTGATAGAACACAATAGTGAGCAAAAACTGACCTATTCCCACTCTCATGGAGCTTATAATTCAGGAGAGAAGACAGACATTAGTGAGTAATAACTGAAATAAGCGTATAATTATTTGATGATGGTGGTAGATACTCTGATGGAAAAATACACCAACTGCATTGATTTCAAGGGAGAGGATAGAAGAATAAGGCTGGAGAGGAAGGCAGGTGGCAGACCTTGACTGTTGACTTTGGGTCAGCTGTCCCTTTGTATGGAGAGTGGTCCTTTCTGGGAGCCCTCTCCAGGGCAGGCAAATTGACGGAAGGTCTAGGTCATTCGCCAGGCCCTTTCTTGGAAGGACAGGCACCTGTGCCCTTGGTTCAAAGGGAATTTTGTTCACAAGAAATTAGATGTTATGTGGGCAGGTCCCAAAGCGTCCTGAAAAAGATTAAGTGAAAAATTTAAGCACTAAATTTATGTATCTATTTTTCCTTTGGTATTAATTTTAATATGAGTTATGAACTATTGGAGGCTTTACCATTATTGCTGTGTAATTGGAAGTATAGCTACCTCTGTAGTGTGCCTTTTTTATTGTAAAATAAAATCACTGAGCATATGGGAGCTCGGTTGATTTCTGGGTGTTATAAAGCACGTATTGCCCGCGAATCTAATTTTCCTTTGTTAGATTCTTTGGTTATTTTTAAAAATTTGTTCTCATTATGAAATATATTTTAGATACACATGCTGTTTATCACATGTATATGGTTTTGTAAAACAAACATATATAGCTACCACCCAGCTTAAGAAATGAAACATGACCAATGTCTTTGGAGTTTTCACTGTGCCTTTCTCCAAGTATAATTTATCTTGCTTCCTTTTCTTCAGGAGAACCTGCCATTTTAAATTTTGTACTTATTCCCTTGATTTTCATTGTTGTTTGTAGTATAAATGTATCCCTAAACAATATGGGCTATGGTTTATATTTTGGGGATTTTTAAAAAATAACTGATATTAAGCTGTGTTCTTTCACTTCTTTTTCCCCTCACTCAACTTTATATTTTTTAGATTTATTCATATTGATGTATGAAACTTTAGTTCCTTATTTATACTGTTGTATCACTGTATCATAATTTCTCCTTTTTCTTGTCACTGGGTAATTTCTTTTTCTTTTTTTGCTATTAGAAATAATACTGCTATGAACATTGTTTTACATTCTGCCTTTGGTAGATTTTTATTCATTCTCTACAGAAGAAAAAAGCGTTTAGACATTGTGTAACCATGCTAAGTATTTTAGTAACACTCTCCTACCTGTCCACATTTACATATTTTTAATTCATTTATATGCTGACAGGATAATTTCATAGCTGAGTGTTCTGAGCTAAAATTCATTTTCTGTTGTTTAAATGAAGTGTTTGAAACTTTTGAGTTATTTTTCTTCACTTTGAGTCACATCTTGGAGCAGTGAATAAATCACTGAAATCAATCAGAAGACCTGGAGTCAAACTTTCTTTATTAGCTTTGAGGTATAGGGGAGGTTACTTAACATCCGCTTCATTTATCCACTGCCGTGTAACAAGCCATCCCAAAAGTGAATGCCTTAAAACAGCAGTGTATAATATCTCATGAGTCTATGGATTGACTAGGAGGCTCTTCTGCTCTTTTATTCTGTTGGCTGGAGTCATTCATGGGGAAGCATTGAGCTGGGGGTTTGCCTGGTGTGTCTCACTTTTCCTTCATGTGGCATCTCCTTCCACACATCTAGTCTCACGTGGCCTCTCCTTGGGTCTTCTCTCACCTTGATAGCTGGATAGCCTTTCAGAGTGGTGGCTACAAGACAATTCCCAAGGTGTAAGGTTTATCAAGCCTCTGCTTGTGTCACTGAGCTTTGCTAATATCCCACTGGCCAAAGCAGGTCACATAGCCAAGCCCAGAGCCCCTGTGGGAGGGGAGGTCCCTTAGGGCTGTAACATCCTTGAGGCTCTACTTCGGAAGCAGTAAAACAGGAGTAAAAATAACTGCTCTCTTTTTTTTCCTAGGGTATAATGACTCTCCAATGAGAAAATTATACCCAAAGATGCTTCATAAATTATAAATCACCATTTTATCCATACCCTGTTGGTTGCAAATACAAACCTATTAGCTTATACAAAAAAATACAAAACATCCCACATATTTTTATAAGGAACCTAAGGGATCCAAATTAAGAAGCAGGTGTTGTACGGGGTCCAAGGCTACTTTTGCGGGTGCACATGGTCTCTGACGCCACTTCTCCCTATACCTTTGGCTTTCTCTATTTCTGTGCATATAGGACAACATTTCTGCTCTTTTATGGTACTCAAACCAATCTCAGCCCTCAAACCAACCCATTCTGATGTTTCCTACAAGCACTGGAGACTGGCTAGCCATCTAAGGTGTAGTGAGTCTAGTTCAGATACGTGGGCCAAAGGCCTTCCCTGGTCACACAGTTCAGACATGCTCCAGAGGTCCACTCCTCTAGCAGTGGGGGCCAGTTGGAGCAGGAGGGTTTGGCCTTGACAGACAACCCAAAATTGATCTCCTCTAAGCGATGTACAAAAATGTTACTGGTTGATGAGTTTCTGGTCCTGTGAATGGTTATTGCTATGAGGTGGGGAGGTAAGGTCCTGTCCTGTGGTCAGCCCCTGTTTACACGTGCGTCCCCTCCTTGCGCCGCTGCCTTTCTTTGGAACAAAAAGGTAGGCGGGGGGGTGTCTCTCATATAGGATATTTTGGAAGAGGGAGAGGTGGGGAATAGAGTGAACTGGAAAAAGAAAATATTTTTTTTATTATTAATTTATTTTTAATTTATTGGGGTGACAATTGTTAGTAAAATTACATAGATTTCAGGTGTGCAATTCTGTATCACATCATCCATAAATCACACTGTGTGTTCACCACCCAGAGTCAGCTCCCCTTCCATCACCATACATTTGATCCCCCTCACCCTCATCCCCCACCCCCCAACCCCCTTACGCTCGAAAATATTTTTTAAAAAGGAAAGAAGGACAGGGAAAGTGTCTCAATTTATCACTTTCCTAATCTCTACCTTTTTTTCTTGTCACATCACTTTTGAGGTTTGGCTGTTAAGAAAGGGAGTGGGGAGGAAACAAAAGAAAATCTTTTCTGGGCCCCCTGCTGTCTTCACTGGTGAAAAAATTGCAGCCCCACCCTGTGGGTGTCATTCCACCCCGCCTCCTCCCAGTCGGAGCTTTCATCTCACTCTTCTCACCTTCGCCTTCTCGTTCCTCATCCTGTCTGCGGATGCTTCATCCCCTCCGCGCCCCGCACCCCCTGAAAGCTCTTGCTCTGGCCACACCGTTGGCTGGGCCGATGGCAGGTGTGCTCCCGGTATGGACTAGAACCAAGATAACTACCACGGATGCATTTTCCCAGGGGAGCATCTTACCTTCTGGGGTAGAGCCTGCGGGGAGTAAACCGTCTGTACTGAAACTCGTTCTCACTCCTGTTGCCCCGCCTGCTTCCTCTCTACATATTCATGCATGACTTTTTGTTCTTGCCTGTGAGATGCACTTGTCATTGACAGTCTAAGAACGGCGTGGGTGAGCTGTACTGCTCTTCGTGACTGTCACTGAACTTTGAGCTCCGTGGTACGTAAGTAAGCAGGTGTGACTTAGGAACTGTATTAGTTTGCTCTGGCTGCCATAGCAAAGTTCTGCAAACTGGGTGGCGTAAACAACAGAAGTTTATTTTCTCACAGTTCTGGGAGTCTGAGATCAATTGTCTTGAGGCTTGGTTTCTTCTGAGGCCTCTGTCCTTGGCTGGTAGATGGCTGTCCTCTCCCTGTGTCTTCACATCTTTTCTCTGTGTGTCTGTGCCCCAATTTCCTCTTATAAGGTCACCAGTCATATTGGTTCACACTAATGACTTAATTTTAATTTAAACGTACCTCTTTAAAGGCCCTATTTCTTTACAATAGGGTCACATTCTGAGGTACGAGGGTTAGGACTCCGATATGAATTTTGAGGGGATATAGTTCAGCAAATAACGGGAAGCTAGTGTGCACTGGAATGCTTGTGACGAAAGCATGTCAAAGGGAATTCCCACTATTGCTTCTCAGTCTTCATGTCACAGTGAGAAAGGCCAGTCACCAGTCATCTTTGAGCAGGCACTTGCCCCGGAGGTGGACTAAACCCGACAAGCAGCAGTTGCCTTGGGTTAGGTTATTTCTTCTAAGCTTCAAGTGTGGACTGGAAGACACAGGTGGTAACACCTCCTTGACACAGTTATTGTAAGATTTAATAAAACATAAAGTATTTAGCATGGTTCCCGATAATAGGAAGCGTTCAATTGATGTGGACTACTATTTTTTTCCTTAGTTTTAAAGGTGATTTAGAGGTGTCAGGTATTCTACTAGAGAACAACTGAAGTTCTACCTATACAGTTTTGAACCAATTTTAAACCTGGACTGTGTCTTCCAATAATGTTGGTATTTACTAAAACTATAACGATATTAACATGTCTCTAAAAGACGACATGGTAGAAATTGTAAAAAGTCGTTTTCAGTAGTAAAATGTTAGTAGCACGAGTGAAGGTCATTTCATAATCCACGTGCTCCTTTTGAAAAATAACGTGCTGGAAGAATTTTAAAGTATTATTTGGTTGCGGTATCCTTTGCTAACTGCCTTTCCTTTTAGCAAGCTCTGCCAAAAAATTGCTCTGTTAACTTTGGTCTCTAGAAAATACCTATCGCTAGCCTTTCTGCAGTTTGCAAGGCTGGTTTGGAAGGCCGCTTCCCTAGACATTTGCAGGCAGGTGGACTTTCAGCCAGTGTGTAATGTAATCTCTGACAGCTTGAATGTGTCTGTCTGACTTTAGTTTGCTCAGTTGGGATTTATTAATATGAGGAACGGAAAGTAGAAGGGACATGCAATATGCTAAATAGATGAAAGAAAAGTAAAACTTCGTGAAAAAAATCAACATTTATTCCTTGTGTCCAGGAGGAAGGAAGAATCATAGTCGAATTCTTAGCACAGTTGTAATTACACATTAATTTTTGTTTTCTCTTTTGTCTATGCCTCTTCTGGAGGATAAGCTCCAAGAAGGGCTGTGCCTGTTTTGCTCAGTGTCATCTCCCCCTGAGCAGGGCTATTCAAAACCATTCAGCAGATATTTATTTAATACATATTTATGGCGTGCCTACTGTGTGCCAAGGCCTGCATTCAGTGCTTGGGCTGCTTGGTGAACAAAACTCAGACTTCCTGGAGCATAGACTTGAATGCCAGAGGTAGATGTGAATTACCGATCACACAGCTTTATCATTCGAGTTAAGTTTCTGAAGCAAAACGTGGGAGGATGTTGTGAAGCACATGGCGGAGGGGCCTGACTGCTGGGACTGGGGATCCAGGACGGAAGGCTTCCCGGAGGAAGTCATGTCTGCGCTGAGGCCCCCAAAACGAGTAAGATAATGTGGACAGGGCCAGGGTGGGGGTGGGGGAGTGAGAGGAGAGATGGTTCTTGGCAGAGTCAGCAGCTGCGCAAGGGCCACGTGATTGCTGTGTTTCCTCTCTTTATTTTCTGTGTAATGTCAGGGAGGTAGCTGGATCTTTACACAGCTACTATCCATGAAAAGATTGCTTTCGGCTGGACACTTTAAATGGATCACAAGAGCTCTTTACATTGAAATCATTTTGAAGATTGAGAAGAGGATAAGCTCAGTCAGGGTAAGAAATATACGAATATAAAAAGCAAAAGTATATACTCCATGATGTATTCAGAAAGAGCCTGAAGAGAACGTTGTCAGGAGTCTTGATTACCTTGGCAGTAGAGGCTCCTGGTTTACTAATTAAGTGAATTGCTGCTCGTAGTGTTGAATGGCCACAGTTGCCTCAGGTAGCTCTCCTCCATTAACATAGTCCTTTGCCATCTGCCGTTTCTCTACTTCTGAAGTTGTGACGATGTCTCAGTCATTAAAATGGCAAAATGTATTATGCATAGGATTTTAAGTGTGTGATTTCAGTCCACTGCTGTCTACGGAGATTGTCTTGCTATGACACTAACCACATGAAATATTTTGTATATTTTAGTGATGAAGGAATGGAGTGTCACTAAGATTGCTTTAGTACTTTCCTAAGAAGCCATTAGAAAACCACAGTCCTCCAGGGTGCTGGAGAAAAGGGAAGAGGAGCCTGGCAGGGCCCCTGCAGAGCTCTCAGCCTCTGCTAGAGACCTGGCTCTTGGGACGTGACACTCGATATTGCTTCTGTTTAAATATCTTCTTCTGGAGGACACCCTTGGCGCAGATGGTCCCACCGCCCTGGGAGGAGCGATGCTTGAACTAGACACACGAACGTGACCCACAATTCTGAGCTCTCCCAAGGGTCGTCAGATGAACATGCTGCTTTTTCTGAGCACATCTTTAACTGACAGATTTTTATCTGGAAGAATTTTTGTATTTTCGGTCAGAGAGATACTTAGAGGGGGGCCAGCTTGACTCTTAGGCTATTCCACTATCATTCCATTTTCTAGTCATAAACCCATTTGTTCGTAAATTTTAGTTTTCCTCAGTGATTCCTATGGTAGTGATATTAAAAGTTCTTAGCTCCAGAAGGAGGATTGTTAAGCGTATATGTATGGGCCACCTATAAAGGTGCTTTCTATATTTATTTCATTTATATCCTCGAACTTTTCATCTTATTGAACATTTTGAACAATTTGATTACAATCAAATTATTAATAGGTCTAATTGTATTTTTTTAAAAAGGAGATTCTTGATAAATATTATCAAGTTCTCACTTACTTACATGTGGCCAGTCAATATCGGCCATCCAGAGTAGAAAATGAAGGTTATTCATTTAACTGATTTGTCTCTCAGGTTTGTCACAGCCTGTGGGCTTGGGTCCCTTTATGCAGAGGTCTGTTGCCTGCGACCTCGAAGCATACTTATGTTACATCTCAAAGCAGTAATTTATCTTCATGATGAGCAACCTCTATCATGAATAAAAATCCCAATTATTTAGTATGCGGAGGTTTAATAGGTAGGATGGTATGTAATATATTAAACTTTTAAAATAAACATGTAAGCAAACATCTTAGCACTTCAGGAGGATAAACTATAGTTATCTGGAAAATGTACTTTTACATAGAAATTTATTTTGCCCATTCATACTTGATGCTTTATACTTAATGCTTAAGACCTTTTCTAGTGTAAGACCATTATAGATAGAAAAGACCTTACGTTTTTAGATAATATAATAGATTATCTCAGTTTATGGCAGGTCGTATTAGGGATTTTACTATTATGATGAATTTAACTTTATCCTAAGCTTCATAGGCTAAGCTGAATGTGCTCCTGATTCCACCACTGGTACTTTTGAAATGGAGCTTTTAAGAGCCTCTTGCCTTAGATGCTCTCCTTATAAGTCATTGTCAGTTTTCTATAAACCCAGATTTAGGAAACCTTAGGTAGGCCACAGTCAAGAAACATTGAATAATTACTGTGTTTGGAAGATGAACAAATTAATAATTGGCTCTTTAGTCCCTGAGAATATTAGAAGCTCGATATGATGTACTTTTTTTTTTTTAGACACATTTATTCAGTGTCATGATCAGATGATTACATTTAGCAATCAACAGCATGGGTGCAAAAAAAAAATCAAAACCTACATTAAGACCCTTTGTTGGAATACTTGCCACTTTCCACAGAACAGAAACTAAAATAACCTGTTACACAATTAGTCACAAATACAGTCCTTGAGTTTTTTGCCCATACAAAGAAGTATTGTCTAAAACATGTCTTCTTTGTAGCAGCTAGGCCCTGCCACCACTGTGCTCGGCTGAGTTCACAAATCTGTTGTAACCTGGAGCTTCCCTGTCACTGCTCTGGCTCTCCTCTCCTGCTGCGCTTTGTTTCCTGGCAGTGATTAAAACCTTCTGCCACTGCCATAGCTACTGCTGCTGCTGGAACCGCCATAGCCACCTTGGTTTCGTGGTTTGGCAAAGTACTGGCCTCCACCACCATAGGGGCCAGAACTTCTGCCTCCAAAGTTCCCTCCTTTCATGGGTCCAAAATTTGAAGATTGATTGTTGTAATTGCCAAAATCACTCTAGCTTCCGCCACCTCCAAAATTGCTTTCCTCATCACCGAACCCATTATAGCCATGCCCACTGCCACCATGTCCTCACCACCACGGCTGCCACCAAAGCCACCTCGACCACTGACGTTTCCTCCACGGCAAAATTGCCATTCCCACCAAAACCACCTCCTCGACCAACACGGAAGTTTCCAGAACCACTTCGACCTCTTTGGCTGGATGAGGCTCTAGCCATCTCTTGCTTAGATAGGGCTTTCCTTTCTTCACAGTTGTGGCCACTCACAGTGTGGTGTTTGTGAATGACAGTCTTGTCTACAGGGTCACAGTCATCAAAGGTAACAAAAGCAGAGCCTTTCTTCTTGTCACTGCCTCGGTTAGTCGTGATTTCAATCACTTCCCTCCACTGTTCAAAATCACCTCTTAGGTGATGTTCTCCAGTGTGGTCTTTAATACCGCCCACAAAAATCTTTTCCGCAGTGAAGTGGACACCAGGTCTTTGAGAACCTTTTTTTTGAGACAGCCCTCTGGTTCCACAGCTCTTCCCTCCCCCTTGTGTGGCTTTGCCTTCACGGCCACATCCACCTCCTCCATGGTGGCATTGGTGACAAACCCAAAGCCTTGCAGCGCATGGTGTTTGGGTCTCTCTTCACCTCAGTGGGTGAGGTTCCCCATTGCTCAGAGCGGCTCCTTAGACTCTCATTGGTGGTTTCAAAGCTCAAACCTCCAATGAAGAGCTTCTGTAGGAGCCTGACTTAGACGTGACACCGCGGGAGGGGAGACCTGAACAAGGCTTACTGGAGACATCCACCACCAGAAAGGCCCGCGTGATGGAACCCCAGATTCCTGGCAGTGAACATACCAGCGTTGGTGTGGCAACAGTATTACCTGTAAGTCCACTTGATGCATGATGCTCGCTGAAATATATTCAGGGAAGTGTAGTGTTCTATTTCCAGTAGGAAAAAAAAAAAGCGTTTCTCTTAATTTGCTTAAAAAAAATAGAAATGGCTTTAAATATAAAACCAAAAATTTAAAATACCATGAATTAACATCTTGAGTAGAAATTTAAATTTAGGCATAAGTTTGCATGCAACCTGCTTTATAGACTTAGGCTCATATTCATTTAAAAGTACTAAATGGTCAATTAATAGCTTATGCAATGGGTATCAGTGGAGTAGGTTTTATGCACATATTGGACTGAATTTAAATTCCTACCAAAGATTTGTTTTCTTGAAAAAAAACCCAGAATTCTTCTAATTGGAACATAATTTACCTTGAGATAAGTCATTAAGATATTATCCCAATTATTAGAATCTCTTAGAATGCGTAGTGTGTTAATATATAATGGATCATTAAAGATACTTCATATATTTAGAAAAAAGGAGTCAAGAGAAACTAGTCAGATTTTGTTTCTGACAGCAACAGATTCACAGTATTTGAAGAAATAATAGCCAAGAATTTTCCAAAACCAACTATAAATACAAGTCACAGTTTCAAGTAGTATTTTGAACCACAAGGGGAAAAATTTTAAAGAAAATCACACTTAGGTACCTCATAGTAAACCTGATGAAAACTAAAGACAGAAAACATCCTAAAGCAGCCAAAGAAAAAAATACTCGTTAAATGTGAAGGCATGTAGTAAGTCTTGACAGGAGCGGTGGAAGCCAGAAGACAATAGGATGGTGTCTTCACAGTGCCTTCTAAAGTTTTATACCTTCAGAAATCAGGGACATACTAATTTGAGACAAATAGAAACGGAGAATTCATCACCAGGAGTATCTGCACTAAGAGAAATACTGGAGTTCTTCAGGCAAAAAGAAAATGGAAGTGCAGACATGTAAGAAGGAATGAAGACACCAGAAAGGGTAAATAGGCTGGTACATTTCAATGAATTTGGCTTCACATATGGTTTAAAACTAATGTAGAACTAAAACACGCAACAAAATAGTAGCAATGGGAGTTAAAATAGATTGGTGTTCTAAGGTCTTTTCTGTCCTCTTACTGTCCAGTAGCTGGTAAAAGTACTAATTTACATTAGGCTTTCGTAAGTTAGGGTTCATGTTGTCATCCCCTACAATGTACACATCCAGTGCACAGAAGAAAAGATTGTACAAAGTTAATAAGGGGTGAGGGGGAAATGGAATAATAATAATTTAAGAACTTAATCCAAAAGAAGGCAAGAAAAGAAAGGTATATAGAACAGATAGGACAAATAGTAAGATGGTAGGTTGACTGCTAAATATATCAGTACTTACATTTCACATGAATGGACTTAATGAGACAAAGCTTTTCATACTGGAAAAATAATAAAATCCATCTACAAGCTGCTTTCAAGACAGACACCTTAGGCATATGTATACAGAAAGGGCAAAAGTAAAAGGGTAGAAAAAAGATGAAGCATGCCAGCGCTAACCTACTGAAAACTGATGCAGCTATTCTAATATCAAAGCTGATTTTAAGGCAAGAAGCATAGAGAGAGATACATTTCAAAAATAACAAAAGGTTTAAGTCACCAAAAAGAAATAACAATGTTAAACTTGTATATACCTTATACTTCCTAACCTCAAAATACATAAATAGCAGTGAGTCATTTGGCTTACATTTATTAGTTCAGACTGTCAACTTGAAATGACAGAGAAACATAGTATTCTTATTGTCAGCTTGACACAAAAGAAAGGAAAGGGAGCTAACTATAATCCCTTTCCTAGTTCTTTTTCCTTTACCAACCCATCTCCATCCTCTGAGGTACCTTGTACCTTGTGCAAATGTAGACTCCGCGGGAAGCCCTTCAGGAATTTAAATATTTACATTTGAATATTATGTTACAAATGACTTTGGAGTATACAGTACCCACCTGGGTTGTATTTATTGGCATGTGGATGTAATTAGTTCTACTGTGCTGGTGACTGTGAAGGCAGCAGGTGCTGGCTGCTTCTCCATGTCCCCGCCTCTCCGTGGGCACTCCAGAACCAGTGGGCCTCGGAGAGGTGAAGGGAGTGCTTTGTTCTCAGGAACTCGTCTGCAGGGTTGGGGCAACGTATGAGAGTCGTTAGTACACCCACTTTTTATTTTTACCTTTGGTCATAACATGAATGTTTATATTATGTAGAGACAGGCACAGAAACTGGAAATTGTCCAAAAAAAGCAGTAAAAACAGAACCTACAAAATAAGCTATGGCTGTAGCTACAAAAATAAGTCTTTTGTTTTCTTCTTCTAAAAAAAAATCTTTAAAAAATTCTACTGAACCAGTTCAAATTAGAACAAGTCTTTGGAAAAGGTGAGCCAGAAAAAAAAAATCAGGAAAGCAAAATCATTTCCACGTAATATTTCACTCACTTCAAGTGTCTGGCACTAAGAGCGTGCACTGCATATGTATTTCTATCCTAGGAGCTCTTTTAGTTGAATCTCACTTAACCTATTTCCCAGATGAGTTAGCACGCCCCACTGCCTCTGCAAACCTATTGGTGGATGTACTGGGTGCTCGGAGGGCTGGTGGGGATTGGTAGGAACCTTCTCTGTTCCTGTGGATCGTGGATTGTGGGCTGTGTTTGTTCCCAAACCTCTTTCTACCTGCTTCACTCAATATTGGAATTACATAATTTAATTAAGTCTTACATAAACCCATCAACTATAAGTGCAAAAAGAAAGGCTTCTTGTTGCTATGAAAGCTAAATTGAATGCTTTGGAAAAACTAGATAAAGCTATGTTGCATTAAAAAAAAGAATAGACAACACCGAATACCCATCAGTGGCTCATTTACAGCAAGAAGTTCCTAGAAAATCAATGTACATTTGAATGTTTCATATGAAAAATTAAAATAAAATTTTTTTAAAATTCACTTTTAAGCTCGCAAGTAAGATTAAAAGGACTGATGCCAAGAATGGTAATGAATTTTTCTCCATCTCTGCTCGTCTCCTTACAAGAGACAACTCACAAAGTGGGGGTTTGGATTGGATTTAAGGAATTTCCATGGAGTGGGGAATAATGGTCAAAGGGAACGTTAGTTTTATCTGTAATGTGTACAGTTTTAAATAAATGGAACAACTAACATAATAAAAATAAAAAGACAGCTGGACACTTATTGTTAGATCAAATGCTTATCTTTTTTATATGTCAGTAAGATGGATAGCTGTATCGAGAAATATGTATTAATAGTTGCAATACTTCCTAGAGGTGAGGTCATCAGTAGAGAGAAAACTTTTTTTTTCTAAAATTGGATGAAAATCTTTTTTTGAAAAATAATCTCTATCCCACAATTGCTTATCCCCTTTAAGTGAGTAAATTATTGTATAGGGCAAGCAATTGAATCTTCCAGGACTATTGTTTCAGTTTGCTACTGGTTATGCTTTTCAAAATAATTACTTCCTGATCAGGTTTTTTATGCTGCTGAGGAAGTCAGATTTCCTTGTCTGTCTTTTCCTGGAGGAGGAGCCAGGGTTGTAAAATTGATATTTTCCCCATTGCAGTATGTTAATTTAAAAATCTGGAAAAAATATTTCATGTCAAAGGACCTTGCTAGACTAAATTCCCTTTGTTCTTGGTTACATTGTATATCCAGCTCTCAGGGTGTTAGCTTTAACTGAATCAAGTTTATTTTCCTGGTGGGTGGTATAAACGAACACAATAGCGTGCATTGGTGCTTTAACATTTTTTATTGCGAAATTATGCCTGATGGATACTGTGATTGTTGAACAACAGTGATGCTGTACTTCTACATTTTTCTTGTCTTAAAACGCAAACTGTAAAAAATATATTTAGGTTATTTAGCCCTGTGACTAACATGCTCGTTCTTGCTGGACTTTCCAGACTTCCTTCTGGGTATTGTTACGTTTTATTTCACCTAAGGCAAAATAATTACAGAAAGAGATTGCTGTTATTTCCCACAAGGTTTTTTGTTTGTTCTGCTTTGATTTTTAGGATCAGTGATTTTACCTGGGAATATCTGTGTCCAATTCAAATTTTTCATATTCTTTCTATCATGATCATTTAAATTATTCCTTTGAACACTAATACAAACAGCTACATCCTGTCACTAATGTTGATGCATTTCAAGAATTAATGGGTCATCCTAGCTTAATCTCTGTCTTTGGGAGAAAATACACTTTTTAGTTTTTCATTCTCTGCTCTGGTTGGTAAGATTCCTAAGAAGTTCTTTTGTTCTTTAGAAGGGGCTTTTGTTTTTTTTAAATGAGACGTAATTTGCATACCATAAATTCACCTTTTCAAAATGCACAATTCAGTGGTTTTCAGTATATTCACAAGATTGTACAATCATCACCACTATCTAGTTCCAGAACAATTTCCTCATCCCAGCGTACTTAGGTTGTAACTAGTAGATATCTATTTCCTTGTTAATTTACTCCTAAGTTTGTTTGTTTGTTTGTTTGTTTGTTTTTGATTAATGTGTGAGCCTGAAAACAGTAAGATAGGAAACTATAGAGTAAGACTCAAGAGACATATTAGCTCAATGCAATTTGTTGATCTGATTGGAAGTCAACTACATAAAAAGACATTTTTTTAATCCATGGGTCCCATACTCCCAGCTGCTAAATTATTTCAAAGCAGATTCCAGATAACATATTTATCCGCAAATACTCAAGTATGTGTTTCAATATTATTTATTGACACACCATCTTTCCCCCTCTTTATCACCACTTGCTAGATGCTTATATTTCCATGGTTCTGTGTCTATTCTAATATTCATTTGTCCATTCCTATACCATTACCACATTGTTTTACTTACCATAGCTTGACAGTGTTTTGCTATCTGGTAACATTAGCTCTTAGTAATGACATGAATTATAAAAATTGTTATTTAATCCTCATAACTACTTTCTGAAGTAGGCTGTTATACCCCATTCTGCAGATGAGAAAACGAGGAATTGGAGCAGTTCAGTACTGTGCTGCGAAGTCCATGGGCAGATAAGTGGTGGAGCTAAAATTTGAGCCTGAGTTCTAACCTCATAGTCCGGAATGTGGTTGCCTCCCTGGAAAGGGATGGCTATTGTTTACAAAATTCCTTCTCAATTGCTTGAGATCACTGATATCATATTTAATCTTTATCGTAACTCCCTAGGTATATTGAACTTCAATTTGTAATAGTTTTTTAAAAGAAGCATCTCAGTTTTTCAGATTCATGCTATACGAATAGCTAAACTCTAAAAATAAACTCTAAAAATATACATATTTTATTTTAAAATGTACTTGAATTCCTAAGTTGAATTTCAATATTGGCGATCACAGTGTTTTTGTGAAAAAAGGGATGCCTTTTGTTTTCCCAAGTGAGTTTATGTATAGAGTAAAACCTCTGTGTTTGAAAGTTAATATTTTATGTTTTGGCATTATTCCATTAGATGATTTATTGGAAAGACCTTTATTACATTTGATTATACAAATTGTGTTGGTCATTGCTGTAATTTATTAAGATCACAATTCACAATGTTAATGTAAAATGAATCCAAAGTAAACTGCAGCAAAAAGGCATAAACTTGGAAGAGAGCTTCCTGATGCTGGCTGGTCTGGTCATCTGCCAACACTTTAAATTGTTCTTAACCTCACAGAAATTATTCCTGTGAGGTTAAGAGACCTGTAGGAAGGATTTCTTTTTATTCAACAAAATGTATGAACATTTTGTAACAGTGTATTATGCATTCATTATGTGCTTTATTATGTGGAAGGTTTGTTATATGTTGGGTGCTTGGTAACCTTGATCCATGCCTGACATACTTCCCAGCATTTGGTAGGTCCTCTGTTAATGTTTAATGATAATGAATAATGAAATGGCCTGTAAAAGCCTTGAAACTTTGGAGTAAATTTCCACCCTACTTTATAGAGAATTACAAAATTCTCCCAAACTCTTGCATTTATGAAATGCTTAAAGTACATCTTCAAAACACTATCTCTAAGATGAGAATTGATTAATTTTTGGGGGGGGGAAGTGGGGAAAGTTGAAACACTACATATAGCTCTTACAATTTTTTTCATATAATAAGACATTCCTGAAACATTATTTCAATTATTTTTATTTTTGGTGCTATTTAAGTAGTACAGTATTTTTTTAAAACTGAAAAAGTGCTTTTGCATGCTGTCTCTCCTAGACTATTTCTCATTTAATTAATATTTTGAAATAAAAATTTATTTCAAAAATATTAAATAATATTTTGAAATAAAAAATTGGATTGGAAAGATAACTTTTGGGCCTCTCGGTGTTTTCGTCTTTCTTTCATGTATTTAAGATTTCTTTCATTTGTTTTACCGTCTTCTTTCCGTCCTCCCTCTTCTCAATATATTTACTAATTTTCTCAGTTTTAGTGGCACATACAGTAGTTTTGGAATTGCTAACCACCCATAACCTCCTGAAAAACAAATTCACTAACGAGAATACAATATCGTGTATCGTCCTTTGTGTCTTTATCCTTACAAAATACTGTTTTCCAAAGTTAGTTTTTTGTTCCCTATCTACAGTGTGGTTATATTTTCTATTTGTAGCAGAGTTGGGTTACTATTTGCTTTTTGTTTTGGGTTTCCCCCACATTCTGCTTGATTTGAACTATTTATTTTTGAGGAAACGTGAAACATTACCATGGTTCTAAGAGTCAAAACTATACAAAAGGGTATGCTCAGAGGACTGCCGTTTCCTGGATCCGTTTTCTCATTCCCATCTCTGCCCTCTTCCTTCCTGTTTCCGCCTCTCCCCTGTAGATGACCAGTCTCACTAATTTCTCATTTACCTTGCCTCTCCTTTTTGTACACAAATGAGCAGATATATGCTTATTTTCTCTTTCTTGTATAAAGAGTGGCACACTCTCCATACTCTCTTGGACTTTGGTATAATAATATGTCTTCCTATATGATTATATTATATCCTTATATATTAAAAATTTATCCAGTTTATCCACTTAGTATATCCAGGAATCACTCCTTATCAGTTCATAGCACACTTCTAATTCCTCTGTACAACTGCATAGTACTCCATTGAGTGTATGTGTGATAGTTTATTCAGCCATTCTCCTATGTCTGGGCAGTCATTCCCAGCATTTTACAATTAAAAACTGCTACACTGAATAGACTGGAGTGTATATTCGTGTGTGTTCTTGTGTGTCTTCAGGGTAAATTCACCAGGGTGGGATTGCTAGGTTAAAAGGTAAGTATATACGTTTTGCTGTTAGGTATCATTAAATTTCCCTCCAGAAAAGTCGTATGTGTTTGTAGTTCCACCAGCGCTGTATGAGAGTGCCTGTTTCCCCACAGCCTTGCCAGTGAACGCGCTGTCATACTTTATTTTCCCCAATCTGATGGGTGAGAATGGTATCGCTCTAATTATGAGCGAGATTAAACGTCTTTTCACACGTTTAAGGGCCCTTTTTATATCTTTGTTGTATGCTTTCCTTTAAAGGGTTATATCCCATGCACATTTGTTGTTGTTGTTGTATTTTTCACCTTCAGTTTGCCAGCACAGTAGCACTTATAGATACTAGACAGTAAATGACTTTTCTCTTTCAGATCTTCCATGGTGGCTTATTTTAATTCGGCAGAAAACACTGGTGGGCAAACTTCCAGGAGACCATGAGGTCTGTAAAGTTACCAAAATTGCTGTGCTATCACTTTCTGAAATGGAACCTCAGGATCTTGACCTAGAGGTAAGGTGCCATCTCAGGAAATTTAATGGAAATTTGATATAAATATGATAGCAATGATGAGGATTTGGTTTAATAGACCAAAAGCATACAATTTTAGAGCTGGATAATATCTTTAAAATAATTTAGTCTTGTGATTTTTAAACTTCATTTTAGTAGTGGAACTTTGTTTCAAAATCTGTGAAACCCAGTATGCGAGACACATAAAAGCAGAGCTGCTTTGGTTGAGATGGTGATGGGGGGACAGGGGATCCTTGGGGACCTGCCCACTGGGCTTCTACTGGAAGGTCACCGTCTGCTTCCAGGGAGCCCTAGGACTCTGCACAGTACAGTTTGAAAACTCCTGATTTGGGGGGGAGAGAGAAGTCAAGAAGGTGAGATTTAACTTTTACTCTATCCTCTCTTGTCTATATTTCTTGGAATTTTTCTAAGCATATATTTCTTTTATAATTTTTTTAAAGGTTTTTTTTTTTTTTTTAAAGAAAGAAAACTATTGATCTAATACAATCTTTTCATTTTCCATGTGGAAGTCAAGTCCACAATAGAGTGACTTAAGGCCAAAATAATTGGCCGGGTGATGGCCCAGGGCGTGTTTGCCCACATGGTGCTGCTCCTGGTAGACGTCACCCTTGAAAGCATTTGTATCATGCCTGCTATCAGTGTGGGGATATGGCATCTAGGGATGTCACCACTCTGCCATAGTCCTGGCCTATTGTCGTCACCGTGCGATGTGCCAGGCAGGCCTGCAGGGCTACTTGGATTATCATATTTACTCCCTGGGATCACCCTATAAGGTGGGCATCGTTATGATCCATGTTGTATAGAGGAAGAAAGGGGGCTTGGCAAGGGTTAAGTCACAGAGCTGGTACGTGATGGGGTCTGCAGCTGGACTCTGGCCTTTGGGTCCTGTATCACTCTGTTGAGATGCCTCCCTGTTACCTTAACAGCAGGTAACATAGCACCCACCACCCACAACTCAATATATATTTTTCCAGGCTGTGTTCTTGGAGAAGAAGTTTAGGGAAAATCTAATCATTTCTTTGCTTCAGATTTTACTGGAGTTTGACAATCTAGTTTTAACAAACCAACGTTAAAATAAATTTGAGAGGACCCTGATATTCTATTTGTTACAGGAATCAAAAGCAGATGAGAGTACTTGTTTTTCTCCTTCATTCTTACTAGAGCTACAATGCTATTTACGAATGCTGATCCAGTGACAAATAACTTAGTTGGCAGTTAGGCCCATTCATATCAGGTATTTGCAGTTTTTGTTTGTACTTGATTTTAAGGAAGAGCAGCCAGACTAGGAAAAATTGTATTAAGCCAATAAATTTGTCCTCAGTGTCTTTTGGACACTTGGATGGCTTTGCTGACAAATCAAAGTCAGCATGGCTTTCTGTCACTGACCTCGGCCTTGAGGGTGAGCAGCCCTTGGGCTGGCATTCCGGTTTGAGCAGGAAGCCTGGGGGCCTGGCGGTTAGAGCTGGGGACCAGCTGTCAGTCCTCAGTTTGCACCTTCCGCTCTCCTAGCCCTGGGGAGACGAACTGCCACTCCTCGTCCTGAGAAGCTTGGGGCCCTTGTTGGACTTGGCAGGGAGGTTTTCTGAAGCTCTTTGTGGCCACCAATCTGTAAAAGTTTTGAGACTAGTAGCGGACTGTTGTATAAATGGGTGTGTGTGGCGGGGGGGCGGAGTTTAGGAAATAACATTTACATGGAATTTTTAAACACAAAAATGTGAATATTATGAAGTTTTAAGAATGGTTTTTATTCTTTAGCTTTCCTTTTCTTTTTCTTGATACTTTCAAGTGAAAGAGATTATCTTCAAATAAAAATGAAAATGAGATTCCCCCCACATGAGATATTTGAGTAGTTTTATAGTACCGTTGGGTCATATAAGCTACAGTACTTAAAGGAGCATTAAAGTTGTGGCTCATTAAAGTTAAGAGTTGAAAATATGTAAAGACCCTTGTTAATTAGGGGTAAAAGTGATTTTATGGAGAAAGTATTTCCAGGTCCTATTTTAGTGAATAGTTGGGTATACCTTTCTCTCAAGAGAATATAATTTTAGAAATTTGCACTTAAGCCTTTTCCCCCTTCTTTTGAATCCTCTTTTATGGTAAAGGATCTTTACAACAGGGAACAGTAGGAGAAAGGACAAAGAAACAACTATGTTGAAAATAACAAATTGCTTGCTTATTTTCTGACATGTTAATTTAAACCTTTGGTATTCTCTTTTCAATTTCCATATAACTATATTTAAAAGTAGCTTTTAAAAGCTTAATAATTTTATTTTTGCTTATACAGTAAATTCTAGTGAGGAAGATTAACAAAAAACCCACCAGTTAGAAATAATCATTGTCAATATTCTGATGGGTTTTAATGGTTGCTTTAATTTGTTCCAAGCTCTTTGAAGGGGCAATATTACTTTCAAATTTTCAGAATAGTTTTTATTCATTTTTACATATTTTTCCTGCTTAGCTCTTATTACTTTTCATGAATATGCAATTTTATGCACATAAAAAGACTTTTAAAATAAAATTGATTCTTGTATCTTCTTAGCATGTCTTTCTAGTTTGGACACCTGTGTATTGCTTTGAATATCCACCGCTCTCATCTTTTCCCAGCAGGGCCCTCTGCCCTCTGGTTATTTAGTATGGTCTCTGTTCTCAAATTTGCTAAGGTTTAGTCTGTCTTCTGTAATTGGAGTAGAAACAATTTTATTTTAGAGTCTGGAATTAATAGAATTTCTAGTTTTGAGTCGGTTGCCTTTTTACCTCAAGTATATGGCTTATTTGTTTGCCTTTTTTTTTTTTTTTTTTTTTGATAATTCACACACTATACAGTTCACCCATTCACAGTATATAATTCAGTGGTTTTGGTATATTCGTAGAGTTCTGTGACCATCACACAATCAATTGTCGAACATTTTCCTCACCCCACAAAGAAACCCTGTATTCATTAGCTGTCATTTTCCTCCAAACTCCAGCCCTGTCAGTCCTAGGCAGCCACTAATTTATTCTGTCTCTATAAATTTGCCTATTCTCAACATTGCTCATAAATAGAATCATACAATGCATGGCCTTTGTGACTGGCTTCTTTTTAGTAAGCACAATGTTTTTAAGGTTTGTGCCTGTTCTAATGTGTGTCAGTACTTAGTTCCGTTTCATTCCATTGCATGGATATGAATGCAAAAAATGTATGGATAAACCACATTTTATTTATCCGTTCATCAACTGATGGACATTTGGGGTGTTTTCACCTTTAGGCTGTTATGAATAATATTGCTATGAACATTTGTGTACAAATTTTTGGTGGATATTTCTTTTTCTCTTGGGTGTGTACCTAGGAGTGGAATTGCTGGGTCATTATATTAATAGTAAATCTACGTTTAACCTTTTGAGGAACTACCAGACTGTTTTCCAAAGCAGTGTGCCATTTTAAAAAAATGGTCTATACAAAGATATGAAGAATCGGGGCAATGGGGGTTTCAAATAAATGAGAACATAGATATTCTTTCTTTTGAAAAAACATCCTTTAAAGTTTTATAGGCTTATGTTCCATGTCTGCATATCGTATTTGCTGTATCTCATTGCCTTAATAGATAACTGCATCATTTTCCATATTTAGTTTCTCATTAGACATCTGTTTAAAATTTTAGCTCCAGATGGACATAGATAGATACCAACTTTTCAAGTAAAATCATTTATTTTCTTAAACAGCAACAGCAGCCCTTAATCTTGATTGTGAAATGTAAGTTGCTAGAATAATAGAAAAAGTGGGGAAGCACCGTGGGGCTTGTGGAGGTTTTCTTTTTGAGGCTGAGCGTATCAATGTGTGATAAAGGCCTAAGCACAGATAGCACAGGACTGGCTGGGCCTCTGGAAAAGGGAAGGTGATCCCTCTCTCAGCGCTCTGTGTTGTAATCGCAAGGGCTCTGATTAAACAAAGCATTTTAAGACTGGAAGGAGTCCCAAGAAGTAGTTTTCTCCGTCCCTATTTTGTGGTAGGACTAAATTTAACTTCTTAAAAAAGATAGTGGTCCACACTTTCTTTTCTAGAGGTAATTATATGGAAGACTCTAAAATACTCATTGAAAATGTTTATGTTCAAAGTAATTTTAAATTTCTATTTAGATAAATCAGTTTTAAGAGGTAGAGCTAGACTTCTGGAAAAGATGGTGTAGTGAGTTTGTGCTTTGCTGTACAGATCACAATGCTTATCTGAAACCTTTGGGGCCATATTTGTTTTAGAATTCAAGTTTTTGAGGGGGTTTATTCAAAAGGTTATTCCATGTATTCTGTGGGGGCATTAGTCTACAATACAACACATTAATGTTTCTTAAAGAATCATATGAATATTCATATTAAGGGAGGTAAACGATGACATCAATAGCTTCATATCAGTTCAGGGCATATTTTGGCGTATTTTAAATGAGTTGTAACAAACTTAAAAAATAAACGTTCAGGTTTCAGAATTGTTTGGATTTTGGAGTTGTTGATAAGGAAACTAAGGGATACTGGGCCTATATCAACTCTGTTTCAATACCAGGAAGAGGATAGATTAAAAAGGAAAAGAAAAACAAAGATGACATTGCTAGGCTTAGAGAGAAGTAGCATCTTTGTGGACCATATACAGAACAGTAGTTCAAACTGAGGCCACAGGCCTCCTGGGCTCTGGATCCAGAAGCTGGAGGCGATTTGACCCTGACTCAGTAAAGGAAAGTTAAAGGGCTGCTTGGGAGGGAGATGGCGCCTGGAGCCACGCCCATGTGAAGCCTGGTGCTGGAGTGGGCGATGACAGGATGCTGTCAGGTCGTCTGCACTAAACGGGATAATTGTGCGTAAAGAATTCTCCTGTCTGTTAAGCCAGTAGCACTTCTGCTGAGAAAACTGGTCTGGGCAAAAGGTGAGGTTCTGAATTAACAGAATAGAAATCAACGTGAAGGAGCGACTTTAGGAAGGAGAAAGATGGAAGATGACTCCTAGGTTTCTGGCTTAAGTGATCCATTGGGCGGTATAATCATTGCCTGAGACAGGGCAACCAGGAAGGAGCAAGACTTGGGAAACAGGTGTTGATCAGTTTTTCAGAGGCTGAGTTTGAGGGACTGGTGTGTCAATAGCAGGGAGATGTTATATTTTTGGTTCTTGAGCTCAGAGCAAAAGAGCGGAGTTAGAAATGTGGAGTTAAACAGGGGTAGCTAAAACGAGGAAAGCAGATGGAATTTTCTAGACAGAACTTGAACAGGAAGAGAGCTAAGGATAGAACATTGGGAACCACCATCCTCTTTAGAAACAAAAAGAGACACTAACAAAGGAGACTAAGAAGGAACAGTCAGAGGTGGGAAAAACCCAGAGAGATTGGTGTCATGGGCAAGGCAGGAAGTGATCATTAGTGTCCCATTCTTAGACAGAGAGAAGGTTTGTCCTTTTCAGAGTGAGGAGGTCCTTGTTTTACTCTGCCTGAGCAGTTTCAGGGGACCTTCACTCTGACCTACCCCAATAAGGCTGTGGTCCTGTTTCAGTGAGTGTGACACTGTTTGTACCCTGCTGGCTCACAGAGGGGATTCCACAGTTGAGGAATGGATTAAAAAAAGATCCTGGTAAACGTGAACAATGTTAAAAGGTGGTAGGAAAAAAAAGATCCTGGTAAACGTGAACAATGTTAAAAGGTGGTAGGAAAGAGAGAGAGGATCTGAATTGAACGGGGGTGTGGGGGGTGCATGACAGGGCAAAGCCCAGGGAAGACGCAGCAGGAAACTGGCCTTGATGGGAAAGAACGACTCCCGTCCTTCTGAGAGCGAGGAAAGTGTGGGTGTGGACTAGGTGTCCTGCCACACGATTATTTTAAATAGCTAGATCTTTAGAATCATCTCTATATATTCCTGGGGTAAAGTTGCTGGCCTGAAGGCTCTTAAGGATTACTATGTCTGACGGATGCATAATATCCTGTGTTGAATATTAAAGTTGCAGCGATCTGTGACTAGGTTTGGGGGCATGTTTTCAGATGTTTTTAAAGAAAGTATTATTAATTTGACTAGATAATTACTGACATTCTATTAAAAATTGCTAACCAACAATTGCTCAGTGCCACAAGCAGCAGAGGCAGCAACAGGGAATGAACAGGGAGGTTATGTTTTAAAAACAGTTCCTCTGCTGCCTTAGTGTTTCTACACCAAGGAGGGTGGGTGTGTGTTGTATGTTCACAGAGGAAGAGGAGTGGTGATTTTCCCAGGACTACGTACATGCCCATGTGTATATCTGGAGGTTACCACTTGTGTTCGCAGTATCAAAGCCCATTCATTTACTTAACAAATATTTATTGAGACCTCGTATGCCTGATCCTGGTAAGACACTGGACATATGAGTCAACAGAACACAGAGGCCTGCTATTATGGAGTTTTTACTACAATGTGTGTGTGGGGCGGGAGGAGAGGAGGCAATAAACATCAACATAGTAATTCTGTTGTGTGTCAAAAGGTGATAAATGCTACGGGAAATGATGGGCGGACGCCCGGGTGGAGCTTGTGGTAAGACATCTGGGCGGAGAGGACAACTGGAGCAGAGCCCTGGGATGGAAGCGTTCCTGACAGATCAAGGAACAGCAAAAAGGCCGCTGTGGATGGAGGGGAGAGAGGGGAAGAGAGTAGCAGGAAGTGAAGGCAGTGGACGCAAGACGAGGGGTCGTTCTGGACATGCTGCGTTTGAGATTCCTGGTGGAAGTCCCAGTGTTAATGTTGGGGTTTGTGAGGCTAGAATTTTGGGAGAGAGCTCGGCTGGAAATACACATTTGGGAGATAGATGGTATTTGAATCCATGAGACTGGATGAAATCACTGAAGGAATGAATGCAGAATAGAGAAGGGGGTCGGGGACTGACCCTTGGGGTGCTGAGACATTAAGTCAAATGGCTGCAAAGGAACCAGTAAAACATAAACAGCAACCAGTGGAAGCCAAGAGAAGACAGGTTATCAAAGAGGGTGAGGGAGTGGAGAAGTGTCAAAATGACTGAGCGGGTAAGATAAGGACCAAGAATTCCATGGGGCTTAGTCAAGTGGGGTCACTGGTCATGCGAAGATGCAGTTTAGGTGGAGTGGTGTGGGACCAAAGCCACACTGGAGTGGGCTGTGGGAAGAGATGGGAGAAGAAGAGCGGGAGGCAGTGAGGAGTGCAAAGAAGTAGGACAGTAGCTGGCAGGGAAGAGACTGCAAGTGAAGGTGTTAGAAGAGACACAGATCAGTATGTTTGTGCATTGATGGAATGATCCAGCAGAAAAGAGGCGCGAGGAGAAGTTGGTGCGTCTCTCCTTCCCCATCAACTCAAGGATTTGTTCGTTTTGCTTATTGGAGCAGAAGTTAGCTCAGTGTGGCAGTAGGACTATCAGTCTTTTCTACCTCATCATTCAGTACCTCGTCTTGATGCTGAGGCAGGAGCAGTGTAAAGCTGTGGTCCTGTTGTGAAACCCATGCGAAGGGAGTTTTTGATAGCTTTAATTTTGAAAAGGCATAAAATTCATAAGATTCCATTACATCTGAAGTCTTGGTCCAGTTATCGTCTCCACTTCTAATTTTTCTTCCAGTTTTTTTGAGGTATAATTGACAAATAAAATTGTTCATTTTCAAATTTGATAAAATAGGTGTGTTCCCCTCTTTTAAAAAAATTTTATAATCGCCCCTTTTAAAAAAATTTTATAATCGGAGCTTGAACTAACTTTTGTTCTCTTCATTATGTTTTTTTTTCATCCTTTATCTCTACTAGTAGTTATTTTGTAATACCCTAATAAGCGTTTATAACTATTAGCTCTTAACAAAAGTCTACCACTTGGTGTAGGAATAAAACTGGTGTGTTGAAAAAATGGAACAGGCTGGATCTGATTCGTAGAATTCTGTGCCTTTCTGAATATTCACTTCGTGTGTTAAATCACATGAAATTATAGGTAAAACCCTTGACGTTAACTGGATAGTTGTCGTCAGAGCTTCTGTGCCCTTCTCTGGTCTTGACATGTTCCCATCCTCGTCCTCACCTTGGTCAGTTGGACTGCACATTTCCTGCAGCCTCTACTTACTGCTTCTTCAAATTTAACTAATCTCTGGACCCAAACAGTATGTTTTTATGTTGATTTCATTAGTGTGTGTGAGGGTAGGAGGAGAGGGAGTGGTTTTTAAGATTCCCAATAGAATCTTGACATCTTCTAAACCAAAACACTCAATTAACTAGCATGAATGAATATTTAGCTCGCATAGCTGTAAAGTAATGCCCCTGAAGCATAGCAAGGGTATATTTTGCAATATTTTTAACTTTAGATGCCAAGATTTTTTAAAATTTTTATTGGGGAATATTGGGGGGCAGTGTGTTTCTCCAGGGCCCATCAGCTCCAAGTCGTTGTCCTTCAATCTAGTTGTGGAGGGCGCAGCTCAGCTCCAAGTCCAGTTGCCGTTTTCAATCTTTAGTTGCAGGGGGCACAGCCCACCATCCCATGTGGGAATTCAACTGGCAACCTTGTTGTTGAGAGCTCTGCGCTCCAACCAACTGAGCCATCCAGCTGCCCCTAGATGCCAATTTTTAAGGTATTAATAAACCTCAACTGGAACATTTTACTCTTCCACTATATTAGGTCAGAATTTACTATAATTACAATCCTAATCTGAATTTTCCACCCCTAAATTCTAAGAATATCCTGTCCTGTATTCTTTGCTTTTCCTCTACTGTAGCTTTCACTAAATGCACAGCTGTGTTTCCCAATATCAGTTGTCTACTTGGTCATTTTACTGACTCTTGAGGTTCACTTTTAACCGCAGTGCATGAGTGGTAGCAGTCACTTCTGCACTTGGGTGTGAACATTTAACAAGTAGATATTAATAATAATGAATTCTCTTTCTCTCCCTAATCATTTAGCTTTGTAAGAAGCATCACTTTGGAATTAACAAACCAGAGAAGATTATACCATCTCCCGATGACTCAAAGTTTCTGCTGAAGACCTTTACACATATTAAATCCAATGTGTCTGCTCCTAATAAAAAGAAAGTAAGAGTTTGACTGATACGGGCCGGGCATCCCTTTGATAAGTCTTAAATTGAGGGGTCATTTTGCTGCCATTTCAAGCCGCTCGTCATACTCCAGCACTGTCTCTGCCTGTCTTTGGGATGATTTTTCTTCCTTTCCTAGGAAGGTTTGTCTTAGCCACATCATGCTTTGCATTTAATTCCTGCAATGATAGTAGATTCATTTCTTACAGGTTAAGGAAAGTAAAGAAAAGGAGAAGTTGGAGAGGAGATTACTTGAGGAGTTATTGAAAATGTTTATGGACTCGGAATCCTTTTACTATAGCTTGACCTATGACCTGACGAATTCGGTGCAGAGGCAAAGCACTAGGGAGAGCGACCCCCGGCCCCTCTGGCAGAAGGTACTCTCACGGCTCGGAGCAGGATTTATGGACGCTTTGGGCTTTACAGAAAAACTGAAACCACCTGTTTCTGAACTGTCTGTTCTCTACCTTTTCTAGGTTGACGACCGATTTTTTTGGAATAAATATATGATACAAGATCTTACTGAGATTGGTGTGAGTAGTTGTTTCTAAAATATCCTAAGGTAGTTATAGTTGTTAAGCAAATATTTTAAAATAAATTTAAAATCTTACTGGAATGCTTTCATGGAAATGAAATTAGCAGGGGAATTGTTTAGCTAGGGAAAGCCGGGGCATTGTTTTAAGGCAGGTCACCGTTCCACTGCATAGCCACAGGCCATCTTTTTAGCAGGATCCCCTCCGACAGTAGTGATCTAAGGCTGGGAAGTAATGTCCACAGAGTTCCTATCCGAGAGGGGTTTTGTTTACCCACTGGAGATGCTGAAGCAGTTTTCCCTTAAGGATACCGTCATTTAACTTTCCTGTTTCCTCGCCTGGGATTGGAGTCGAGAAAGCTCTAAGGACATTCCAGTACTGCCAGGGTTTGAATCAGGAAAGGTGGAATATGATGAGACTATTGCATGAGATTCGTTTTGTTTTGATGGTTACTTTCTTCTTTACTCTGTCACATATGTCAGAGAGTTATGACTGTCCAAGGACAATTAATTTATTAATTTAGTCTATCAACAAATGTTTGTGGAAGGCCTGCTGTGTGCCAGGGTACTGTTTTGGATACAAAGTGAGCGAATGGCTGAATAGGGTCACATACTATCTTTCTCTTAACCTTTCGCAAATTTCAAACTTTTTTCTACTTTCTATTTCTCCCCCTTGGTGGTGGTTAATATAGGTGATTTTGATTATCTAGTGGTGCCTACCACTAGATATCTATCGTGCCTCTATCGAGAATGAGGCATGAAAATGTTCTCACCTCTCTTTATGATGCTGAAACTGACCACCAAATCTCTGTGATTGGGGATAACAATAAGGCTGTCTATTAATATGATAAATATTTGTCCTGTCTGCTGACATGTTGCGTTCTAATATGTTTTTGCAGAGTTTTTGTCAGACACTTTGCATTACCATTTAAAACTGATGACTTGCAATAAAGGTGGCATTGGCAACATACATTTCTCTGTTCCTGTCAAGAGTTTTGCCTTCATTGCTAGAACAAAAATACAAGTAACGGGAATAGTAATAAGAATAATGCCGGTAGAGCCCTTCCTATTTTCAGCTCGACCCACCTCCCTAAGATCCTATCTGCAGGCTTGATAATATAAGACAAGTCTGTGTGATGGGATCTGGAGTATATGGTTATGGAGGAAGAAGGATATAAAGTTGATGCTGAAATTAGGGCTACAGAGAGTTCTGGAAATAGGAGAGAAATGGGGGACTGAGAACAACTGTCTGGAGTGCTTTTCATCCTGTACTGCATCTGTATACAGTCATCTGAGAAAACTGAGTATTCTTAGTCTGAAGACACAGGAGAGGAAATCTCTAACTTTAATCAACACTCTCCTAATTATGTTAGATGACTTTTTAAAATAAGATATTTATGGAAAAGATTTTTTTTTTTTTTTTGCTTCATTTACTACTTGGATTTTAGCTTGGTAAGGCAAATTTTTCTAGAAAATAGAGTAGACCTCTGTTTCATAATGAAGTGATTAGAGTTACTATATTTTATTAAATGATTAATACAATTGGGAATTGTAAAATCAGACTTTTAAGATTTTTTTTCCTATACCAACAGGTATAATCATAATCACAACATCTATTAAATAGTTACTATAAGGCAGGCTCTGTGCTAAACACTTTGTACATTTTACTCATTTAATCTTCACAACAACCTATGTGGTAGTAGTTTTTCCTATTTCTTGAAGCAGAACATGCAGGCCTTGGTGAGTGAGGTTCATTGATTCACCCAGGTGAGTTAGTAAGTGGTGGGGCTTGAATTTGTACCCCGGATGTCTGGCTCTTGTTCTCTGGTCCCTCTCAGGCAGTTCTCTTTTGAATGACCTTTATAAAGAAAAGGAAAGCCTCTCTGCTCCACCCCTCTTCTTTCCTCTATTCCTTAGTGTTCTCTAGTAAGCAGAAAATATGGTTAATGAATGGAAGGTTTCGAATCATATATGTGGTGACGGATGGAGAACTGACTGGGTGGTGAACACACAATGTGAGATATAGATGGTGTATTACAGAATTGTACACCTGAAACCTATGTAACTTTCCTAACCATTGTCACCCCAATAAAATTTAATTTTAAAAAAAAGAATGGAAGGTTTCTGGTTCTGATAAACTGACAAATACGCGCTAACTACTGTTTGGGTTTAAGAAAGTAGCAGGGCTGTACAGATAGAAACAACATGAGGTTCTTGTTGTTTTCAGACCCCGGATGTGGACTTCTGGATTATTCCCATTATCCAAGGTTTTGTGCAGATTGAAGAACTTGTGGTGAATTATAACGAATCATCTGATGATGAGAAAAGCAGCCCAGAGACCCCGCCTCGGGAGTCCACCTGTGTAGATGACATTCACCCACGATTTTTAGTGGCTCTCATTTCACGCCGCAGTAGGCACAGAGCAGGTGAGTAGAGGGCTGTACTAGCCTGCAAATCAAATCCAGGTGAGAATGAAAAATCGGCAGGAGTGTTGAAATGCTGATGACCATATGGATTTGGAAACACAGTTGGTTTCAAAGTGCTCAGTGACTCTGTGATGTGATTGAAGATCAATTACTGGAGAGAGGCAAATGGGGGAGAGTTAACAAAAGGAGAAAGAAACGTGGTGTATATATATATGGAGAAGACAAGAAAGTCACTTGGGATGTGCTTTCAAAATGCCATCGTTACCACTGACAGCCTGTATCACAGTAATAAATCCTTTCTGAGTGCTAGCACCTTTGGGAAAACCCTTTTCTTTC
The DNA here is from genome assembly GCF_004115265.2 of Rhinolophus ferrumequinum. NCBI lineage: Eukaryota > Metazoa > Chordata > Mammalia > Chiroptera > Rhinolophidae > Rhinolophus > Rhinolophus ferrumequinum. The sequence goes on along the minus strand of NC_046299.1, from coordinate 9,700,804 downwards.
AGTTCACAAGAGCTATCTTACCTTCAACTTTTAAAAAACAATGATGCAGACAGTTATGATTTTGGGTAAGTTGATACAGTTCTGCCTGGTAGTTGCACATTAGATCCCCAAGGCAATCCTGAAAGACATAGATTTGGTTAAGAAGCATCATCTAATTACACTAAATAATTTTTCTAAAGTGTTGCTGTTTTCTGTTTTAATTTTCTTTTAGGGATGCGGTATAAAAGAAGAGGGGTGGATAAAAATGGAAATGTTGCAAATTATGTGGAGACTGAGCAGTTAATTCATGTTCATAATCATACCTTGTCATTTATTCAAACTCGAGGCTCTGTGCCTGTCTTTTGGAGCCAGGTTGGGTATCGATATAATCCAAGACCTCGGCTGGACAAAAGTAAGCATGTCAGTTATTTGGTTTGCAAATGATGATTTCAGACAGAATGTTTCCTTTAAATATGAGATACTTTGTAGATTTGGATTTGCTTTGCCAGATACTTCATTCAAAACAATAACCCATACAGTGAAATTTAATGGACAGTGGCATAATAAACACGAGTAATAATGGTTATTGATAATTTAAGTAATTTAGCAATAAAAAAATTCCCCAGCAATACAGCAAAACAGCTCATTTCAGAGTTTTAATTACTGTTTCTTTGAAAAATACTTTATTGGATGTTTAATTTTGGAAAAGGGCAAATGTATCCAATATTTGTAAAAGCAGGAAATATCTTAACAAGATGGTCTACAAGAAAATATCTCACTGCAAAAGGTTTGTTGTTGTTGTTTTAAATATTGAAGATTTAATTTCTTCCAGTATTTTAACTTTAGCACTGGAAAAGCTAAGTCATGTCAGTCTACTTAGATTACTGAATGAGGTTGATTTTAAAAATTGTTTACAGAACACTTTTTTTCTCAAAACTTAATTTGTATTTTTGAGGATTCAGTACAACTTGTTTTTAATATCCTTGATATTAACCACATGAAACCGTTCCTGATAGTAGGCTGGCTATACAAATAATAAATGTTATAATTTCACAATTTGCACTTTATGTTTCAATTTAGTCTTACTGGGGAAAAAAAATTAGAGATCTTTGGCTTAGCATTTCATTTTAAAATACTGGTTTTAGAAAATCTTAGTTATATTTGGGCTTTCAATAATTTACTTAAAAATAAGAGTAAAAATGGAATAGACACTAATTTCTGTGTTAAACATGGGAAGGAAAAATAGATTTTGTATCACTTCTTTGTAGGTGAAAAGGAAACTGTTGCCTATTTCAGTGCCCATTTCGAAGAACAACTGAAAATTTACAAAAAACAGGTGGGCTTTGATCTGTAGTAGTAAAATGTTCTTTCATATTTAGAAATGATTGTATATCTGTTTCTTTAAATTTCATGAAAATAACAATTCATAATTAAGCAAAATTGCATTTGTCATGAAGTTAAAGAACACATATAAGCTACGAGTATTAATATTTTTAAAGAAATGTCGTTGTCAGCTACTTTACTCCATTTTTAGAGAAGAGACTAGTTTACTGTGAATTATTGCAATCTGAGAAGTTTCTAGAGTAAGAAATGAAAGGCATCTTTCAGCACCACCATATAGCTCCACCTCTTGCAGATCACAATTTGATATGTATTTTTCAATATCTTTTTTTCTGTGCCCACCTTTCGTATGTATTCTTATACTCAGGTAAAAATGTGATCGTATAAGCCAAAATCAATTGAAAATTGTTCGGTGAAATACAAGTTCAATAAGATGACTGGATTTCATATACAAGATTAATATAGTCAGTGACTCTCTTATCCATCCCATGAATGTGGAATACCATGGGATGCATTTTCTAACAGCAGCAAAAATAAAGTAGGAAGAAATAACCTAAAATCTAAGAAATACACAAAAAAAGATACCAGGGAGGCAGGGCAGGGGTGAGAATTAATGAAGAATGTAAAAGAACATCTGAATAAATGGAGAGAAAAAACTATGTTCCTGAAAGAAAAGATTCAATATTGAATACATTTCAGTACATCCAAAATTAATATATAAATTTTGTGCAATCCCAAAGAAAATCCCAGCAGGGAAATAAAAAGTAAATCCTAAGATTGAATAAAAACTATAAAATTTGATAAGGAGAGATAAAGATAGGTATGTGGGAAAATGAGAACTCTTACACACTGCTAGAGGGAGCATAAGTTGGTACAGCCATTTTGAATGGTATTGTCAATCAAAATAAAATATGCTTATACTGTTAACCCAGTAATTTTGCTTTTTGATATCTATCCTACCTACCACATAAAAAAATTAGTTCCAGATGGGTATGGCTCTAAATATGTAAAGTTAAACAAAAACCTTTTAGAGGAACATATAGAACATCTTTTTGACCGTGGGTCTTAAACAGGGCTTAAAAAGCACTAACCATAATGAAAAAAAGTTGATAAAATTGACTTTAGAAAATTTTCTATTTTTATTAAGTCTTTATCATTTATTTATAAAAACTTTATCATAATTATTAAAATATTACACGTTTTAGATAGTATTTATTAAAACTATGAAAATGAAATAGGACTTTAAAAGCACCAACTATAATGAAAAATTGATAAAAAATTTGATAAAATTGATAAAATTTGACTTTACTAAAATAACTTCTGATTATTAAAAGGTACTGTTAAGAGAATGGAAAGGCAATTCCCAAACTGGGAGAAGATATGTATGACAAAGGACTCATATTTAAAGTATATAAAAAAAACTCTTATAAATCCATAAAAAAAGATGTACAACCCAAAAGAAAACTTGAGCAGACTTGAGCATACTCTTCATAAAAGCGGATATCCAAAAGGCCAATCAACACGTGAAAAGCTGCTCCACTTCATTAATCATCAGGAAAATGCAAACTAAAACCAACACACACACAGACACACACACACACACACACACACACACACGCCAGAATGGCTAAAATAAAAAGATGGGAACTACCCAGTTTTGTCAAAGATGTGGGGCAACTGGACTCTAATATAAAACTTTCTAAATCTCCCTGGCAGAAACGTGTTTATTCAAGGAGTCATGTTCAAGAAATTGCAGCACAAAAACACCCTAACTGTTCATCAGGAGGTCACCGGGTAGATAAAGTACAGCACATCTACAGTGTTAAATACAAATGCTTCAAATTGATAAGGCAGATAGATCTGTGTGTGCTCACATGGCAGGAGCTTAAAATCACATAATGGAGGGAGGAAACTGGAATAGCGTGTGACATGGTACCTCTAAAAACCCACAAAGCAGAATTGTGTCATGTATAAATACACACACGCGTGTATGTGATTTTCTTCCATGTATGTATGTTCTCACATGTATATGGCCTGCACGTCGATATGGGAATACATTTATGTGGACTGAAAGGGCACACATCAAACTGTTATCAGGGGTTACCTCCCGGAAAGGCTGTGGGACTGGTTATGCTTGGATTTGACCTTTATCCACATTTCAGTTTTTTACAATGTCTGTAAATTCATGTATTAGCAACGTGCGCAATTATAAGTAGCATTACAGAGAATAAACCACAATTTAAATGTAACACATAATCACTGTAAAAACTGAAGCAGTACTGAGGTGTGTAAAGGAAGCAGAAGCAATAACTTCCTCGTCACCCTCATCCTTGCTTTCTGTTGACTTTCAAGACCTGTTGGTGAGCATTAACTTTATAGGCCTATGTGTTGAGCAGACTTCCTCATTGCTAACAGTACCCCCCAATGTCTGCTTATCCTCCCTCATCCCCTGGAAAATTGCCCTCTGACTCAGTCACAGTGGCACCACTGTTGCATTTGCCAGTGATTGGTTTAGGTGTGGGCTGGTGTATGTTCATTGACAATTTGGCCAATGAGGTCGGATGTGAAGGGACGTCTTCTGGGAAGATTTCCTGCTCTAATTAAAAGATATACAGGAACCAACTCTGTGGTTGCTGTGTCTGTATTTGATGTGGAACTGCTGTAGTTATGTCAAGACCATAAGTGAACCAGCCTGAGGATTGACCCATATACTGAGGATGGAAAAGAATTCATACCAATAACCACTGAATTAAGCAGTTCTGGAACCATGCAACCTCCAGACTTTTGTTCTGAGATTTGAGTCAGTGATTTGTCATTTGCAGCAAAATACATCTTGACACATGCATATATACACATTCAAAATTTAAGTCAAAAGAGGCCTATACCATATATACTATTCTACAACTGTTTTCACGTAATATCTCATGGCTGTTTTTTAACCATTTCTCCATTGGTGGATCTTTAGGGTATAGTTTTTGCTATTAGAAAAATTCTCCAGAAAACAGCATTTATGTATCCTGTATGCTTTAGAGAATGCGTTTCTAGAAGTGAAATGGCTGGATCAAACACTGTATGTATTCAAAGTTGATATCTACCACTCTTTTGCTCCCCAAAACATCACACCAGTTCACACTGTCAGCAACCATGAGAGCTAGTGCCCATTTCCCACAGACTACGAGTGCTGTCGATAGTTAGTAGTCAGTTTTTGCCTTGTTTAGGTGAAAACTAGTTTTCTGTTTTAAAATTTGTATTTCTTTGATTAACAAAGTTGTAGTCTCATGTTTATTGGCTATTTATGGATTTTCTCTTGTAACTATCCTCTGTATCGTTTACCCATTTTTTTCTTACTGAATTTATATTATTGGTTTTTTTATGCTACAGATATATTCCCCTAGGGAGTTCTTTTTTTGTTGTTGCTAACTTTTGTTGTTTCTTATACTATCATTTGGTGCACAGAGGTTTTAAATTTTTACGTTGTCACATTTGTCCATCTTTGTCTTTATGCCCTCTGTTTTTTTAATGTATGGCCAGAAAGTCATGCCCCATCTTACAATTATGGAAACATCATCCCAGATTTTGTCCTAGCTCTTATATAACTTGAAGAAAAAATTATTTAAATCACTACTGCATCTAGAATTTATTTTGTGTATAATAAGATGTAGGGAGCTATAGTAAGTTTTTGTCCTCCCTATGTAGATATTTTCCCAATACCGTTTACAGAACAGTCCATGTTTCTCCCAGGATGATATTATCATGTCTTAGCTTTCTTGATGTACATAGGCTTGTCTCTAGGCCACCTGTCCTGTTCTGTTGAGTCATTCATCTATTTCTACACTGGTACCACAGTTTTAATTGCTATAGATTTGAGTATGTTTTGCTCTCCAGTAGGAAAAGTCCTCCTGTATTATTATTAGCTTTCAAATTTTTTTCCATATATTTACTCTTCCAGATGAACTTTAGAATTAACTTGTCAAGTCTGTAGAAAGGTCCTGATCAATTTTGTATTGGGATTGTTGAATATATAGATGAATCTGGGGAGTCCTGACATCTTTACAATATTGAATCTTGCTATCTAGCACCATAGTATGTCTCCATTTATTCAGATTTTCTTTTATGTATTTCAGCAAATTTTACAGTGTCCAGTATGTAGGTCTTGTATATTTCTTTAAAAAATATTCAGGATATTTTAAATATTTGCTATTCCAAAGGACCTTGTTTTCATTATGTATTCTAGTTATTGTAAATGTATAATGTATAAAAAAGCTATTAATTTCATTGATGTAGCAGTTCTCATAAACCTAAATGTAACAAATGAAAATCTAATTTTATAGGAAAAAATTGATGCTTGAGTGGATTAATTTCTAAGCATGGCTATAAAATATTTCTAAAACATAATCCCAAATAAATCAGATTATGATTCTAACATCAGATTAACCTGAATTTTTTTTCTTCCCTCTCACAGGTTATTATTAACTTGGTAGACCAGGCAGGAAGAGAGAAAATTATTGGCGACGCTTACCTGAAGCAGGTGTTGCTCTTTAACAACTCACACCTCACTTACGTTTCATTTGACTTCCATGAGCACTGGTAAGATGGCTTCCTGAGATGAGTTTTGATCAGTTCCAATGTCTGTGGTGGATGCTGCCATGGGCACATTAGTTTCTCTTCATTGGGAAGAAAATTTTCTTATTGTTAGAAAGGGAAGGAATATCATTTGTTTACTTAGTTTTAATTTTCTTATGGGTTTTATTTTAGCCAAAAATTTAAGTTAATTGTTCCTAAAATATTTAGTTTCTCTGATGCAAAATGACTTGGAGACTTAGAGGTCCATTTTTCCTTTTATTATTCAGTTGAGAAATTTCTGGAACTTTTCCTTTCTGCTTGAGTCTAAGCCTGGCAGAAATAATAGAGTTCCTTTCCTTAAAAATCATCCTGCAGGCTTGTTTTCGTATTCTGTTAGTAATACTTCTTTCCCTGTGGATAAATTTCACTAGAATTTGTTCTGGAAAGACAACAATTGGTTAATCATTTTGATGGTAACCTTAACTTCTGTGTATTCTGAAAGCAAGGTTCTCTTGTCACAATCCTTGTGGCTCTAATGTGGGTTCATTTACCTAGGTATTGAAATTTTGGTGGGGAGAGAAGCTTTTGATACCTTTGATACGTTTCAGTATATTCTTAAGTATATTTTCTTCCACAATGCAGATTAGCTATAAACATTTATATAATTGCCTAGCTATAAACATTTATATAATTGCCTATAGAATTTATAGTAGTGTTAACAGCATGTACTTATAATTTTCTTTAATTTTTAGATGCTACCTTAAATGGCATATCTTAAGTTTTAAAAAAGAACTATTATTAAAGATTTTTTTCTTTTTCTTTTTCTTCTTTTTTTTTTTTTTTGGCTTGTATTTTAGCCGAGGAATGAAGTTTGAGAATGTTCAAACACTAACAGATGCCATTTATGACATTATTCTTGACATGAAGTGGTGTTGGTAGGTATTATTTCCTAAGAAGTCAGTTTGACAAAACTCTTGGTCTATGAAATAATGTGTATTTGTTTAGTACCACTAAGCGTTAAAATAATAGCAGCAAGCTGAGAAAACATTTTTGTTTTTCTTGTTTTGCTTCCCAATTCTTATTCTGTGTTTCAAGAGAATGTTAGTCATTAGGTAATGTTAGCTTTGAACAGGGAAAAGGTGTCAGATAGTCAGGTAAAGTGGAAAGAAATGCTGTATGACTATTCTTTACTTCCTTCTAATGCTTCATGGTATACATTTACTCTTTGTTCTTTTTCTCATTGTCCCTAACACGGGAAGGAAGGCTGAGGATACTTGGTGTCAGTTTCCAGGCATTTCAAAATTATCAGAGAAGGATGATGATTCTCAGACTGCAGGAGGGAGATATAGGAAGAAGAAATTGACTTAAAGGACAAGAGAGAACTTGCAATTAGACTTTAAGGCCCGAAGTGGCCAGAAAAAGTAGATGAGCAAGGCATGTTGCATGACTCCTCACTGGGTGGTAAAGTGAACTGGTCAGTCCAGGCTGGTTTAGATGCATTTCTACTTGCAGTCAAAAAGGAGGGATAGGATGGTCTCTGAAAGTGCCTTCTGGTTTTAAATGTGTAGAAAAGCATAACTTGGGGTTGTGTTTGGTCTGCTTGGTATTGTGTGACTTGGCGTAAGTCAGTCTTTTTTCACCTCAGTTTTGTTTGTTTTTTCAAAATAGGAATAATATTTTCCTTGTTGAGTTATGTGTAAATTAACAACAGTGTCTACAAAGGACTCAGTAATATATGTCGTATAATAGTTTTCAAGCAAACTGATAACCATTGCTGTTCTTATTGTGATACTGTAAAAAATTATGCTTTTTGAAAATGTATTAAAGTATTTCATATTGTAAAATAATCCCATACTGTTTTTGACAAGGGTTGATCAAGCTGGGGTAATATGTAAGCAAGAAGGGATTTTTCGAGTTAATTGCATGGACTGCTTGGATCGCACCAACGTTGTTCAAGCTGCCATCGCACGAGTGGTCATGGAACAGCAGGTAATTTGGAGTCCATCGGATTGTAAATATTCATTTTTAATTATTTTTCTTGTGTAAAAAAATAACTAAAATCTTTGTTTTATGGAACTTTTATAGCATACAAACATCCTTGTTTCATTAAAACCTGGAAAGCACAACCTCCACCAGAAATAAGTTGAATCAAGTGGCATTTTCTTAAGTACTCATCTCAAAAATGTGAGGCTTGCCATTTTAAAATTTATTGGGTGGCACTGTATGGTCATTTCCTTTTTTCCTCTCATCTCTAAAACCTTCCCTTCTGTATTTGGAACTGGGAGTCTGTACATTACATTTCTGCTCGGCCAGCTGACTCCATGTCGGCTCTGCCAACAGCGGGCACTAGTGGAAGGCTTGAGGATGAAAAAGGGACAAGCTTCTTTACCTGTGTTATATGCCTGTCATCAGTGCCATCTCTGGGACTGTCGATTCCTTTGGCACCAAGAACCAGCCCATTGCCTTTATGTCCCAGTTGGTGACAACTGCTTCCTGTAGTCATTACATCTGTTACTCAGTGTCCCCTTTTAGATCTTTCAGCCTTCCAACACCTGACTAACAAATTCCCAAGGTAGAAATTCCTTGAGTGGTTTCTAGGTTTTTTTGGCAGAACCTGTGACTGTCCTTTGAGGATGTGAGTGAAACAGCCAGGGTTTTGAGTGCCAGCCCTGGCTCTACCACATGGTAGGTGTTGACCCCAGGGAAGAATGCAAGCTCTCCAAACTTCCATCTCCTTATCTTTAAAATGGAGGTAAAAAGAGTATTGATTGCATAGGGTTGTTATGAGATAATTTAAAAAGCTCTTGGAACCCTAGCCCTAGCCCAGATTTAACATTTTTTATGCAATTATTGCTCTGTTACTATTAATGTTATTGTTGTTTTGATGTGCGTTTTTGGTAGTTTCACTTCATAGGCAAATTTAAAACAGACAAAATACAACATGAGCCTACACATTAAAAATTACATCAAAACAGGGTAAATATGTCATTTGATTCTGTCTCCTGTAGCAATTCATAAAATTATCTCTCAAGGTAGTGGTTTATTTTGAAAAAGTCTGAAAACACCATTTCTTTTATTTAGGCATCTAAATTGTATATGAACACAATTCCTTTTTCTGCAAAGTATACATTTTATGCTGTGGTTTCCTGGCTTATATGTAGTTAATCCACCAATGTGTTAATTTTAGCTGAAAAAATTAGGTGTGATGCCCCCGGAGCAGCCACTTCCAGTGAAATGCAATCGGATCTATCAGATCATGTGGGCCAACAACGGTGACTCCATTAGCAGGCAGTACGCTGGGACAGCTGCTCTGAAGGTAAATACCTGCCGAAGCATTTGTGGATCATTCTGTGGGACACAGAGTGGTTTAGAACCATGTTTGTTTTTGAGAGAAAGGTATGTGGGTGACCTGACAGGTCCATGTAGTTGACTCCTTTTTGGAATGTTTGGCTAAGGCAAGGGTCACACATTCATATTCCTGCCAGGTAATGTGACTCCGGCGACCCAGTAGGTCGAAGGGAGAGATGGGACTGTGTGGACCTAAGGAAGAGCTTATGTTGTCTCAGGAGGGTTATGCTGTTACGCTGCTTCCTCACGGGGATGGAGGCCCAGTGCTAGATCTTCCCGTTTGGAAATCTGGAATTTTATGTGAAATAGTTGATTTTTAAAATTTTATGTAGGCAAAATAAAACATGTCTGCTAATGGGATTTGGTCCCTAGTGTGATAATTTGCCTCCTTTAAATTTGAATCCCAGCCCTGCCTCTTACTAGCTTTGTGACCTAGGGCAAGTCACTTAACCTCTTTCTCAACAACAGCAGAATGCACATTCTTCAGAAGTGCACACAGAACACTCTCCAGTATAGATTTATATGTTAGGCCATAAAACAAATCTCAACAAGTTCAAGAAGATGGAAATTATATCAGGTATTTTTTTTTTACCTCAGTGATATGAAATTAGAAATCAATACAGGAGGAAATTGGAAAATTCACAAATACATGGCATTAAACAGCGCTCCTGAAAATCAAAGGGTCAAAGAAGAAATCAAAAGGGCAATAGAAAATATCTTGAAACAAATGAAAATGGAAACACAACATACCAAAACTTATGGAATGAAGCAAAAGCAGTCCTAAGAGGAAAGTTTACAGCTATAAATACCTATATTAAGAAAAAAAAGAACTCAACCTAACATTACACCTCAAAGAACTCGAGAAAGAAGAATAAACTAAGCTCCAAGTTAGCAGAAGGAAGGAAATAATAAAGAATTAGAGCAGAAATATATGAAATAGGGAATAGGAAAACAAAGCAAAGATCAACAAAACTAAGAGTTAATGTGTTTGAAGTAATAAACAAAATTGACAAATCTTAAGCTAGACTAACCAAGAAAAAAGAAAGGAGGACTCAAAATTATAATTGAAAGAGACATTACAGCTAATAACACAGAAATGTATAGGATCGTAAGAGACTACTCTCAACGATTACCTGCCAACAAGTGGATATTTGAAGAAAGGGATAAATTCCTAGAAACATACAAGTTACCAAGACTGAGTCATGAAGAAATAGGAAGTCTGAGCAAACCAGTGAGTAAGGAGATTGACTCAGTAAGTAGAAACCTCCCAACAAAGAAAAGCCCAGGACCGGATGGTTTCACTAGTGAATTCAACCATACATTTCAAGAAGAAGTAATGACAGTCCTCCTCAAATTCTTCCATAAAATAAAAGAGGAGAGAACACTCCCAAACTCATTTTTTGAGGCTCTGATACAAATGCCAGATACGGACACTGAAGGAAAGAAAACCAGAGGCCAATATCCCTGATAAATATGGATGCAAAAATTCTCAACAGAATACTAACCAAATTTAACAGGATCACACACCATAATCAAGTGAGATTTATCTCTGGGATGCAATGATAGGTCAACATATGCAAATCAATAAATGTGACAGATTGCATTAATAGAATGAAAGATAAAAAATCATATGATCGTCTTTTGGCTCTCAGAGCATCACCATAGCAGTTGGCAAGAACAAGTGCCTTATGACAGGCAGCCAAGAAGAAAGTGACTGACTTGTTTTCTAAGAAAGATTGGTAAGATGTGAAAGCACCAGCTATGTTCAATATAAGACTTTGGGAAACCACAAGTCACAAGAACTCAAGCAACCAAAATCTCATCTAATGGTTTCAAGGGTTGTGTTTTTGAAGCGAGCCTAGCTAATCTGCAGAATGATGAAATTGCATTTAGAAAATTCGAGCTAATTACTGAGGATGTTCAGGGCAAAAACTGCCTGACTAATTTCCATGGCATGGATCTTATCCATGACAAAATGTGCCCCATGCTCAAAAAATGGCAGACCGTGTTCGAAGCTCATGTTGATGTCATGACTACCGATGGTAATTTGCTTCATCTATTCTGTGTTGGTTTTACTAAAAAACACAAAACAATCAGATTTGGAAGACCCCTTATGCTCAACATCAACAGGTCCACCAAATCCAAAAGGGTATAAAAGGAATGTACCTCAACACAAGAAAGGCCATATATGACAAACCCACAGCTAACATGGTCAACGGTGAAAAGCTCAAAGCTTTTCCTCTAAGAGCAGGAACAAGATCAGGATGTCCACCCTCACCCCTCCTATTTGTTGTAGTACTGGAAGTTCTAGCCAGAGCAATCAGGAAAGAAAAGGAAAGAAAAAGCATCACAATTGGAAAGAAAGAAGTAAAGTCTGTTTGCAGATGACATGATCTTATATGTAGAAAATCCTAAAAACAGTCCACCAGAAAACTGTTAGAACTAATAAATGGGTTCAGTAAAGTTGCAGGATACACAGTCAACATACAGAAATCTTCACTGGCTCATTCTACAGGGGTTGTAACATGCAGCGAGGTATGGAAACTTTTACTCTTTATATGCACATATCCACATACAAAGGTCAGATCCCATTGTAATAAACTCTAGGGAGCTGTCCACATTCTCCCACATCAGAAATTTGTGGCTTTTGACTCTCATACCAGTTTAAGGCTTGAAAATCTTTGGTTTGTTTTGTTTGTTATATGATAAGTTTTGACCTGTAAATTCTAGAAATTCTATAGATTGCCAAGTATGTGTTTACCTTAAAGCGCCACATAACTGTGAAGACTTGTTGCTACAAATAGCATGTTTAATTATTTGGCATGCTTGGGTCAGAGTCAAATACTAGTAGATATTTTAATTTAACTACATTGTTTGGAAATTATAAAAGCCTAAAGAATTCCAGTCTTGAATTGAAAGCCCACATTGACTGTGTTTGAATAAATTGTCAAAATGATTTTTTCCTTGACAGGGTGACTTTACAAGGACAGGAGAAAGAAAGTTAGCAGGAGTTATGAAAGACGGTGTTAACTCGGCAAATAGGTATTACCTGAATCGATTTAAGGATGCTTACAGGCAAGCTGTTATAGGTAAGGAACATAAATGCCTTTCTTTCTTTAACATCTGTCATTTCTTCTGTGACTAATGTTTTATAGAAACCAACTTTATTGACATAGTTATACTTCTATTACCCAATAAATCAAATTCAAATTTTTAGAAGTTTAGAATTTGACAAATTTTTTAGGTTGGAGCCACAAAAGAAACCACTCATTTCCATACATAGTTGTCAGTTTGCTCTTCATATAACAGAGAGTTGAGGCTCCTGGAGTATGGAATAAGGAACCCTAAAACCTCATCAACTGAAAACTCCATATTCTATTTGTTTTTCCATTACTCAAGGCTGAGAGATGTAACGAGATGATTTTCTTTTTCTCCAGGACATTTATCGTATGTTCTTGCTGTGGACAAATAACTATCCTTTCCATAAGCATGATTTAACAGGGCATTAGGGTATCAAATTTAGAAATTATCCTAACGAATTCTTAATCATTTTTTAGAAGACTAAATGGAAAGTAGATTACCCAGTGGAATTCATGGCTTGGCATGTTTTAAATTTAATTTTCATCAAAATATTACCTTATGGGATTAAGATAAATATAGAGTGTTCTGGATTAGAACCAAATGTAATCGTTTGTTTTATGGTCTCTGAGAATATTTTTTACATCCTATTTTTTAACCTTATTATTTATCATACATGAAATAGTAGGGCCTAGGCACAGGCCATTGAGGATTTTGAGAAGTTTGGTGTAAAGAAGTTTGGTTCATTTGCCATAGATAGGGTGCATGCTGACTGAAAAACTGGATTTCAGCACTTTATTCAAGGAAAAATAAGATACCTTTTTTCTACTGGTTGATCTAGTGATTCATTATGTCCTTGAGGACTCAGGTTCTGTCCCTCTCTGCAGTCAACCATCCACAGCATCAGCTTCATCCTAATTCTCAAGCTGGGTCTCTTCTTCACCGTTGAGAGGGAGAGGCCAGTAGCAGCCTGGGTTATTGCTTCCCCTATAGGGCCAATGGTGGCAGGTCTCTCCCAGAAGCCTTCTCCTGTCTCATTGTTCCAAACAACAGTAGGGAATGGGGTTATAATGATTTGTTCAAGCGTGAGCCACGTGCCACAATTCTGTGAATTGTCTTTTCAATTTCAGGATATTGCCCTTTGAAACATAAATTTAATTTTGGTGATGTCTAGTTTGTCTTTCTTTTGTTACTTGTGATTTTAGTGTCCTATCTTAAAAAAACAAAAACAAAAAACAAACAAGACTTGTCTAATCCAAGGTCTCAAAGACTTATGCCTATGTTTTCTTATACCAGTTTATGGTTTTAGGTCTTACATTCTCTCTTGTTTTTTAAAAGTGTATTAGTAGACTAAGGATGATAGATGTTAACACTTTCTACTCTAGATTTGATGCAAGGCATTCCAGTGACAGAAGACCTTTACTCCATATTTAACAAGGAGAAAGAGCATGAAGCTTTGCATAAGGAAAATCAGAGGAGCCACCAGGAACTAATTAGCCAGCTCTTACAAAGTTACATGAAGTTACTGCTGCCTGATAATGAAAAGTTCCATGGTGGCTGGGCCCTCATTGACTGTGACCCCAGGTGAGTTGGAGTGGTGTCTGGTAACATTTAAATTTCTGATGTTAAGTTTTCCTAATTGATGCTAGCAATTGTCCATAAAGCTGTGGGCATGGATGCATGGTGCATGGCAGTTTTCAAATACATGGCTGGTACCAAGGCAAGCTAACTGAGGCACTTGGGCGCAAATGAAGGGGGCACTGAAAAACTCAGTAACGAAAAAAAATATTTTAATGCAATATTTGATATAAAAAACAAACTGTAAAACTGTGGTTCGCAGCTGGCAGCGTGGGTTTTTTCCCCCTCTGAATTCAGGTTTATTAGGTTAACACACATAACCGAGTGTAGCTAGAGGTACAGTGATGCCAGTTACTTTGACTGGTTGCAAAGTGGGCCTGACCTTTCTTTAAGTAAATAGCCCAACTAATGCTTAACATTTTTTAACAAAATCATCCAATTATAATTTTCAATATTATGAATTAGAAATATTTCAGAAAATTCTAGACCAAGCTCTGAGACCAAAAGGCTGTATTTAGATTTTGTCTTATTTTATGTTTCATGTATTTTTAATAAAAGGGGCATAAAACAAGCTTGAAAGGACAACTGAATGCGAAATATTACTTACATATGTTAAAATGAATTTAGAAATATTGACTGTCGGTTCATAGGGAAACCTTCCATGACTTTAATTAATTTCATGGATTATTTCATTTTGGTAGTCAATACTATATGCCTGGATGCAATTTGCAGACTCTTAAAATAAGAGACGAGGTTGTTCTCACACACAACTTAGCAGAAAATTTCTGTGCTCTTATAATCCATTTGGTAAAAAGTTTCTGATTCATGTACCTTAGTTGTTTCTTTTTAAATAGCAGTCCAATTTAATCCAGCACCCCCCAAAAAGGGGTAGTACTTTTAATTCCCTTTTAATTCAGAAATAATTGCAGCTATCATGCCTGCATTTTACTTGAGCTTTAACTTTGCACTTTATTTTTTTAAAGGTATCTTGATTGTCAGAATCATCTTCCTTAGATCAAGTACTTTTATTTCTACTTTGGAGATAATTGAAATAGGGAAAGACCAAAAAGGTTTATTTCTAAAATTGACTACCATTTTGTAAGGTCACATTACATCTGATTGATTTCTAGTCCTGTTATTCTTGTGTAAAATTGGTAATCTGGGTTAGGAGTATTTTAAAAAATGTACAGTGTATTTAGCTATGTTATTTAAAATTTGCAATGAAAATTGTGTACCCTCGCTTACCGTGTTTCCCCGAAAATAAGACCGGGTCTTATATTAATTTTTGCTCCAAAAGATGCATTAGGGCTTATGTTCAGGGGAAGTCATCCTGAAAAATCATGTTAGGGCTTATTTTCCGGTTAGGTCTTAATTTCGGGGAAACACAGTATTAAGAGTCTGTAGAAGTCTCTTGCATTTAAGAAAAAAATGATTGAAAACACTCAGACTTCTTTCTGGCAACCGTACTCACTGGCACAACATAAGTTAATGGTACTGTATTGCACCAAAATGATGCTGAAACAGCTAGTCTTCTAGGATCAGGTCTTTAACAAATCCTTGTGGGGTGCTTAGATTCTCAAATCTCATAATATCAGATACCAAATGCCTACCTCAGAAATACAATCGTGCTACAGTTGTCTCTTTTCTTCATTAACATCATGAAATGCTTCTCTCTCTCTCTCTCTCTTTATTTTTTTTATTTTTTGGCTCCCACCTCTCTCTAGTGCCCAGCATTTGCCCTCCTCTGTTTTCTTTAATCCCACACTTTCAGATAACAGGGAGCCAAGGATTGTCTTCTGCTCATCTTCTTTGGTGACAGCTCCTGATCAAGAATACTTACAGCAATAACACATGATAGACAGCCGTTGTTACTGCATCTTTCCCTTTGCTCGTTGGCCCCATTGGGGCTGTACAAGTGAGGAGCACTTTACAAAAAAGCAGAGCCCACTCTTCCTTCACCACAAATTAAGCTTTCAACTTCCAGTGTATTGTCAGGTTTTTAGTAAGTGGTGCTGCCCCTAAAGATGATCAGTGTCTGTTTCCAAATAGTTTCACATTTCACGATGGACGATGGAACCATTGCGTGCTTCCGTTTCTGTGCTTCTGAGTCCATTTAGTTCTATACTTACTGCTGCCTTGTTTGTAGATCTTAACCTGGCCCAGCGCTTCGTGTACCTTGTGGTCACACTCAAATTAGTGACCTCTGCACACTCATTAAACGCCAAGATCCTTCGTGCACGTAGCTCTGCCACTGTGAGTCTCAGCCCGAGCTTTCTGCCGAGTTTGTCTTTTGGTTCTATTTTTACTTCTTGTTCTATTCTTCATTCTTGTTTTAGGATATTTCCTTGCTCTTACTCTTCAGTTGTGGGCCTCGGCTAAATCTCCTTATTTCCAATTTGTTCTTGGATTCCCTGCCTCTCATCTTCACATGTCACTGCAAGATGTTTTTATCTTCTCATTTTTTCTCAGACGGTATAGTGCTAAGTTTGATTGTGAAAGTATCCCACAGCCTATTTTACTGCCAAAGCACATTCACCACATCCTCATCCTCATCTTCTTCCCTCTGGTTGCTGGTGGACAAAATGGACCCATCAGTGTCAGATTCGTTTGTCCAGTGATACCCTTTGAGCTTCATCCTACAGGACACCGAAAGGTTCTGAAGATTGCCCATCAACCCAGGTCTCACTGGCTAAGGTGCTGCCTTCCCTGTGTTGTCTGTGGCACCATGGAAGCCAGTGCCTGGTGGAGAATGGTTGTGTGTGTCAGGTCTTTAGTACAGACACTGGCTTGGGTCTAAGGAGAGATGGGCAGGGAGCTCCATTGCTAACCAGGACCACAGGAGTGGCTGAGGGAATGATGTATTGCTTCTCAAGGTGGGGAAGCTGGCCAGGGAAGCACAGACTTGTGGGATTTGTCTGTGGTCTGCTCCTCGATGACAGGGACAGACTGCCCAGGTTTGAGACTCTCCATTCTGTTTTTAGAGGACCTCCTCTAAGGTTGACCACACCAGAGGCGGTTGTGTCTGACAGTGGTTGAGGCATTGGCTGCTTGCTAGCTTTTCTCTTGCCTTGCTAGTTCCCACTGTTAATGTTTTACTAGAAACGACCTCCTTTGAAGCTTTGGGACAGATGGACATGGATAGAGTAGATAGTGAAGCTGCGGCTTTGGAACCAGTAACTTCTCAGGCCATGGCCTGCCTACCCAGAGTCCTGGTATCTTTGTTTTAATGGGAGGCACCTTATCACCCTGTGGCTGGCCCCAGCGTGGGCCCGTTTAGGAGGCACAGGTGGCTTGGGGGTTTAGGTTGGGCTTTGGAGGAACTGCAATAGGAGCTACCAGTGTTTCACAGTGGTCTTAAGTCTTCTCGTCTGCCCTTTCTTCCAGAGGTAGTGCTTTTTCAGATTCAGAATTATTACCATCTTCAGATTTCACTTCATTTCCTCTTAGGTGGGTTGTTCGCTGGTGGATATCATGTGGCCATTTGAATTTCCAAAGTTACCTGTGTATTCCCATCTGGAGTAGACAGTTCTTTAGGACTCCCCTTCTCATCAGCCCCTCTCTACTTTGTCTTGTGGGTATTATCCTTTCGAATACTGCTAAGATTTCTTTCAGTTTGCCACTGGTGTTTTCTTCATTTGCAAGGCTTAAAGATTTTCCACCTGGTGGATAGTTTTTTTTCTTTCTCTTGAAGGGAGATGTTTGGAAACCTGCTCTTGGGCTGAGTTTACTCTAGAACCTTTGTACAGTATATTAACTGAGCTGGAGATGTGGACCTGGAACAGGTTGCCCCTGATGGAGGACAGCAAGAGGTAGCTGTGGGAATATCTGCAGGGGCTCAGGTCCTGGGCAGCCAGCCATGGATGGGCTCAGCTCCTCAGGCTTGGGGGCTTCAGCAGCTGGCACCTGCCTGCCTCAGCCATCTACTCCTGGGCTGTGCATATAGTTTTTAAAAACACCTTTATTGAGATATAATTCATATGCCATACAATTCACCCATTTAAAATGTACAATTCAGTAGTTTTTAGAATAATCACAGAGTTGGGCAGCCATCACCGTGGTCAATTTTCGAACATTTCCATCATCACCGAGAAGCCTCATACTCTTTAGCTCTCACTCCCCTATGCCTCACACCTCCATTCCTCAGCAGCCACTAACCTACTTCTGTCTCTCTGGATTTGCCTCTTGTGGACTTTCCATATAAATGGAATCATATAATACATGGCCTTCATTCACTTAGCATTCACATTTCATTCACTTAGCATTTTTTTCATGGTTCATGCATGTTGTGGCATGTTTAAGAACTTCATTCCTTTGTACAGATGACTCGTATTCCATTGAATGGATATGCCACATTTGGCTTATCCATTATTCCATTGATGGGCATTTAGGTTGTTCCACCTTCTGGCTGTTAACAGTTAGTGATTCTGTGAACACTTGTGTACAAGTTTTTGTTTGAACACCTGTTTTTCTTTTGGATATAGACCTAGGAGTGGAAATTGCCAGGCCATGCGTAATTCTATGTTTAACTTTTGAGAAACCACCACACTATTTTTCACAGTGGCTGCACCATTTTACAGTCCCACTAGCAATGTGTGTGGGTTTCAGTTTTTTCATATCCTCACCAACACTTGTTATTTTCCATTTTTTAATTGTAGTCATGCTAGTGGGTGTGAAGTGGTTTTGATTTGCCTTTCCCTAGACAGATGATGATGAGGATTTTTTCTTGTGTTTTGTTGGCCATTTATAAATCTTCCTTAGAAAAATGTCTATTTAAATCCTTTGCTCATTTTTAAAATGGGGTTGTCTTTTTGTTGTTGCATTGGGCCATGTCTTCTGTAAATAAAAGTTTTACAGGAACCAGGGCTGGGATGAGGATGAAGCAAGTGAGACAGTGTTGTACAAGTGCAGGGTCAGACCCTGTCTTTGTTTAAAATGTTGATGTTCATCATGATATTTTTGCATGAATTTTGATTTTTGAAAATATTGCACTAACAATTGATGGCTGAGGTTTTTTTGCACCGCCTTAACCATTGCGCCAGAAACCAGTGCCTCACTCGCCTCACTGCAGTGCCAACCCTGTTTAAATATCTGGTAGAAAGGGTTCTGGCTAGCAGTTTACAAACAGTCTTATTCTGGGCAGCAGGACTGGCTGCTGGTCCGTTTCTTAACCTCCCCGCACTCCAACCGGAATTGTCCAGCACAGCTTTGCACTGGTTGCTTGGTTTCTGCCTTCCTTCCAGGATCTGCTTGGCGCTTCCCCAGTGTCCACTCCCGGCCCCAGGCCTTCTTCTTCTCTTCAAACACTGAGCAGAGCAGTTTATTTTCCCCTAGACAGCCTCTGGCGCCTACAGACCGAACCTTTCCAGCTACTGTGTCCTTTCCCTTCGACTCCCTTGCGCCCCCAGTTGCTGCAGGAAAAACTCGGAGTTGAATGGCAGCCCATCAGCTCCGGTGGCACGCCGCAGGCGGGAGGAAGAATCTGAAACGGGAACGGAGATCGCGTGTTGTCCAAGTGTCCGTCAGCGTGTCCACAAAGCCCACTCTTTACCTTGTCCCACGCTATTTAAGCCGCTTTTTCTATACCGAGAGTGGATTACCACTTCTCTACTGCTTTTAGTACAGCAGCGAGGCGGCCCCATTGTCATTTAGGCACGTGACGGTTCAGGACACAGATGGGCATGGTGCCGCAGGCCGCCCGCCAGGGTCCCCTCTAGCAGTGGGGTCAAGACGGCTATGAACTCTGGCAGGATAGGTCGGGGTCTCCGGGGGCACCTCGGAGCCCCTCCCCTGCAGGACTGGGGTCCCGGACCAGCCGCGCATGCGCGCTGGGCGCCTGCCGCGGTGGAAGGGGGCGGCCCGAAGCGAGACGTGTTCGTGGGTGTGACTTGGCGCGGCCACTCTGCAGTTGCCGCAGTCAGTGCAGTCGCTGCAGGCGTGAAGTCGGGTGCAGGTTTCTTTGAGCTTTGACTCATCGACGGACGGACAGACTGACGGACTGACGAGATGCCGCGCTCGCACAGGCCTCCCCCGACCGCTCAGCGGTCCGCCAACGCCGCGGGCAGCGCCGCGGAACCCAAGCCTGAGGGCAGCAGCCTGGCCACGACTTTCAAGATTTTTCTCCTTTTTGCCGGACTCATGGTTAAAGTTCCCGTTGGGTTATATTTTTCTTGTAAATTGCTCCTTTTCCAAAGTCTCCTGTTAATGTCCCCTGACGACAGTGGCTTTTACGCCACCATTGTTGCCGTGGTCGGGCTGCATGTGGTACTGTCCGTGTTTGTCTTCGTTGTGTGGAAGGAAGGCTTGCCCGATTGGCGGGAAAACAAAAACGACTAGAGCAACTTTTCTTTCGGCGCTGCAAATGCAGGGGTGGGAAGTACCTAAAGGGGTGTTCTTTTCTTGTATAGGGGAAAAAGACAAAACCAAAACGTGCCCTTTTTGGTTTGTTTATGGGGGAGGGTGGATGGGGAGGGAAATTAAACATTTACTGCAGCTAAAACTTAAGTAAAAATGCGGGCGGGGGGGTGGGGCGGGCGAGGGCTGACATTTTTCTCGACTGCGTGTTACGTGCCAAGTGCTTTCCTGTAAGGGCATAATGTTTTTGACTGACGATCATATCTGACTGATGTACATATTAATGCCGAAATAGGGATCTAGGATTATGTAACACTAATTAATAGTGTGATGTTTTTCATATGAAAATGTGTCGTGATGTAATTGTTATGGCTTGGCTCAAGCAACAATTTTCGGAGTGCACGTAAGTATCAATACGCAAAACTAAATTGCATTCTACAAGTGCTGTTCTATATTCTCGCTGAAGCTGCCAGGATAATTGAATTTATGGTGTTCTTTTTCCCACTGGTTAGTGCTCATGTTTTGGATCAGTAGGTGTGTATTATCAGGTCCTGGCATCTTCTCTCATTCTTTGTATTTTGGGGTATATTGTTTTAGGTGAAAATTGAGAATTTGTTATTTTAAATTAAGACTATTGGGGTTATGCTGCAACAAGGTGCTGATGTAAAATACTGCAGTTTAATATTTTGGTAAATTTTTCTCTACTGGTTAAACAAATCACCTCATTCTTCCACAGACTAAAATAAATACGTGACTTAAATTCCATCTGCCAATGACTTTTTCTGTTTGTTTTCAGTAGCATTTTGATTAAGTCTTGGCTAATAGGTATGAAAGTCTAAGGCAGGATTATCCACCCCTATGACGGAATCTTGAGACCAATATAAGAATGCAGATTAATTTCCACCTTTTAATATTAGATTAGATTAAAATCTTTTGTATTCAGATTCTGTCATCTGTTGATTATTTGTATATTTTATACGTTGCCCATTTTCTTATTTGTAATCTTACAAAGATTACATTTTACTGTAAGATTTGCATTTTACTGTAGTTTTTGGTTTAGTGGTTCACCAGCACATCTAGTTTCTAACCTTTATTTTGATAGAGTGGAGGTAAAATATGGCAAAATGGACTTAAAATAAGGAAATGTTTGCTTGTGCCTTAAAAATTATAGTAAGAAAAATGTAGAGTAGCTTGGGCTTGGTTCTATCTTTGCACATAGATGTTATATTTATGCAAAATTCTTTCAAAGGATGCATTCTACCTGAGTGTAAAAAATACCCTAAATATACAGTGTCATTTCAAAGGTTACGTCATGTGAGATAATCTAAACAATTTCTCCCCTCTCAACTAAAAACGTTTTTCTTTCCCCCCCAATTCCTGCCCCTTTACCATAGTCTACTCCCCAGCCCACCCCCTGCCAATTATCCATTTCCCCTGACTTCCATTTCCCCCCCCTCCTTGGTTACCTGCCCTGAGAAGAGACCGCTCTTCAACTCATCCTCTCCTCTACCTATACCCGCTTCCCAAATTGGATTTCTTTTTAAATTGGTAAATGATAGATTGTATACATTTAACTTCATTAGTAAGATGCATTGATTTCCGCGCCCCCCCCCCCCCGCCATCTTTTATCATAAGTGTCTGTCCTGTAAAAACAAGCTTGGCAAAAATGTAGATGAAAATAAAAACATTTAATTGCCTATGTCACGTTTGTTTATTAGCCTCATTGATGCTACTCACAGAGATGTGGATGTGCTGTTACTGCTTTCTAACTCTGCCTACTACGTGGCCTAGTAAGTTGCTTATTGATTTAAAGCTTTTAATTTTGTTTTAAAATCTGAGTAAATTTCTTATAGAATTCATAACAAAAAAAATTAAAAATCTCGTTTTGTTACATATTTTAAGAAATGTCATTGAGCCCCTTTACCTTACATAACTGTCACATCACTCAGACTTCCTTTTATCAATTTGAAAATGTGATTTTAGTTATCAGTTTATATTCGTTTAGCATTTAGTACTATTTCCTGTATATCTCCCAGATTTTGATGTACTCCACATATTTTTATTAATGACCATATATCATTTTTTATTACTATGCCATACTGTTTTCCCGAAAATAAGATCTAGCCGGACCATCAGCTCTGATGCGTCTTTTGGAGCAAAAATTAATATAAGACCCGGTATTTTATTATCCCTTTTATTATTATATTATATTATACTATATTATATTATACCCATTCTTGTATTATATTAAAGTAAGACCGGGTCTTATATTAATTTTTGCTCCAAAAGACGCCTCAGAGCTGATGGTCCGGCTAGGTCTTATTTTCAGGGAAACACGGTAGTTAAATGTTTCCCCATTGTTAGATATTGAAACAATTTTTTTTTTCCTATTGTGAATGATACAGCTATCTATAGATAACTTTGCATGTGCACACAAGCACTTCTCTTTGGTTACAAGGTTATCATTTTGGTTACATCATTTGGTTATGATGATGAATTATATGACTTGCGGTCTATTGCCAGATTATCTCCAGAAATACTAATTAAAAATGCCACTAGCAAAAATGCAAGTACTTCCTCATAGCCTTGCCAGAATTGTTTTCTTTTTCTAATATTTACTTTTTTTTTGGCCTTGTGTGAACTATCATTTTTTAGTCACAGGCCCAGGTGCTTATTGGCATTGATCACAAGCTTTTTTCCTTCTTGTTTTGGTTATCAGATTCATCTGTTCTGCTATTCACAAATACGTAACTTCGGTATATATGTCTCTTGTGTTTTTTGCCTTTCTTTTAGGTTAAGTATCAGGTTTGTTGGGTTTTGTTTTGTAAAAGTTTTTATAAAAACGAAATTATTTTTGCTTTGTAATTGATTTCAGTTTAAGATCTATAATCTGGTTTTCCTTTAGCTATTGAACTATGTATATGGAAGATATTAAATGCATAGTAGTTGCTACTATTATACCTCAGCTGACAAACCAAATATACTTTTGATTTTAATCCTATTTTTACTTCTTTTCTCTGTATCTAGTTATGATGATGAAGTTGATAAAGTAAACCAGTATCAACGACTAAGTCTAGAAAACCTGGAAAAAATAGAAATAGGTAAGTTTTAACATACTAACAAATCATTGAAAGCAGTTTCTTCCAAGTGTGGTCAAATTATTTATGCAACTGATATAACATCTTATTAGAACCAGAAAGGGATATTACAAGTAGTCTATGTCTTAGGACTCGCTTCTGTTGTTTATATATTAGTGATGGCTATGGCCTAATAATAAACAGGCCTTGTGCAGACTAACCCAGGGATCAAGAAAGTTCAAATATTTGAGACCGATGAAGTTTTTAGTCTCATCAAACCATATTGTCACAATAAGTTTGTATTTTATGTGCTCTTGTTTAGATTATGACGAAAAATGTGCTAAATAGCTAATTGAGGAATGTGTTGGTCTGTTGAAGATATAGAAGACAGTGAATGTTATGTGAAAGATTTACACATACTCATTTGGTTCTTTAGGTCCTGAACCCACCCTTTTTGGTAAGCCAAAATTCTCCTGTATGCGATTGCACTACAGATACAGAGAAGCAAGTGGTTATTTCCACACACTGAGAGCTGTAATGCGCAATCCAGAAGAGGATGGAAAAGGTAATGAAGAGAGGAAATTACTGAGTGATAACTTTTTATCTGCTTTTACAAGCCCAAATGGAATTGGGGGCAGTATATACCATTACCAACTGAACGATCTACAGAAGTAACTTTGTGATTTGAGCCCTTGAAATAGCAACTTTGTTCCCAGCAATGCAGAGAGGTTATTTGAACTGATGGTGTAGTTTGGGGCAAGGGAATCTATAATGGGAATTCTTGTGTATGGCCACATGGATGCCAGGGCTTTTCCTGCCACATAGCCTCTCGTGGGTACTTGTAATCAGGGATCATGCCTGTCTTGTTCACGGCTGTTGCCTTGGCATCTAGCAGCGTTTGGACAAACAAGAGTTAGAATCAACTTTTAATTCCACTTGATTTGGTTCTTTTGCTCTTTATTTACTCTTCTGTTAAAATTGGTTTTAGAACACTCTGAATTAGTGGGGAAGGAAGGGGAATAATGAATAAATAGCAGTTTTCTGTAAATTGTAGCAAATATATTTGTAGTTAAGACCACAAATTTCATTTAGGGTTCTGAGTTAGAACTGCTGTTTTTTCAGCATCTTTTTTGGAGAAACTGGCAAGTGGTTTCTGTTTGGGTTTCAGATACCCTTCAGTGCATTGCAGAGATGCTGCAAATCACCAAGCAAGCCATGGGATTAGATGTGTCTATAATCGAGAAAAAACTTGAGAGGTAAGTATACTACTTTGATTTTCTCTCAAGAATCAAAGTATTATTACCCAAAGTTTTACTTCTTTAAAAGTATTTGCAAGTCGTTGGTGGGGAGGGAATCACATTACGGTAATGAGTTGGTGTTTAGAGTGGAAGTATCAAATTTCTGTGGATGAAAAAGTAAAACTGTTTGTTAAAATTATGGCCACAAGTGACATATTTTAAAACTTATTAAATAAACTCTGAAGGGAGGGAGCACTCAAATTTAAATAATTTTGTAGAAAAAATAGTGTTTTAAACATTAGGTTTTTGAATTTGGGGGAAATAATGCTCATAATCATTATTTTACATATAAATTGGTGGATTTTTCATCTAATGAGGGCTCGTGGTCCACATTCCACTAGAGAAGAGAGCCATTTGGTCATCTAGTGAAAAATCGTGCAGTCTTTTGTTCAGAGAGAATTGTTTCGGTAGGTCTTTAACATGGTAGTTTTATGCATGACCAAGTGCCGTACATACCGACATATTCCATACATACCATACATAGCATGCACTTTTTACATGTATAGCTGTCCTGAAGAATGCCAAAGGAGAACATACTAAGTTTAGTTATGTTGAATGTCCCAAATCTCTTTAAATTCAGGTAACCGACCCACAGGAAACATAAGGAATCGGAATTCATCCCCTTCCTACCTCTACCCGAACTCAGCGCAGTTGGAATGTGTGTAGACGGCTTTTTTGAGGTTTAGATTGTAGATGTAGTAGACCTTTGCCGCTTTACACGGTAGCCACTCACCACGTAAGGATGTGGAGTCTTTGAAATGAGACTAGCCTGGATTCTGGTGTGGGGTGTTTGGCTTTGAGGAAGAAATTTAGTCTCAGAATGCACAAAAAACCACAAGCTGAGGCTACCTGTTGGGAGGCTTCCCTCCCTTCTTCCTCTCTGAATGTCTAGAATGCAGTTGAAGGAAATCTGGAAAGACAGTGATCAACTCTGAAGATGAAAGGTTTGGTCCAAAAGAAACATAATTAATCCAGTTACCAGGAAGAGCAGTCACTGAGCAGGATTAAGGTAGTTTGCACAGGGTGGCTCTCCAGCGCACCTGGCGGCCTGCTTAAGGAGGATGAGGACATGCGGGAGATGTCTGGCCTGCTTGCTGGACTTGGGGTTCAAATCACACAGCGCAACGAGGCCGTCCGCTCCCACATAGTGCTGGGAACAACTCATCAGTGTTGTCCACAGAGGCTTCTGCTGCTGCCCTCTTGTAAAATACTACGCATTGAGTTTAAAAGATTTAGTATGAAAAAGAATAAGATAAATTTCATCTTTTAATATTGGTTATATGCTGAAATGACTATTTTTTATATACTGGGTTAAGTAAGTTCATGTCATGTTGTTAATGTGGCTGCTAGAAAATTTTAAATCACACCTACAGCTCACATATTTCTGTTGGACACTACTGTTCTAGTGTCAACTCCAAGGGGTTATCAATGCACTGTTTTCAAGAAACTGGGGCCAATTTAAATAAGTTTTCACTTACTTTAATTAATAATTGGAACTGGTATGTTGAATTCCATGGGGAATTAACTTTTTTCTCTTCTAATTTGTAGGAAGAGCAGTAAACCTCATGAAGACATCATTGGCATCAGATCTCAAAACCAAGGCTCTTTGGCCCAGGGGAAAAACTTTTTAATGAGCAAATTTTCATCTCTAAATCAAAAGGTGAGACAGACTAAATCCAATGTAAATATTGGCAACCTGCGAAAGCTTGGAAACTTTACGAAACCTGAAATGAAAGTTAACTTTCTAAAACCAAACTTAAAAGTAAATCTTTGGAAATCAGATAGTAGTCTTGAAACCATGGAAAATGCAGGTGTGATGGATAATAAAGTCCAGGCAGAGTCTGATGGAGAAATGTCTTCAGATAATGACTCATACCACTCGGATGAATTCCTTACAAATTCCAAGTCTGATGAAGACAGGCAGCTAGCGAATTCTTTGGAGAATGTCGGGCCGATAGACTACGTTCTTCCTAGCTGTGGTATTATTGCGTCAGCGCCCCGACGAGGGAGTCGATCCCAGTCTATCAGCAGCACCGACATGAGCATTCATGCTCCTTCAGAGATCATTGTTGCTCATGGAAGTGAGTTTGGAAAAGGCTATGAGTCTCCTTTGAAAAAAAGTCCTTCTGCTGACAACATACACATATTGACTGGCATTGCCAAGCCTGTGGATATGTACTGCCACAGATTTGTCCAAGATGCACAAGACAAAAGGACCCAGCTATCAGAAACCAGATCTGCTTGTCAGCAGGTTAGTGAGGAAGGCAATCAAATGACCGACCAAGCTTCTAATGAAGAAACCCAATCTGAATCAATGGAACAGATACCTTCTCGACCATCTCAACTAGATGTGTCTTCTTCTGCAGCAGGCCCACAGTTTTTGTCTGTTGAACCAGTTGTATCTCAAAAGACCCCCGACTCTGGATCCAGCATGCTTGAACTTGAGACAGGGCTCCATGTAACTCCTTCTCCTTCAGACAGCAGCAGCAGCAGAGCCGTCTCTCCCTTCGCAAAGATTCGAAGTTCCATGGTCCAGGTTGCTAGCATTACCCAAGCTGGGTTAACCCAGGGGATAAATTTTGCAGTGGCAAAGGTTCAGAAGAGCCCTGCAGAACCTGAAATGGTTAATGAAGTCCAGCAAAATGAACTTAAAAATATGTTTACACAGTGCCAGACACGAATAATTCAGATTTAGTTTTTAGCCACAAAGAATCTTTCTGTGGCTTTTATTTAATCGAAAAAAAAAATGAATTCACATATTAGGCTATTTTAACCTGTACTGTCTTTGAATCTAGGGATCACAAATTGTTTTTGGGAAAAGTTTTAACAGGAATATAAACCTGAGATTTCCAAATTTGAGAGTCAGAAGAATAGAAGTGCATCATCCTAGAACATGTAGACCTGAGTAGCGTATACACTACAGAGCGGTTTGTCTCTTTAAAGTAATTCAGAAATAGGTAACTTTGAGACATAATAACCTGAACCTTTTTTGGAGTGGGTGGGTGGGCTGAGTCAAGTACACACAAAGGAGGGTCATGGATAAATATAGAGGATTAGTGTTTTTTTGTAATTTTTGTCAGTTCATTTCTGGGTATTACCTCACGGTAAATACATTTAGTTTTTAGAGACTTTACAGTATTACTAGTATGGAGAAGCATTTGAATATAAAAAAATGACTGGTTTAATTTTGATGGCTCACCCATTCCCTATGAAGAGTTGAGTTATTGGCAGTACAGTCAAGAAATGTGTGCCCATTTGATCCTAGTTTCCCCCCATTCTACTTAAACAACTTTAAAATTTTTCTGCCACCTTGTACACCCTGAAGTCTAGGAGGATTAAGACTTGTCAGTTATAAAACCTGAGACATCAGATGTGAATACCAGCACCTATTAATCTTGCTGTTTTCAGGTAAGAATGTTCATTTATTGGATATTGGTAATTCTTGAAAGCTCTCAAGGTTTAATTTTTTTTGTAGGGGGCATTCTTTCACATCTTGTATAGACTATTACAACTGTTGGAAATAGTTTGAAGCACAATTGTGCTAAAATTGGTTTTATGACTAACCCTGACCACATGGAACCAGGGCTTCTGTAAGCCCCATACATTAAGAAAATTGCATTCTTCATTCCAAACAAGTATTAGTTTGGTATCTTTAGAGCCTTACTCTGTTGAAGTGATTCTCAGCTAAACATGTCTGTTGTAACTTTGATAAGTATTTCCACTTTTGTTATTTATATATTAGTGGCATCTTTTTGTGTGTGTGAAGTGTCAAATCTTGTGACTATTTAAAAATAAAATACCGTTATAATTTAAAGTGACAATGTATGAGAATTCCTTGAATAATATCTTAAAGATAATGGTTTGATTTTTAAATCAAATTGAAGAATTCATAATAAGCAAGGTAAGTTTTCTGTAACTGAACACTTGGTCCCAGACTTCCAAATACTTGACTCTTGAAGTGTTTTCATGACTTTAAAAAGGTTAAAATGGATCACAGAACATCAAATTTTAAAACCCAAACACTGAAACTAAATGTGTTATCCTGCTCTTATCAAGTTTTCTTGAAAATACTAACTGTGGCGGGTCCAGTGGCTCAGGTGGTTGGAGTGCTGTGCTCTTAATGCCGAGGTTGCTGGTTCGATTCCCACATGGGCCAGTGAGCTGCTCCCTCTACAGCTAAGATTGTGAACAACGGCTCTCCCTGGAGCTGGGCTGCCCTGAGCAGCCAGAGCAGCCAGCGTAAGCTACTGTGTGCTGCCATGAGCAGCCAGCTGATGACGGTGGGGAGCGCAAGGCTCATAATCCCAGCATGGGCCAGGGAGCTGTGTCCTACAAACCAGACTGAGAAACAATGACCAGACTGAGAAACAATGGTTTGAACGGGGGTGGGGGAAAGGGTCTGGGGGGGTGTTAAATAGGGGGGGAAAATACTGTGCCATGACATAAGAGAAAATCTAAACCAAAATCCTGTAATGAAATGTGTTTTAACTGTCACCCCAATAAATTAAAAAAAATGTTTTAAATTCCACAGAAATTATTAGTTTTATTAGTTTTATTTTTGAAAACTAAAATTAAGAAAGCAATGTTTAGTTCCAATTAGAGTAATTGTTCAGTTTTAACATCGACAAATCTTAACTGTTCCTGTGAGTAGCAAGGGAGCAAAGGTTTTTCTGAGCCCAGAGTTCTAGCTCTTCCTACCTGCGTGGGACTTGAGGATGACACCATGCCGCACACCTTCCATACTTAAGTTTGCTTCTGCTAATGGTTTTCCACCAAGAGGACACAGGATCTTGTCAACACAGATCACATGCGGTGAGTTTTATTTCTTTTGAAAGAGGGTTTTCCTTTCAAGGGAACTTTTCTGCAACACTAAGCAAGTTATGTACTTCTCTTTGGTAAATTACAATTCACATTGGCACAATAAACACACAGTAACTAATCTACTCTCCTGAATTTTATTCTCACAAATCCAGCTGAGCTTTCACTTTTAATAAAAGTTTAAGGAATGTCTAGTCTACCAGTTACAAAAATGAAAACCAGTTAGAATTTTAAATATAAACATTATTTACATTAGTTTATAAAAATAGCTTTGAGTTTAGGAAAAGTTGAACAACTAATAATTTTCACTTCAGTTCACGAGGCTTAATACCTTGATTTCCAAGGCTGACCCTGTTTCCTTGGTTAGCAATGTCAGTTTAGGGGAGTGTGGATCACTGAACTGATCTCTGATGTTTCCAACTAGGTGAGTGACTGACTAAGAGAAATTAACCTTTATATACAACCACTGATAGCTTAAGTAATGTTCTAACCTTTCCAAAGAGCCTTGATGCCATAATTACACTGCATGGATTTACTTTCTAGTTGTGGATGATAATATTGTTCTTTTAAAAACTTGTATGTTACAACTGTAATTGGTCTGGGAAAAACCTACTTATAGTTTTCTTAGTGCGTTCCTGGACTAGCAGATGTTAGTTGATCTAATACATTTTAATTGATAAAAAGTTCAAAATCTAATACAATCATCAAAGCCACTAAATGACATTTACTAGGGAAAGAAAAACCATTTTTTTAAAGAAGGCATTTTTAAAGGGTTAACTATTTTGCATTCTTCATATTTGAGCAAAATGTCATAGGGCAGAATTTACTTAAGTGAGTCTTATAAAACAGTGGTTCTCAAATGTACTGGGGTGAAATGAGAAAAATGACAATGGAGTGTTTTGTTTCAAAAAGCTACATTTATTCCATTTAAAGGACTATCTCTTGTTCTGAGATTGCCCTCTTATGAAAAAAAAAATGGTGATAATACAGTGATTTCTTTCAGATAACTTGGCAAAACAAATTGGCAACCATGTCCATCCCCAAAATTTTTGGAAATATTACTGGTCTATGAACTCCAAAAGTCTGGGAACCACTGATACCTTAAAGAGTAGTTTTGCAGGTTGTTAACAACTGTTCAAAGGAAACAAGCTGCTGTGGTCAAATGTTTGGGAAATGATACTACAGAATTTGACATGGTCATGTATTGAATTAATAGCGAGTGTGCCCCATTCCCCAACCTTGGAACATTAAACAGACCCATTGTTAATTGTAAAGACATAAAAATCTTAAGTGAACAATTCCTGACTTTGGAATTGCAACAATTTTCTTCAAATGAAGTTGAAGTTAGCATTTCAACAGTCTGGCCTATCACTTAGCTGAAGCTAAGGAAATGGTATAATCAACATCAATATTAAACTTTTAATATCAAATAAATTTTTGTACATTGTTACTAATTTATATAATTATAAAACAAACTTCAAAAGCTCCATAAAATCAGTAAGGTAAAAGCCCTTACTGAATATTATATAAACTTCAGATGTTACCAGGCTTGATTTCAGGAAAAGTCATTGGTTTTTAATACAAATTATCTACAAAACAATGTGGTATAAATGATATTTGAATTTTACAATAGTGTGGCTACAATTTGCCCATTACTCTTTCACATGTATTAGATCTTTAAAGTTCATTTCCGTTCACGCATTTCTGCTGTTGGAGCCTGGTTCTTCTCAAAGACTCGAGCTGCTTTGCTCTTAGCCATCGTTCTCTTGACAGTGTTGTCTGACCAGCACTGAGAGACAGAAACCTAGTTTGAGATACAGAAACAAACTTGAGTTAAGACCTAGGATAATACCTGTTCTTTTATTTTTAAGACCTCGCGAGGAATACTGGGTTAGCAGACGAGCTCTCGTAGTAGTGACACTAACAAATCAAGAGCCAAATGAGACTTCTCTTAGGTTGGTGCCAAAGTAATTGTGGTCTAAACTGTGAAAAAAAAATAGCAAAAAACACAATTACAACACAATTACTTTTGCACCAACCTAATACAAAGGAATCTTTTAAGTCGAATTTGGAGGGTGACTCACTCTTAGAAACTTAAAGAACAAGGAGCATGGCTGGTTCCACTGAAGTGATCACTGGCCAAACACGATTTCACTTCCATGAGCCACTTCACAAGGTGGTTTTAAAAGGAAAAAGTTCATTTCTTTTAGAAGCCTGACTCAGTTGTTACTGAAGGAATCAGAGCTATACCCAGCTTACTGCAAAAGCAATTATGGACGTGCTCTACTCACCGAGCTACGATGAGCAACTGGTGGAGGTCATCAGCTGTGATGCTCTGAGGATCATTCTTGCGCATTTCCACGAAGTCATCTTCCACTGCCTTTATCAAAAGAGTAAAGGGACTTTTAACACCATTCCTTAGGAAGAAATCACATTTGCATTTAATAGGGAAAAGGAAAATAATGTGGTCCCTTGACTGATGTAAAAATGAAGTCAGCCCTGCCTCTTAGACCATAGAGACAATATGGGTGAAAGTATTGAGAACCAAACTTCATACATACAAATAATGTATCAATGAAGATATTCCAAACAAAACTCAGACTCATTTGAGAAGACCAGGCAGACAAATATAAGTCGACAACTTTCATAGCAAACTTGATGCCTTTAAACAGGGAAGAATGACGTCAGCAAAAATGGCAGAATAAAGACCTCTGAAAATTCCACCATTAAAGGGAATAAGAACACTAGTAAAAATGATGAAAATCAGCTTCTTCAGAATTCTGGAAATCAACCATATGCTTGCAGCAATCTGAGGAGCCTTCATTTAGGAAAGAAGTAAGAACATGAAGCTTTGAGGCATTTTAACTTGCCCTATTCCCCACTCCCACCCCACCTGAAAATGGACAGCCTGGCAACCACTGGTAGTGGGGCTGGAGCTCTCAAAGCACTGTTCCCAGAGAATTAGAATGTGTTGGTAGGTCCTTGGAAGAGCCCATTTGCAAGGTTGTCTTGTGTCTCCTTCCTTGGAGCTCGCCCAGTGTGAATAGCCTCTTCCCCCAGGGCATTCCTCAAAAACAATCAGAAGCAATCACTAATCACCTTGGCTGCCTCAGGCACGGGAGAGGAGTTGCGGCAAACAGCAGGCTGACCAAAACCCTTAAAAGGGAATGAGATGTCCACAGGGGCCTTTGAAAACTGGACGTATGTATATTGGGGGTGCCAAAAAAACGTATACACATGACTTGCATTCATCTTTTGTTATCGGTATGTTTAGTATTAGAATTTTAATACCATTTTTTCCTTTCTTAAAATGTGTATACATTTTTTTTGCACCCTTTGTATATATAAATTCCTAGGAATTTTGAAGGCCATATGCATGCACATGTCTGTGTGCACGCTCAGATCTGAGCAGGCCCTAAGCTTTCACCTCTGAATATAACCCTGAGGCTCTATGCAAGCAGAAAGTGAAGGAAGGCTAGGGCAGAGATGTAAACTGCATGGTTTTTACACGTGTTGAAGGCTTGTCCCCACACGGAGCCCCTTGGCTGAGATTGGAGACATACTGCTCTAGACATCCAAGGAAATTCAGTTTCTATCCAGTCGTCAAGTACTAAGCTAACAGAGCAGAGACTTCAGTGTCCACATACAGCAAAGAACACAGACTTTACAGAATTCAGAAAAGTCATTAAACAGTAACAACAAATCCTAGGGAGGGGGAGAAACTGTCAGAGCAGAGTTGCCACATTGTATTATTTAAAATGTCTGGTTTTCCACACAAAAATTAGACATACAAAGAAACAAGAATGTATGACCCCATTCATCAGAAAAAAAGAGGTCAACAGAAACTGTCCTTTAAGAAACCCAAATACTGGACTTACCAGACAAAGACTTCACATCAGCCATGTTAAATATGTTCAAATAACTAAAGGAAACCATGTATAGAGAACTAAAAGTATGAGAATGTCGTCTTGCCAAATACAAAATATCAATAGAGAGATAAAAATTATTTAAAAAGCAAATAGAAATTCTGAAGTTGAAAAATTAACTGAAGTTAAATATTCATTAGAAAGGATCAACAGCAGATCTGAGCAAGCCTAAGAAAGATTCAGCAAATCTGCAGTTAGGTCAACTGAGATTATCCAGTCTGTGGAACACAAAGCAAAAATGAATGAGAAAATAGGAACAGAGCCTCAGAGACTTCTGGGACGCCATTAAGTGTGTCACCAAGTGTCCCGTACCAGAGGGAAGAGAAAAAGGAGCACAAATAATGGTCAAAACTTAGCAAATGTATTGAAATCTTCCCCAAAATGTGCATTAATATGCACATCCAAGAAGCTCAACAAACTCCAAGTAGGAAAACTCAAAGAGATCCACACCTAGACACATTACAGTTAAACTGTCAAAAGCCAAAGAGAGAATCTTGAAAGAGAAAAATGACTTCTCTTTCAAGAAGTGTATAAAGAATCCTCTCATCAGAAACCACAGAGGCCAAAAGGCAGGTGGAGGACATACTTGGTGGAGGGATATACTGCTTTGGACGACATACTGCTTTTTAAGTAACTGAAACGGGCCGAGAAAAAAGAATCTACAAACCAAGAATTCTACATCCAGCAAACCTAGTCTTCAAAAATAAAGGAGAAATTAAGACATTTCCAGATAAGCAAAACCTTAAGAGAGAATCTGTCACAACAAGATCTGCCCAACAACAAATACTAAAAAGAGAGTTCTCCAGGCTGAAATGAAAGGACACTGCAAAATAACTCGAATCCACAGACAGATCACTGGTAAAGGGAACTACATAGGTAAACATGAACACCAGAATAAATGTCTTTTTCTTTGTAACTTTTCTCCTCTGATTTAAAGACAGCTGTATAAAGCAATAATGTGTTAATGGATATACAATGTATAAAGATGTAATCTGTAGGATAAGACAGTACCAAGTAAGGGAGAAGGAATGAAATGATAAAGAAGCCAAGTTTTTTAATACTATTGTGATTAAACAGGCATTAATCCCAAAGGGGTGGTTATAGTTAATATGTTAACTGTAGCCCCCAGGGCAACTACTAAGAAAAAATACTGTAAAAGAAAAGACATGGAAATTAAAATTGTACGTTAGAAATATCTACTTCAAAAGATGATAATGGAGCAACAGAGGAACAAAAAGGCATAACACATAGAAAACAAATGGCAAAATTACCTTATCAGTAATTACAATAAATATAAACTGATTAAATAGTCCCATCAAACACAGGAAAATCCTTTATTTTAACCCAAACATACCTTGGTTATTTCATCAGATATGCTATAATCCAGGAACCTCAAGAGGGTCAAATAAATGCGGAATTTATTCAGCACAGAAGGCAGCAGCGCTGAGAGAAGGCTGTTCATGTACTCCTCCATGTTTGGTGGGATCAGCTGTGGCTGTAAGTGGATCTGGCAGTCTGCCTGAAAAGAGGAACAGTACACAGTATTTTCCAAGTGCCTAACTTAACCTAAAACTGTAGGAGGATGGATGCATCATCTTAACCAGCCCCTAGGGGAATTTGAAAATTTTATTATTGGGGGGAGTCAGTTTTTAACATGAATTTACATAACTGTAACTACATCAGCAATAATTAGAAAAGTTAGACTTCTTTTGGTTACTTGTGATTCCTCAATGGTATCTGCAAACAGGTAAAAAAAAGGTAGCCAGCCTCTAAAAAGCAGCTTATCAAAATGCTTTCGATGTGTCCTTAATCATGGAATATGTATTCTATATCTACACTTTCCCACAGAAAACTTACTGACCATTTCATTCTCATTCATAGGTAGTTTTCTCATAAATCACAAGTGAACACTATTATACAGAGAAACTACATACATTTTAAACGACTGGGCATATTTTTCATCATTAAGAGCTCTCTCCATCAGTCACTGATGATTTACTTACCAGAGCATTTCACCACAGAGCATATAAATAATTACCAGGTAATTAAGACCACTTTAAAAGGAACTCTAAAATATGTCTCACATAACATTGGCAGACCACTACAGGCAGAGGCAGCAAGAACAAAGGTCTGGCTGTTAATCAGGCAAGCTGCAGTCAGCTTCTACTTTCTATGCCTAGATGTGGGAGTGATTGCTCCCAACAGCTTTCTTCGCTTGTCTTGTGATTTCCTGATACCTGGTTTTTCATAGATACAGTTTCCATCCCAAGGCAGGAACAAAATAATTCCCTTAATCAGCAGCCACAATTTTGAAATAAATTTAACTTATTAGTAATAAACACTACCAAGAACCAAAACAAAAATGTAGATATCATTCCAATGTAACCTCCCTCCATTTAAAAATGACTCATTGTACCGGTAGGAGTGATCGCCCCTCTGAAGTAATAAAAACATTAATATTGCAGGGGAATTCCATCTGGTGGTAACTGAAGTCATAATCCACCTTCTGCCAAGTTATTAGGTTGCTCAGGGCAGTCACATTATGAACACCTAAAAAAGCAAGAAAATAATTTTTTAGTCATTTGATGTTAATCATCTAAACAAGTTGGTTCTGCTGACACTGATTACAAGACATGAGGTTTCTACTGCTTTAAAAAAGTATGTGAGGCACTGTCCAATTACTAAGTTAAGTGTTCATTAGGTTACTAGGCTTCCCACACAATATTTGTCAAACTAGACAAACGTATTTCTGGGGCCAAGACTCCCCATCCCCCAAATGTAATCCGGAGCATCAGATATGCAACTAGGCAAAACATGGGCTCCCAGTCCGATTACTTCCTGGGTGGTGTGTTCAACAGGGCAAAACTAACATGGTAGAGCTAAAACTGTATTTATCCATAGAAACAAGGTTACTGACTTGCTACTCACTTTTGCCTTAAATGTATCCAATCTACAGTTTACATTGTTTTTAACTCTTACCTTTTCCTCCTGAATTTACCACCAGCATAGTGTCATCTTAATTCTCATTTGAGCACAGAAAAAGGAATCTGTTTTCTTGTAATTTTATAATGTTCCGTAACTGAGCTAAGTCCAAACAATCCGATCTACTATTTTTTTCAAATATTATTTGAAAAAAATTTTAAATTTCACACTGGGTGGTAAAAAAATGTTCTAGATGTTTTCTACATTTTTTTTTGAGGTAATATATGACTAAAGGCAAAACCTCTTCCTTTTTCAGCCTTTAAAAAGCTACTTACTAACTTGTCCTATCGTACTATTTTCATAAAACTATGACAAAACATAGTTGATGTACACAATTTATAACATACACTTTAATGAAATCCATTATGGCAAGCCTTTATCTAAGTACTTATGAAATGTGAATTTGTCTTTGTTCACAGTTATTCTTGTAAGAAATCATAATCAGGTCTGGCTTTCGCGGGAGTTTAGAAATGGAAGGAAAATATCCACGTGCGTACCTGGGGTGTCAAGCTGCCCTTGTTCCAGGAGAGTTTCATCGATTACAAGAGAAGTATTGTTGGGCAGCTGGAGGAGCCCACTGACCAAGCGATTGGCTGTATAGTCTTTGTGGGGAATGAGTTTCAAATGGTTCATGTTCTCTAGAGTCATCTGTAGACGAAAGGACTGCAAAGAGAAATTTTTTAATGAGCAAGGAACTAAGTTTCCCAGTTTTAAGAAAACATATTTGGGGTTAAACAGTTTTATGTGAAAGAAAGGTCTTAATCAATTTTCAAAGGAGTAGTGTCTTGAGCTCTTAGAAGCAAAAATATATCTATATCCTAAATAAGAATTTCACTGATTCTACGAGCTGCTTTATTCTCCACTATCTTGTTCAGTATTCTTGAAGATTTTTATTTCACCAGTGAACCAGAAACAAATGACAAGTGAGCTACCCAGAAGCTTAGCTTCTTTAACCTACCACTGGGTATCAAAACAGAAAATGTTTATTTACTCATCAAGATGGGGAGAGAAAAGCCTGATTTTTCTCTATGCTCCCTGGACTAAAATCCAGGGTGTGAGAGAAGGGTGTCAAGGATGAGATAAGATATATTTTCCAAACTTAGAGGTTTTTTGTACTTTGGCTCCGTTGAAGTCAAAGAAAATGGCAGGGGTGGGGGGTCGGGGGGAGGAAGGCACATTATAGATACAAGCAAACCACTCCTAAGAAGCAGAGCCTGCGAAACAAAAGATGACCATGAGCAGGGCCTAGCTCTATATAAGCAAGTTAATTATACTTATTCTGCAAAAACTACACAAGATATTAAAGAGGCAAGTGTTCAGATGCACACAAAGGATACCAAATTGCACAAGCAAAGTGGCATCAACTGAGTACAATTTTAAGGGAATTATTGCAATTGGGTCCATTGTTAAATTTACAGAAATTTCTGCTAAAGCATTAAAAGAAAAGTGAAATATTTAGGGGCAAGCACATTTTAAATTATAGAACCTGACAGGGTTTGTTTCCCCATAATGACATCCATTAAAATCTCAAAGTTAAATACTGGGGTTGAATTAAAGACAACTAGATGGATTGTTAAAGTCTGCTTAGATTTATAATACATATTTGTATTGATCTTACTGCTGGAACAAGATGTTGAATAATTCGATATAAGTGTTCAGTGAAGGTACTATTCCGCGGGCAACCACTCAAGTTAATTGTAAATTTTCCTAGTGGAAGAATGTCTCTTCTTGTGTATCTAGAAAAAAAAAGGTATCAATCAATAAGATACTCAGGTGATTTCCATGAAAAAGCAAACATGGGAAAATCAACTTAGTGGTATTATTCAAAATAGATTATGCCGATCAGTTATTTTATCAGAATTAACAGCAATAAAAATAGCAGCCAATGACCAGGGAATGTTCTGAGTCCTGGAATGCTTTCTCATTGAATCCCCACTGGGAGGTAGGTATTATTACCGTGTTTCCCGAAAATAAGACCGGGTTTTATATTAATTTTTACTCCAAAAGACACATTAGGGCTTATGTACTGGGGATGTCATCCTGAAAAATCATTCTATTTTTCGGTTAGGTCTTATTTTCGAGGAAACACGGTATTATCTTCATTTGACAGATGAGAAAGCTGAGGCACAGAAATTTCAGGTAACACGCCCAAATTCACACAGCCAGGAAGTGGCAGAGCTAGGATGTGAACACAGGTAGTTTGGTCCCAGAGTCTGTGCTCACTTACAACCATTATGTCCTACTGTCTCAAACCCTCTTCAAGCAAAGATTTGTAAAAGATGTTTACTGCAGTGTGGTTTAGAATAGAGAAAAAGTAGGAAAAATGAACATTTAGGGAAGTGGTACAACTGTCTATAATGACATACTTGGCAGTTGTTAAAAAGTTCATCAAGAATAATGATGGGATGTTTAATACATATTAAGTGATAAGAGCAAGACACAGATCTGTGTTTAGAGTATAACTGAGATCTATGTAGGAATGTACGCGTATGTAAAGAAGTGATACAAGCATGTGCCAAGATGTGTTAACTGAGGTGATCAGCTAAATTGTGAGATTAAGATTTGTTTCCTTCTCTATGCTCGTGGAACTTGCTGAAGGCACGCATGTTGCTCTTGAAATCAGAAAACAGAACTGTAGTGAGCTGAAAGGGAGGGGTGCTCACCACCACATAAAAGTTAGATGTGCACACGACAGACCTCATTGACTGTTTTTAGACAAAGAGCCTTGGAATGTGTAAACAGAGAATTCAGAATGCAAACAGGATAAAACAGCTCACTTTACTTACCAGCCAGATCCTTTATCTGACTTTGGCTCTTAAATTTAAAGAGACATCATCAAAATGCTAAACGTGTAACTCAGAGAAGGTCAAAACAGGAATGTGTCTGTGACATGGTGTAACGCTTGTTACACTGAACAAATAAAAACCACTTGATGATGAAGCCTAATAAACTAAAACACAAAATTACCTCAGAAACTCTGCTGCCCTTTCCACTTTCCACAAAGCACAAACTCCCTAAATTCCCCCCAGAAACAGCACTTACACTGTAGAGATGAGATGTAATATAAGGTACTCAGCAGCCAAACTATCTCCCAGAAGGGCGTGAGTGAGGAACCCAAGCAGCTCTGCTCTGACTGGAGACAATTCGGACATGAAACTTGACACAACTGGAGAAGAAAGGGAGGCCAGATTCAGAATCAACACAAGTGTCTTAGGTTAAAAAAATAAACAGGTGGAACAAAAAGCATAAGTCAGTACACGACTGATACAGACTTGTCAATAAATAGGTCAGTAAGAGGTGCCAATCTTCAAGATAAGACAGTTTAGGTACTCTCCCCCGCCCCCCCCATTTTAATGAAGAGAATTCCCATAAAGGACAATGGGCAGAGACAGTGATTAGGACCCGCCTGACTCAGTCCCACCGTGCGCACACGTGTGTCACGGGCAGCTCCGACACACTGGGGACAAGTCTGTGGCTTCAGCACTTACACTTACAGGTTTTGCTCTCCTCTTTGTTAAGGCAAGCCGGCAATAACGGATTGATGTGCTGCAACTTGTGGGCTAAAACCACATGAATCCTTGGCACTAAGGAGGCAGGAGGACTGTGTACTCTCTGCTCCTCGGCTGTGTCCGTGCATTCCATCGGATCCAGGAGTGAGGAGGCGTCCCTGCGGAGGGGGAGAGCGCACCTTCTTAGACGTCAGTCTACACATGTAAAAACTACAGTGAGAATTCAAGCCAAGCACAGTTCCACCTGAACATCTCCTAGAAGAACAGGAAATGGCTCATTTGTTGCCTCACACAGATTTCAGGCAAGTGGATTTTATGATACAATGTATTTATTCCATTCTTTTAGAGCAGTGTTTTCATTCAGTATGAGGGAATGTGGGGTCCTGTGTTCCAAAGTTACTTGGGTCCCATACTGTCACTGCACGAAATGGGACGTATGAGTAGTATGTCTACTCATTAGGTTATTTCAAAACACAGAAATTCTTTCTTGAGCTATCAGCTGGGACATCAAACAGGTCACAGAATGTCTCAAAAATGGGTTTTTCTCAAAAGCCATCAGGTGTCTATTATTCATTGTGTGGAAAGTCCATTATCTCTGTCTTGCTAATTGTTGTTCCTAAATTTTATTCTTACACGAAACCTCCCTTGATTGGTGAGTAGACAAGCAATGAAAATAAAGTGAGTTTTTCAGACTTGCTAAATAAGTGAGCAGGTGATAGATTTTTGTGAGCTAACTGAAACAAGATGCATAAATGTTTTTAGATCTCCAGACCTTACAGACTGACCCTGCAGAGCAATCACTTCATACTATTTTCCTTAAATATAGGAAAGATAATGATAACCTGTATATAGGGTGTATGTCCCCTGTATATAGGGTGTATATAACCTGTATATATAGGGTGTATGTTCACTTTGCACACATAAATTCAGTAAAACCTCACAACCATCCTCATTTACAATGAGGAAACAAAGCCACTGGAGAAGCCCAAGGCCGCACAGCTAGTAACGGCCACACCAGGATTCCAACCCAGGCCAGCAACCTCAAACATAACAAACAAAAGTGAGGAAGAGCTGGTTCTTCAGGATGTATTGTTAGATGGTAAAAAATATAGGAGTGTGTGTATCATGCCACTTATTCTATATGAATAAAATATACATGCATCTATTTTGCAAAAAAGAAAAACAAAAACAAACCAGGAAGGGTAAGAGCAGCAACTGAGGTTGGTTCCATACAAAGGATGAGTGGGAAGGGAGCAGAAGGGATGAGGGTAGTGGGAATGACATCCCTGAATTCTTTCAATATAGTTTTGATTTTGGCAACGTTAATGTTTTCTATATTTAAAAAAAAAAATCAAAACAATAAGGATGGAGGAAGAATTCTGAAGTGAAACAAAATGGGAACAAATTAACCTAATTTTGTAAAATGGATAATGAACAACAGAACTGCACTGAACCGGGAGGAAAGACGTTACCCAAGTAACTCTGGAACACAGGACCCCACATTCCCTCATTCTAAAATAAAAACCAGAAAGACGCTGTACTCAGGTGACTAGGCTTGTCTTTCGCAGTGGTATGTACGGGTTACCACTTCTGAAGTTACTTTCTCTACTGTAGAGTTGCGCAAACATATATGAGGATAATGGGGGTCAAGTTTCTTTCTATTAGGAAAGGGAATTAGAAATAAAGTGAGGAGGAAGATGAGAATGCTGAACTGGAGTCAGAAAGACAGTGTGAACTCATGTTTTTTGATATATAGACTTGGAAATATATATATGTATATGTAAACATGTATATACATGTATGTGTGTGTGACAGTACGTGTACATACATTTCCTAGCTCTGTTCACTAAAAGGGCACAGAAGCAATGCCAATCCAGTACCAATGAGTACACAAGCACACAGATCTTGATTTTTAAATATAATTCCTCACTAAAAGAAACTGGTACTCCTTGGAAAAATGGCTGATATTGGGGCCGGAGCATAAAAAGTATAAAATGAGGCTGAAACAGCTTAATGTATCAGAAAATGTATGTGCAAAAACAATATGATCTTGTCAAAAATACCCTGCTTAAAATGGCTCCCACATGCCAAATATGGGAATATTTGAATCTCAAAATAAATAACAGATTAACATTCACACTGATATAAACAAATTACTTGAATAAATAAATGAGGAGGAGGGAACTCGCTCACTCTTATAGTAGAATGCCAACAAATAAATAGTAATAATTGATTTAAGCAAGAATCACCAATGAATACTAAAATAAGTTGGTGAAAGTTAAATGAGAAACTGGGTATTTACATGCTTTCAAAGTATCTCCTTCCAAATTACTTGTTATTTACAAAGTGAAAAATAGTAACTTTATAGGAGAGTAACCTGGAAGATGCCACCGAACAGAGTGATCAATATGCACACCAATAATGGGACAAAGTAACATCACATGTCTCCTGATGTAACGCACTGAGGATACATCACTTTTGTGACATTCCTGCACAAAATACATCATCTGAATCTAATCGTAAGGAAACATCAGACAAACCCAAACTGAAAGACACCCTACAAAATAACTGCCTTCTATGCTTCCAGAGTGTAAGAGCATTCTGCTCCCTGCCATGTGAGGTCACAACGAGAGGACAGCCATCTGTAAACCAGGAGACGGGCCCTCACTAGACCCTGATGTGCCAGTGCCTTAATCCGGGACTTCAGAGCCTCTAGAACTGTGAGAATGAATTTTTTTTTAAGTTATGTACTGTCATTATATATGATAAAAGTCTTTGTTCTTAGAAAACATGGACTCAAGTATTTAAGGTATGATATATGCAACTTACTATCAAGTGTTTCAGAAAAATGTTATGTGTGTATAAAAATGTGTGTATATGCCTATAAGCGAGAACAAATGACAAAGCAAATAGAGCGAGCATAAGTGTTAACAATTGGTAAATCTGGGTAAAGGGAAAAAGACTTCTTTATAATTATCCTCCAGCTTTTCTGAAAGTTAGAAATTATATCAAAATAGTTTTATCCCCCCAAAGAGCAAAAAGACTCACCTTTCATCATTATTCAGGATACTTAGCACAGGATCTACAGACAGTATGCCATATAACTCAAGAACGTCATTTACTTTGAAACAATCCCAGTCTTCATAGACCTAACAAGATACCACACGAAACCATGTTGTTAGGATTAAATAACACCCAAAAAAGCACAAGGTATTATTAGTCTTGCAGTAAAATAGTAATAATGATATAGTATCTCTGAATTTTAGATCTGGAAATAGACCTTAAAACAACTCCTTTACTTCATAAATTGAGACCAAGATAGGTAAAGTACTTGCCTGAAGTCATTCTGCTAGTTAGCAAGTAAATTAACAACTAAAACTCAGGCCTCCTGACTCCCAGACTAATGTCTGTTTTGAATATACCACACTACTTCAAAGGAAAGGCTTTTTCTAAAGGATGATGGTCAACTAAAACTAGAAGATGCATTATTTCAAAATCTGTTAACCACACCAAGAGGGGGGAAAATAATCCAGGGATTATTAACTTTGGACTTCTGTACAAACTATGCAACAATAGGAGGGTTAACACAAAATGAGAAAAACCATGAGGTTTGTTACAACAAAAAAAAACAATCTTTCAAAGTTGTTTGTCATGATGGACTTTAACTGTCATGGCCTCCTCTTGCTGAGACCCAATGGAAGCATGGCAGGACAAATATTGTAATTCTGGTCCCCGTGTAACATAACTGAAGTGTCCTTAAGTTAAAACCACAAAAATAAGAATGGAGATTCTCAATGATCATTTCTGAAACGGGTATCACCTGTTCATCTACTAGGATTCAAAAATGAGGGCGGCCAGATGGCTCAGTTGGTTAGAGCGTGAGCTCTGTAACAAGGTTGCCCATTCAATTCCTGCATGGATGTTGGGCTGTGCCCCCTGCAACTAAGATTGAAGGACAATGACTGATGGGTCCTGGAAAAACACACTGTTCCCTAAGATTCCCCAATAAAAAAAAAATTTTAAAGAATTAAAAAAAAAGCCTTAAAAAAAAAAAAACACGTGAGGATAAGCAGATAAAAGAACTATTAATAGAATTTTTCCTTCTATTTTAAATACAAATGAGAAATGGACTTGGTAAGAGAAAGAATGGTGAAAATGAAGTAGATACTAGAGCGTCAGAAATAATATAGAAAGGAACAGACATATGAATTAAAAAATTATTCCACTTCTGTGATTGAAATATTCTTTAAGAATGCTATGTAGGCAGAAACATAGTTTCCCAAAGATGCCCACAGTCTAATCCCTGAAATCTGAGAATATGTTATTTTATAAGCAAAAGTGTCTTGAGATGGGGAAATTATCCTGGATTATCTGGGTGGGTCTAATCTAACCACATAGGCCCTTAAAATTGGAGAATCTTTTCTACCTTTGGTCAGAGGGAGACGTGACCATGAAAAAGGGGTCAGAGAGATGCATTGTTGCTGGCTATGAAGATGGAGGAAAGGTCCACAAGCCAAGGAGGTGGGCACCTCAAGAAAGTTGAAAAAGGCAAGAAAACAGATTCTCCCCTAGAATCTTCAGAAAGGAATGCAGCCCTGCTGACAGTTTGCTTGTACACAGGAAGCTCCATGTCAAGACTTCTGACCCACAGCCTGTAAGAGGATACACTTTTGTTTTAAGCCACTAAGTTTGTGGTGATTTGTTACAGCAGCAATAGAAAACTAATGCAAACGCTAAGACTTTTCCAGTTTAACTGCTGAGACACGTAACATCTGTGTCCGTGTATGGTCTGTGGAAGATCATTACCTTCACAAGGCACGCAGGG
Source organism: Rhinolophus ferrumequinum (assembly GCF_004115265.2). NCBI lineage: Eukaryota > Metazoa > Chordata > Mammalia > Chiroptera > Rhinolophidae > Rhinolophus > Rhinolophus ferrumequinum. Next base: position 9,656,131 of record NC_046299.1, on the reverse strand, counting down.
CCCTTCTCTCCTGGCAGTGGGAAATTCAGGTCAAAAGGAGAAGAGAGGTTCAGGGAGTTCAGCTGTTGCCCAGTAGACGCTTCAGTTTCTAAACGTTTTGGCTCTCCACACCACTGAAGACCACCAACACTCCCTAAATTCAAAGGAGACCATTGTACTTAGTCATTTCTAAGTCCTTCTTGAGATACAGAACCTTCCTAAGGAGCCTTTCAACGTTGACATAAATGATGCTTCTGAGCTCGCAAACTTCAATTTGTTGTGGTTTTTAAGGAAGTAACACATATTAACAAAGCCCTGTCTGACCTAAAAAAGAACAATTATTATCATGACGACCTGAAAATGTAATCATTGTTCCTTCCACAATAAAATGGGAACAAATTCCCCCATCAAATCTTCACTATAAGAACTTTTGAAAATATATTTAATACGGTTTCTCCCACATCTTTGACCTAAGGAATACATGGTCTAGTGGCTACAAAACCACCTTGGTAGAACATGTTTTTTTCTACGTAGTAAGCAGAATAAAACCACATAGCAATAAATTCACTTACCATATATTTATTAAAGTCCACTATGTACCTGGAATCAGCCTTTGTTTTGGGGACACAAAGATGATTAAAAGATAGCCTCTGTCCCTTAAGTCGTCACAGTTTAGGGCTGATAACTAATTAGAATCAATATATAGCCTGACATACTACAGAATATGGCTCAGCAATAAAAAGGATTAAACTGTTGACACATGCCAACAACTTGGATGGATCTCAAGGGAATTTTGCTGAATGAAAAATGCCAAGCCACAAAGTTTATATACTTTAAGATTCCATTTATATAACATTCTTGAAATAACAAAATAGAAATGGAGACATCAGTGGTTATCAGGGAGGGGAGAGGAAGGCATGATTCTAAAAGGGCAACATGAAAAATCCAAGTAATGAATTGTTCTGTATCTTGACTGCAGTAGTGATCACATGAATCTACACGTGATGACACTGCATAGAACGAAATACACACACAAATAGGTGCATGTAAAAAATGTGGATTCTGAACAAGTCATTGTATCGATCGATGTCCCTTTCCTGGTTATATGACAGTCTTCTAATTATACAACTGGAGAAACAAGAGTACGGAGGATCCCTCTGCGTTATTTCTTACAACTACATGGGAATCTGTACTTATCTCAAAAAAAGTTAAAAAATATTTAGAGCCTGTAAGATTGCCTAGAAATCAACAAACAAGTTAAACTTTACATAAGTAATGCATGCCAATAAAAAATTAAAAGTCCTGCAGAGTGACATTCAAACAAAAGTGGCAAAACTAGAAAGGAACATCAATTACTTAAAGTGAAAAGAAAGATTTACAATGACCTGGATTCTGTCATTTATTGTTACGATACACCATTATTTTAATAAACATTTGAGATGGGTGGAGAAAAAGAAAGAATACTGCCACATTTGTATATATTTACTGTAAAACATTCCAATTTTAAAAACATTAAAATAAGCCTTAGCATTAAGGAAATACAGTAATATGAATTTATAAAGTAGACTAATATATGGTTAAATGAAATTCATTAGTAATTTTCTCTTTACCACCAACTGTTATATTTGCCCTCTCAAACCAATCTTCCAGAGATCAATTAACTAGACTAAGTTGTTTTACCTCCTCTCCCTCTGATTAAAGATGCTAAAGTGACTGAACACAAAGAGATAAAGATAGATTTATCTACGTGCCATAATAAAGAAATTCACTGCGCATAAAAACTGTGGTGAAATCAATAATGATATATGCCAATTCTGAAATTCTCTTATGTTCTTAGAAAATTCAACTTTTGGTCTCCTTGTTTTAATCAGAATTAGCTGTGTTTTAAGCATGTTTTAAGAAATAAACCACTACAAACGTATGTAAATGGAAGAGAACTGTGACTATTCTAAGGATTATCTACTTTAAAGTTTAGGATTAAGTAATCTAGTGAATCACAAACTTCATGTTTTCCCTAATGTTTTCAGTCTTACTAAATTAAAGTATCACTACTCCAAAAAGAAAATAAGGATGTTTTCAAATACACATAAATCATTTTTAGGATAAAGTACTATGCTTCCATATGACTTAAGAACAGAGAGAAAAATAAAGAAAAAGACCATTTTCAGCTAACCACTTGAAACCCTTAAAAACTTCTGACAGGAGAGCAGCCACTGCTCACTAAGTGATTCCTAATTGCTCAGTTATAGAGCATAGCCTGACCAAAGAGTACTGTAAAAACTCCCAGAACTGTCTATAATTTTGATAACCATGAAAGCAAAGTTATCATATCACTAGAGCTGTATCACGCAACAATAAATTCTGAAAACAAATCCACAGAGAGCCGCGGTCTCCAGAAAGCCCGTTGGCGCACACTACCTGTTTGTCTGGCGCCTGCATGCTGGTCTTTCTGTTTATTAGGCTGTAGGTCCATATCTTCATCATCTTCATAACTCCTCTTGTGACGACTGGGAGTATAGGACGTTGAAGGACTGACTCGAGCTTGATTTGCATTAATATAGGCGTTAAATGCAAGGTTAAGAAAAGACTACCATGAACTGAGGAATAGCCTAAGTTATGCTAATTATATGAACAGTAAAAGATTATTAATTTAGCCTTTTGATTACAATAAAAATGTCTTTTTGAAAGAAAGCTGGACTTCAGTTTTGGTCAGGAGAGTAACAGCTCAACCTTACACCCCAACCCAAGCTGTAAAGAACTGTGAAACTGGACAAAACACATGAAGCAACTGTTTTCAGTCATTGGGCAACAGAGCACATAAGGTTATGATCTTCAAATGACGAGTAATATACCGAGTAAACTCCACTTTGCCCCAAGCTCTCTCTTGGGGTATTTTTCTAAACTGCAAAAAAGAGAAGCGGTGGACCTGCTCTTGCTGGAAGCCTCTACTGAAGCCACTAGAATTCGCAGAACGGTATTTACTAGAGGGGAAGGAGTTGGTTCTATGGGGTCTTTGGATAAATACACAGCTGTGTCAGGATTCCTTGAGGCATAACAGAGAACAGCTGCTGGTTGGCTAGCAGCTAAATGGAGATTCTGGAAGTTGTGCCACACTCAGAACTGGACCCTGATAAACAAACATGCTGGGCACCCAGAAACAGCACATCTCATGAGGTGGCACCGTGTCCCCCAGAGCAGGGGTTGCTCTACACCTACCTTAACAAATCCCCAAACCAGCCTTGACAAGAATAGAGTGATCCTCTTAAATCACCTGCCCATCTGAACAAAATGCAACCTTCTTGAAATGAAGACAAAACCAAACTTACAATGTTGTATATCAGCATACAACAACATATTATTAGTTATAGGAAAAGGCAGGAAAATATGACCAATAACCAGGATTAAAAATAGTATCAATAGAAGCAAACCCAGAAAGGACCTACCTACTGAAATTAGCAGACAAAGATATTAAAATGCAATTATAAAATCTACAATTTTAAAATAAAGACATGTGTGACTCAAAGATGAGGACTATTAGCAGAGAAATGGAAACAATGAGAAAGAACCAAATGAAAAATCTACAACTGAAAAATAAAATATCTGAAGGAAAAAAGAAAAAAAAGAACAGGGTCTCAGCCACCTGGAGTACAAGCAGTCTAATGATCATGTGACTGGAGTCCTAGAAAACAAGACAATGAAAGACTGGGACAAAAAAATATTTGAAAAAATAAAGGCTGAAATCTTCTGAAAAAAATGCCAACCCACAAATCCAAAAGCTCGAAAAAACAAAACAAAAAACCCCAAGAAAGAAAAACACAAAAAACCCCTCAACTAGGCACACCATAATCAACTAAAGAAAACCACAGACAGAGAACATTAGAAGCAGCCAGAAGAAAATCAAAGCCATTACATACAAAGGAACAATGTGATGGCTAACCTTTCATCAGAAGACAATGGAGCAATACCATTAAAGTGTTGGAGAGGGAAAATACCTGTCAATCAAGAATTCCATCTCCAGTGAAAATATCCTTCGAAAATAAAGGTGAACTAAAGACATTTTCAGTTAAAGCTGACAGAATTCATCATCAACAGATCTGTACTTAACAAAAAGGCTTAGTAAAATGATTCCAGATAAAATGCAAAGAGAGCTGGAAATAAACGTGTACACAAATATATAAAAGATGTATTTTTTCCTCACTTCTTAATTTACATAGACGACAACTAACTGCTTAAAGCAAAAAGTAACAATTTATTGGGCTCTACAATTTAAGTACGAGTGAAGTGTGTGACAACAATAGCACAAAGAATGAGGGGGATAAATAGAAGTAGATTGTTGTATAGATCAGGATCAAACAAGCAATCATAAGGGACATTAGAAAATATTTCAAACTTAATGATAGTAAAAACAACAAATCAAAATATGTGGAATGCAACTAAAGCAGTGATTAGAGAGAAATTTATAGACTTAAATGCTATCAGAAAAGAAGAAAGATTTGAAATTAATGATCTGAGCATCTACTTTGAGAAGCTGGAGGAAGAAATTAAAACCAAACTAATAAGAGCAGGAATCAATGAAATAGAGAACAAAAAATTCAAGCAAAAAGTTGGTTCTCTGACAAATCACTACCAACACTGATCAAGAATAAGAGAAAAAATACTTAACATTATTGAAAATGAAAGAGATCACTGCTAACTATCCCCTGGACATTAGTAAGAGAAAAATAAGGAAATGTCATGAAAAGCTGTATGTTATTGACATAGATTCAACTGAGAGTAAATGATTTTAAACAATTCCTTGAAAGATACAATTTATCTTTACACACACACACACACACACACAGTTAAAAAACTGAACTGAAAATCTTCTTACAAAGAAAATGCCAGGCCCCAAACTAGAAACCATCCAAATGCTCATTAAATGGAGACAAAATAAACACATACCATCAGCAATGAAAGGAATGAACTACAATACACACACAGAGATGAATCTCAAGTGCACTGGGCAGACAAAAGACATCAGACACAAAAGACTCTGCCATACGGTTCCATCTGTGTGACATTCAAAACTAGGTAAAACGAAGAAATCAGGACAGTGGCTGCAAAGGAGGGCTGCTGACTAGAAAAAGGCAGAAGGGAACTTTCTGGCACAAATTGTTTATTTTGCAGTGTAAATCACTAAAGTGCACCCTTAAAATCTATACATTTCAGTGTATGTGAATTATGCCTAAAAAAATTACCAACTAAAAAAAATTAAAAGACAAAGATGTTTCCACAATCTCCTCTTAAATGAAGCAACATACTGTTTTCCCTTAAGAAAAGTAGAATTATTAATAGTTGTAATTTGAAACTTTTTAAATTTAATTATCACGGTACTCTCTTTTTCAGTATCTTTAAATCTACCTCAATCTTTTTAACAGTATTTCACTATGAGCATGTACCATAATTTTATAATTTCTCATTGATGAATACTTAAGTTGTTTTATAGGTTTTCTTCCCCCCGCTAGCTTCACTGCCGTAAAAAGACTAAGTTTTTAAAAACTCTCACTCTAAATTACGGTCTTTTCAATTAAGAAAATAATCAGGAACCATTCAACACATAAAATTCAGATAAAGGATATTTCTTTTACCCACATAGATTCCCCAGGCACTGGAACACAATAGAAAGTCTGTCTTTCCAAAGTGGTAGTTCGTGGAGAGTTTAAATCAACTTCTTGTTGAGGCTATGATGTACAAAAAAAACTTTTTTAAAATTTTATTAAGAAAAACAATTTTTAAAAAATTAGCGACCACATTTTTGTTATTTATAAAACCATAGTAAATATTTCACATTAAGAGTTAATTAAGAAGCAATTACTAAATCCAAACTATCATTTTTTAAAAGAAAACTGACATAAAAGCATTTCACACGTAATAATCAATATACTACCTTCCCTCAAACCCATAGCACACGGCACCCTACATTACAGAATTAAATCCTTTTTTATAAACAGGATGTTTTATTTTTTTCAAAGACAAAGCACATGGTAATCCCACGGTTTCTTTTGTAGAAAAGTACCAGGGTTAACCTATATAATAGGAATTGAATGAAATACTCATGACGAGGAAGCTAAGATGAGATTTAAGATTCAGATATTATTTCCTAAAAACGCATATTCTGTATTTCATATATGCTTAGAAAATGCTAAGAGGTAGAAAGGACCCAAGGTGTAACATGAAAAAATTACTTTAATAAACACATTAATTTTATAGTACAGAAAAATCCTGTTAAAAGTAAGTAAGATGTATATTCCATTTTGTAGGGGGTAAAAAGGACCCAGGAAACAGACATCAAGTTTGAGCCTGAGATAATATAAACTGAGATTGCTGTTTCTTTCTTTCCAGGCCCAAAGTCCCCTTTTCCTGGCATGGTGCTTTTATTTATGACTCTTGGCAACACAGTACGAACTGTCTTTCTCTTTGGTAGTGTCACAGATAGACAGTCACATCTGTTTTATTTTCCTATTTCCAGATGCTGAGATTACTGCACTGTAGGGACACTATATTACAGAGTACTAGAAAAAGTTGTGTATTCATAAATTTGCCTAACATGACTTGGGCTCCTTAAATAAGGAATGAGACTTGGCACATTTTACCTTATAAACACTCTAAAGGAAAATAAGAGACTGGGAGACTTGAAGGTCATCATGTGTAAGATCAAGCAAATCCACCTTTCATGAGTCCATTATGCTAAAGAATTGTAGGAAGTTACACTTTTGTTTAATAAAATCTTTCTGGCAACCTTCCAAATTAGGACTGTTCTTCTGTCCAGATTGGCCAACTGAACTAGAACATTTTATTCAATGAGGAACAGCTTCTGTGAATCAGTGAGCTGGTATTAGGGTTCAAAAATCAACCCCTTGAGATTTGAATAAGCAGGAGTCAGACTTCCAGGATGTAAATAGCCTTAGAAAACCTGATTAAATAGACTATGGATCTGCACAGCAGAGAAATAGACCCTGAATGGAGGTAACTCTACCAAGGTCCCACCTTTCTCCTGAGGGCCTGCCTAAGCACCTGCCTGGTCAATCCTCACCTGTGCTACTTGTTTTCATTACAAAAATTGACAATTATTGTCTGTGTTTCAATAGAACCACATGAAAAACAAAAAGTAAAATATGGGAGAGACATTTTTGGTTAATATATTTATTTTGACATGCCTTTTTTCTTTTTTTTTTATTATTCAAGTAGAAATAAATTTTAAACTTTCCCAGTTATAATGCCTGGCATGTTGAACACCAGGTGTCTGAATGAAATTAAATTTAATTCTACATGTTGTGCACCTATTATCAGAAAATCAATTTTAAAAAGTGCAGATATACTGTGGTTCCTCTATAACTGCTTTTCTAGTAAGTTTCTCCCTCAAGACTATTCCTTTCACAACTAGAATTATATCCAGTATTCTGCCTTCTTCCCTCTCCCACTATTGATACTTAAGAGAGCTTCTATTACTTCCTTTCATCAAAGAAAGCTTATTAAAAACCTTTTTCCTCCCAGGAAAATAGGGCAGAATTTAATCAAATTTAAGTAAGCAAGTGTAATTAAGTTAATCTTCCACTTTTATCTTTAAAGCATTTATCATACCCTATAATTTTTTTAACCAAGTATACAGATATTGGGAAAATAAAGGAATCAGTTTTGTTATTTACAATATTCCTTCTAAGAGATTTTTAGAAGACCAAAAATATATCAGAGAAACAAAGGCAAATAAACATTTCATGTGACTTCTTAAAACTTATTTATATGCAAGATCAATTTAAGATCAACCAAAGAAAAGTAATAAAAATTCTTATTAAAAATGTTTTATATATCTTAAGGATACATACCCCACACTCTGCTACATCTCTATATTTTCCAAAATGAAGAACCTGTAAGCCAAACAAAGGACAAAAGTATTTTATCAGTCTACCTGAATCAAAACTACCATAGACAACACGAGGACAAAATTAAAACCACTAATTATAAACAGAAAGTCCATGGAAAAAAGTAATACATACACGTGCTTTTGTGTTTCGGTTAACCGTTTCATAAACTGCCATGTAAAACTCAGGGTCAAACATATCCTGAATCATGCATCGAAACTTCACAAAACTGTTAGGTTTCAAATAATGAAGGGGAACCTCATTCAGTGATGGCACCTGCAAGGAAAGCAAGCAGTCAAGTTAATAAAGATATTCTGTCTATAAAACATGAAGCTCATACACATGCATAGACTGTATGTCCAGACTCAAACTGCAACACACGCACAAAATTCAGCCCTATTAGGAAGCCAATAATCTCAATAGTCAACATAACATAATTGCTGGACAGAAGTACTTCTGAGTTCTTGCAAATTTATATAAAGACATTTGAGTATAATGTTAAGAGGATGCTTTTCCTTCAGAACAGTTTTCAAGTAGGGGAAAGGCCATTTACTTTGTTGAGCTCTTCTCTTAAAACGAGAACATGCCAATTGTTTTTAAATGAAGGTAATAATCAAAGCTCTTGCAACTACTGGTGTTTTTTCTGTCTTGGAAAAGTAGCGTGGTCAGTTACTGCCACCTACAGGCATCAATACAGAAACACTTAATTGCTTGAATTGAACTTTGCGAGAGACCAAAATCTTTGACTACATATGCACTTAACAGCACTTAACGCAGAAGGCAGTACACATTAATTTATGTATTTTAAAATTTTATGTGGATTACTACTCTACTGAGAACCTGGAAGTTGGTCCAACCCTCTCCCTCCACAAACAGCAATAAACTTACCCATTTAGGAGCATTATTTTCCTTCAGCTTTTCCTTAAAATATTCAATTACTTTCTTCTCCCAGTCAGGATTAACTCCATTTTGGGCTGAAAGACAAATACACTTTTCAAAGGTAAAGGTACAATATGTAACAATAGATTGTGTTCAGCTGAGTCACACACGCACGTGAAGCTCTGCACAGAACACTCGAGAAGCCGCCCACTGGCCGGCTGCATCTTACACATCAGGGCGATGCTGACCCCGGGGTTCTCAGGGGCTCGCAATGCCCACAGAAGGAGACGCGGCGCCGTAGACAGAGCAGCACACAAACCCTCATTTGAAAAGCACACTGCTTTTTGGAAACGGTTTTTATAGATTTTTTTTTAATCTTTACAACTACCCTGAGCAGAGGTGTATTTATTTATTTATTTATTTTTTGGAATAAATTTTCCAGAGTCGCATGAATAGTACAAAGGACACCTGTATCTTTCTTTGCTCCATTTGCTGCATCACTCGCTCTCATATATAATTTTCTGACCCATTTGAGATTAAGTTACACACAACATATATTTTTACTACCTTTAAGTTGTTCAATGTGTGTTTCCTAAGAATAAAGAGAGTATCTCACATGACCACAGAATATCAACCTCGGGAATTTCAAAATTGATACAATACTTTTTATCTAATCTACCACCCACATTCCAATTTGTCATTTGACCCAAAACTATCCTTTATTGCACTTTTCCCCCTTCAGTACAGGACCCTGTCTAGCACGACACACTGCTTTTAGCTATCATGTATCTTTAATGTCTGTTAATCGGGAACACTTCCTCAATCTTTATCTTTTATGACATTCGTATTTAAGAACAGAGGCCCTAAAAAAATAGGATGCTCCTCATTTCGGGTTTCTCTGATGTTTCCTTATGATCTGTTGCAGTTATGCGTTATCAGTCAGACTACTACATAAGTGATGCTGTGTCCTTGTAATAGAATCATCTAGAGACAAGATGTTCATCTTCCCCTCATTGAAGATGTTAAATTTGATAACCCAGTCAAAGTGACTTTGTTTCTCCACTGTACAGTTATTTGCAATTAATAAGTTACCTGTGGGAAACACTTCACGACAATGCAAATAATTGTCATGGAACTTACCCCCTCATCTAGACTTAGCATCCGTTGATGATTCTTGCAGTGATGACTGTGATGAGAAAGATATTTTTAATGTCATGTTAAAGATATTAAAAAAAAAAAAACTAAGCCTCTGAAAACGTAGGGGAACTGGCTAAGACTTCAGAGTGAACGAGCAACAGAATCAGGAATACCTATTTTCGGGAACTAGAACCACCAAACCACATCGCTGGCCAATACTTCCACCATTTATATTCATCACACAGATGCTATGGAGATATGAAGTGAAAGAATTTTGTCTGTATTTGTTACAGACTCAATTGATCGAAATACTCATAAAATACTGCTAACACCCTACTTGAGCAAGGCTTCCAAACACTTTTACTTAACTGAGCAAAGGCTTGTTCTGAAAAAGGAAGGGGGTGGAAATTCTAGGTGATCCTGATGTGCAACAAGGTTTAAATCTTCCAGTCAACTGGTCCTCAAAGCCTGCTTCCCTGACCGCTAGCATTAGCACCGCCCCCGTCACCCCCCAGTAGTTGTTAAAAGTACAGATTTTTCGGCCCATCCCACACCTACGGAATCAGAAACTCTGGAGGTGACACCTAGCAATTTGTGTTTTAAAACACCCTCTAAGTGATTCCGGTGCACACTGAAGTTTGAGAAAAACTGGTCTACCAGATAAGTGTCAATAAACTACTGGATTTAAAAAAAAAAAAAGGGTATTTTTGTTTCTAGACAAAATGGTTGAAAGAAAAGACGTATATGCAGCTGTGACTGCCACCCCAACGCTGTTCTGACTGCTTTTGTGTGAGAAACATGAGTGACAAGCGATGGAGCTTCATCAGAATGACTAGGAAGTGGTAAGTTCTTTCTACGTAACTTACATGTATACAAATACGATATTCTCAAGTAAAGGCCAGCTTACAACTATCTGGACCTGGTGGACAATTAAAGGACTGCAGTAAGTCAAAAAAAAAAAAAAATCAAGCACGCACCAACTACCCATTATTTATGAAGCCTGCTGTGTGCCCAGCACTATGCCAGGTTCTACAAGGATACTTGGAGATGAAAGAACTTAAAGCAAAGATAATCTATAAGTAGACAGGATAACAGCCCAAAGCAACAACTAATGCAAGTCCAAGAATCTCCAAGAGGGCCTCCGAAGGAGGTAGAATGTAAGCCAGGTGGAGAAGTAGGACGGAAACATGCTGACTGGCATAGGACTGGCAGAGTACACAGGACTGGCATAGTATCTAGGTGAAGAGCACGACCAGAAATTCAAGTTGGAGCACTAAGTGCCTGGAAGGTACCTGAAAACCAAGCCATCCCAGAGGAAAACAGGGAGGCAGATTCCTGGACACATAGTTTAACTACTTGCTGTAATTGAGCCAACACACTAGCCCACTCATGAATTCTGTGGCTGAGACATGTATTCGTCTTTTTAGGTTTAAGTAGGACCAAGCTAGGTCATTTGCAACCATGAGTCCTGTTTAGCACATACATACCACTCTATTCTATTTCCTATGAATTCTTGGCCATCTGAATTTGAGCACCAGTGCACTTAATCTTGCTTTAGTTTAAGGGGTCAGAACTGAGGTACTAATTCTTTGTGTCTTCTAGATGTATGTCTTTTGTGAGACCCATGTAGGACAAACATTTTCTCTGTAGCTTTCCTCTTGACATTCTTAATGGTGTCTTTTGAAGAGAAGTTTTTCATTTTGATGAAGTCCAATTTATCTTTAATGGTTAATAACCCCAAGGTCATAAATATATCCTATGTTTTATATTTCATATTTAGGTCTGTAATCTGTATCATTTTTCCCCCAAAAAAGATTACACTTGTTCCAGCATTATTTAATTAAAGACTTCCTAGCACTAAATTGCTTTTGCACTTTTGTCAAAAATCAACTCACTGATTTTGTCAGTCTATTTCTAGATTCTCTATTATGTTTCTTTGATCTATTTGTCTATCCTTACGCCAATACCATACTGTCTTAATCACTATAGCTTGATAGTAAGTCTTAAAATCAGGTAGTTAAGTGCTTAAAGTTTGTCTTGATTATTCTAATCCTCTATCAACATATCTACATAATTTTGAAAGTAGACCTGTCAACTTCTATGTAAAGTCTGCTGAAACTTTGATTGTGTTGAGTCTGGAGATTAATCTGAGGAGAACGGACATTTTAACAATACTGAGTCTATGAACTCTCCCATGGGAGAGAGCATAAGAAAGCCTACACATGGACTGCTCCAGATTCCAACTGTGTCTTTCTCCCTTAGCATCCAGCTGTGTATCCTCACTATGCTGCTGTAATAAACCTTGGCAATGAGTACAGCTACACTGAATCACACAAGTCCTTCTAGTGAATCTCTAAGGGCAGGGGTGGCCTTGGGTACCCCAATCTTTTTTGATTGCTGAGTAGTATTCCACTGTATAGCTGAACCACAATCTGTTTCTCCAATCACCTGTTGACACTTAGATTATCTCTACATTTTGATAATTATGAATAAAACAACCCACATTTATGTATCAGTTTTTGTGTGAATATAAGCCTTCATTTCTCTAGGTAAAAACCTAGGAATGGGACAGTTGGGTATGTGATTAAGATTCTGTTTTCCAGATTGGCTGTACCATTTTGCATTTTCAGCAGCAATGTTAAGAGATCCAGCTGTTTGCATCCTTGCCAGTACTTGGTATTGTCACCATTTTTTTTTTTGTTTTTCAATTTTAGTTGTTCTAATACGTGTGTAGTATCTCATCAGTTTGAGTCTGCACTTCCCTTGTGGCTAACGATGTTGAACTGGTGAAGTGTCTATTTAAAACTTTTGCCCCGTTAAAAAACTGGGTTGTTTAATTACCATTGTGTTTTCTTTACAAGTCTGGATACAAGTCCTCGATCTATGATTTTTTCAAATATGTTCTCCAAGTCTACGCTCATTTTTTCATTCTCTTAATAAATATCTTTTGTAGAACAAAAGTGTTTAATTTTGATGATGCCCAGTTATCAAAGTTTCATTGTATGCGCTGCCTTTGGTGCATCCCTAAGAACTCACTGCGAAACACTAGGTCGCAAAGTTCTGTTTACTTCTAAAAGTTTTAGTTTTTATACTTAGACCCATTTTGAGTTAATTTTTGTATAAGATATGAGATTTATGGGTTAAAATTCCTACTTTTGCATATAAATGTCTAGTTGTTTCAACATCTTTGTTCAAGAGTATCTTTTTCCATTGAATTGCCTTTTGTACTTTTGTCAAAAACAATTAGGGCAACAGGGATGAACCTTAAAAACATGATGCTAAGTGAAATAATCCAGACGCAGAAGAATATTATATAATTCCACTTATCTAAGGTACCTAAAATAGGCAAAGTCATAGAAACAAAAACTAGAATAGAGGCTGCGGGTGAGTCTGGAAAGTATGTGGTTGTGGTAGGCAGAATAATGGCACACCCAAAGGTGTCCACAGCAAAATCCCCAGAACCTGTGAGTATATTATCTTACATGGCAAAGGAAAGTTTAGGTAGAAGGTAGAATTAAAGTTGATAATCACATGACCTTAAAACAGGAGATTGTCTGGGAGGGTCCAATGTAATCACAAGGGTCCTTACATGTGGAAGATGGCAACAGAAGAAGTCAGAGTAAGAAGATGTGAAAAGAACTCGCCCTGCTGCTGCTGGCTTTGAAGATGGAAGGGGGCCACAAGCCACGAAATGCTGGCGGACTCTAGAAGCTAGAAAATGACAAGGAAATAGATTCTCCTATAGAACCTCCAGAAAGGAACACAGTCCTGTTGACAAATTGATTTTATCCAAGTGAGACACGCATCATTCTGGCCTCCAAAAATGTAAGATAATATATTTATATTGTTTTAAGCCACTAAATTTGTGATTTGCTACAGCAGAAATAGGAAATGAATGCTGTTTTTTGAGGAATTGGTCTGTGTCACTTAAGATGTTAAATTTATATTCATAGAGCTGATTTTATATTATCCTTTTTTATATTAGAGCTGATTTTTATATTATCCACTCTATGTTGCTATCCCCCTTCATTTCTGATACTGGTAATTTGTGTCTTCCTTTTTGTTTTCCTTGCTAGTCTGGCGATAGACTCATGTATTTTATCGATCTTTTTCATTTAAAAAAAAAAAGCTTTGGGTTTCATTGATTTTCTCTGTTTTACTTCTGTTTTCAGTTTGATTTACTTCTGCTCTTTATTAGTTCCTTTCTCCTGTTTGACTTGGGTTTGTTTTTCTCTTCATTTCTAGTTTCATAAGATAGAAGCTTAAATGATTAATTTGAGACCTCTTTTTCTTCTACTAAATGCACTTAATGCCTCTTAGCACATCTTTGGCTGTATCCCACAAATTTTGATGTGTTTTTATTGTCATATAGTTCAAAATATTTTTTAATTTCCCTGAGACTTTTTTTTGTTCCATGGATTGCTTAGAAGTGTTATTTCCACAAGTTTGAATTTTCTTGTCATCTTTCTGTTACTTATTTCTAATCTAATTTTATAATGGTCAGAGAACATACTTGAGGATTTCAATTCTTGAGTTTGTTAATATTAGCTTTATGACCCAGGCGGTGGTTTATCTTGCTGAATGATCCATGTGCACTTGAGGACAGTCTACTCTGCTGTTGTTGGGTAGAGTGTTCCACAAATGTCAGTTCCACTTGGTAATGGTGCTGTACAGTTCTTCTCTATCGTTGCTGATCTTCTATCTACTCTAGTAGACAGAGTACTAAGAGATGAACAGTAAAATCTCCAATTATGGCTAGAGATTTGTTTATTTCTCCTTTCAGTTCTGTCAGTTATTACTTCATGTATTTTGAAACTCAGCTGTTGGGTGCATTTACATTTACGGCTTCTCTTATGATGATGGGTACATGTTTTATACACTTGTCCAAAGCCACAGAATGTACAACACCAAGAATGAACTAATGTAAACCATAAACTTTGGGTGACAAGGATGTGTCAATGTAGGTTCATCAACTGTGACAAATGTATCATTCTGGTGGGGATGTTGATAATGGGGGAAGCTATGCATATTTGGGGGTGAGGAGGTAATTGGGAAACCACTGTACCTTTGGCTTAATTTTGCTGTCAATCTAAAAGAGCTCTAAAAAAATAGTCTTCAAAAACCAGGATGGGAGAAAAGAGACTCAAATGGAGGTAAAATACATATTTTTAGAATGATGATTGTAAATTATAACGAAGTAATAGCTAAGGAGAAAAGAGACTCAAATGGAGGTAAAATATATACTTTTAGAATGATGATTGTAAATTATAACGAAGTAATAGTAATAGCTAAAGTTTCATGAACTCTTAAGACTATGTCAGGTACCATTCTAAGTACTTTGTATTCATTTTCTCATTTAATCCCTATGAGATTCCCTATGGAATCTCTTATTCCCATTTTATAGGTAATGAAATTGTGGTAAAAAAAGGTTAATTAATTTGACATGTTCACACTCAAAAGTTAGGAAGAGGGGCCAAGCAGTGGTCTAGTAAAAAATTGGTAGGAGTGGTGTGCCCTCCGTGCCAGCAATAAGGAGAGAACTTAAAAATAACAAAACCAACTAAAAGTCAGTCTGCGTTTATTGTCACCATTCATTTGCAATTCTAAATAACATCAGTGATAAAAATACTCTTCCTTGGAAAATCTTTTGTTGGTCTAAATCCTAAACAATTGTTGTTACTTCTGAGTTTTAATATACATGGAAGTGTCAAATTAGCACATTTTTACTACTTACCCTTTAATAAATATTGCATTCTATGTGTAAATTAATTCAGAGAATCCCCAGTTACATAATTAGCTCCCAACAGACACAGCTATGTGCAGTTGAACAGTAAAGCTCTAAGTGGTCCAGAGCAGTTGAAACTTGCCTGAGGCACAGTTAGTGTTCCCTAACCCCATGGTACTCTAACTCGGAGACACGAGATTGAAGTAAACAACAGTGCTTGTAATGATGAAGAAACAGAAGTTGTGTTACTTCAATTCTATTTTCTCAGACAACTTGGAGTTTGTTTTTAATATTTAAAATAGTGAAACAGTGTGAAATGAGAGGTGTAGTAGGTGCACATTTTAGCTCATACATGAAATACTTTGAACATGAAATACCGAATTTGAATACTATCTGTAATATTGAAATGTATTCTTCTTAAACTGTTATTTGCTTTAAAACTAAAGGATCAATCAAGAAAATGCGTTAGTAACATCAGTGATAGGATTTGGTAACTGCTAACTTATCTTTGGCACTTATTATAGTTTTATTACAATTCACTTATTAGTTACCAGGTAATTGTTTATATAAAATATTATATCAAACTATAACCAAAAGACCAAAATCCAAACTATTAAGTAGCTATAAATACTACTGAGTAAAGAATTGAGCACTTTCATCCTGCAGGAACTTGGGAAGTTATTCTTAATTCAAAGAACGATATACAATTAAAACAAAATTATCCAAATCTGAGATGTGATACCCATGCCAACATGAAGCGACATCAACACAGCAGAACTCAACAACAAAAATTCTAAAATGGAAGGGACAAGGTGATGAAAGCAATGATGTCTTCATCAATTTTGAAATATGTAATAACTTCAGCATTGTGTATAGCTGCAACTCATGATTATTACTGAAAATAATTCTGTAGTAAAAAAAAGGGAGCCAAAATACCCTGTGTATGGTCCAGGAGTTAAGCAGTATGGCTCTAGTGTCTCTAATCTTAACTATTCTCTATTGTCAAAAGAATTAAAAGCACAACAGATTCAATGCACTCTTTATCAAAATGCTAACTGCCTTTTTTTTCAGAGATGGACAATCTGATTCTAAATTCATATGGAAATGCAAGGGAATACGAAGAGCTAAAACTATCTTGAAAAGGAACAAAGTTGGAAGACTCACACTTCCCGATTTCAAAACTTATTACATAGCTACAGTTTTCAAGAGAACCTGGTACTAGCATAAGGTTAAACAAATAGATCAATGGAATGCACATCTATGATCAATTGATTTTCTGGACAAAGGTGTCAAAACCATTCAGTGGGGGAAAGAACAGTCTTTTCAACAAGTGGTGCTGGGGAGCGTCTGGGTTGGTGGATGTATCCACATGCTGGAACGGTAGCACATCCCAGTTCCCTGGAGACAGAAGCTCCTGCATGAGGGACCCTTCCAGACCTCACCCTATGTACTCTTCTTCATCTGGCTGTTCATCTAGATACTTTATGATAGCTTCCATAACCAACTGGTAAATGTACAAAACAAACCAAAAACAAATGATGCTGGGACAACTGAGTATTCACATGCAAAAGAATGAATTTGGATCCCCACCTCCTATCACGTAGAAAAATTAATTCAAAATGGATCAAAGACCTAAAACTACAAAACTCTTAGAAAGAACATAGTGTAAATCTTTGTGACCTGGCATTAGACAATGGGATTCTTAAATATGGCACTATATGCCACCAAAGGAAAAATATGTGAATTGGACATAATCAAAATTAAACACTTGCTTCAAAAGACACTATCAAGAAAGTGAAAAGACAATCCACAGAATGGGAGAAAATATTTGCAAATCACGTATCTGATAAGGGTCTAATCTAGTATGCAGAATATATTAATATAAAGAATTCTTGGGGTGGCCAGATGGCTCAACAACAGGGTTGACAGTTCGATTCCCACATGCGCCAGTGAGCTCCACAACTAGATTGAAGACAACGAGCTGCCGCTGAGCTTGAGCTTCCGGAGGGGCGGCTGGATGGCTGTTGGTTAGAGCGCGAACTCTCAACAAGGTTGCCGGGATGGTGGGCTGTGCCCACTGCAACTGAAGATTGAAAACGGCGACTGGATTTGGACTTGGAGCTTATGGGCCCTGGAGAAACACACTGTTCCCCAAAATTCCCCAATAAAATTTAAAAAATAAAAAAAAAGATTTAAAAAATAATTCTTATAACAACAAAAAAACCCAATTAAAAATTTTGCAGATTTGAATGGACATTTCTCCAGACAAGATATACAGTCGATATACATACTAAAAGATGCTATTATCATTAATTAGGAAATGCAAATCAAAACCTCGAGATACCACTTCACACCCACTAGGATGGCTATAACTATAAAACAAAAAATAACATGTGTTGGAGAAGATGTAAGAAACTGGAAACCTCATATATTGCTGATGGAAATGTAAATGGGCGCAGCCACTTTGGAAAACAATCTGGCAGTCCTCAAAAAATTAAATATAAAATTATTATACGACCCAGCAATCCCACTCCTAGGTATATTCCCAAGAGAACTGAAAACACACACACACACACACACACACACACACACACACAGTCACTCACTCACTCACACAAAAACTGTACACAAATATTTACAGCAGCATTCCTTACAATAGCCAGAAAGTAGAAACATGCATCCACCCATGGTTGAATGAATGAAGAAAATGTGGTACATCCACACAACGGAATATTATTTTCAGTCACAAAAAGGAATGCAGTGCTGATACATGCACAACATAGCTAAACCTTGAAAATATTACGCTAAGTGAAAGAAGCCAGGCAAAAAAGTCCACATGTTGTAGGAATCCATTTATATGAAACGTCCAGAACAGGTAAATCATAAACAGAAGTAGATTAGTAATGGTCAGAAAATGGGGTAGGGGGCAAGTGGGAGTGACTCCTAATAGGTGTAAGGTTCCTTTTTGGGGAGATGGAAATGAGAGTGGTGATGATTGCATACCATTGTGAATATACTAAAAACCAATGAATTAATAGTACATTTAAAAATGGTCAATTTTATGTCATATAAGTTACATTTCAATGAAAAAACTTTAAAAGAAAAAAACACAAGAAGCAAAAGGTTAAAGGTGGTTACTTCAGTGGGGAATGAGCATACTCTTACTCTTCATGCTGTTTTTTCCTAACCATGTGCAAGTAGTATTTAATAATTTAAAAATTCATATATACTCATACATCTTTATCCCTTTTGCCACAGTTGCCCAAGTTCTCTTCTCTGAGAACTTGCCCACCGTTGTTGAGGTGTGGGCCTCAGTAGTGGTGACGGTCCTACATAACTCTGCCCTGGCAATAGCTGACTAGGCTCATAAGTGGATTCCTGACTCCATGCTGAGCTAATCAGATTCTCTAACCCTAGAATTTGGGATTAAGTGGAAAACGCTAACTGGTGTGGGCTGGAACTGAGAACAAGTGCATTTGGGAGCTGTGGAGTAGAGACAGATGAAGTTGCTTGGATTCCTGCTATCTTTCCGAAGTTTCTTATCCACTCAGTAGTCTCTTAGAATACCAAGCCACCCTGCCTGCCTTTGGGTTCTATAGCCTTACAACAAATTCCTTTTTTTTCAGTGACCTACTTGTCTGTCCCCGAGGTGGGCACAGACAAAAGGGGGTGAATTGTCTGTTTAGAATCATGGTGACAATAAAAAAGCAGACTGACTTTTAGCCAATTTTCTTAACAGCTTTAAATTCTCTAAAATGCTAGAAAATACTCCTCCCTGCCCTCCTCTACACACCACTACTCTTTTTTGCATGAGATACTCTGGTTCTAGTTCTGTTTGATACAACCTAAGTACCTTGAGTATAACGAAAAATAATGATCATGACCCAACAAAAAATCTAAAGAGAAAATAGTAAAGCAAATTAAGAGCTGATAAGCATTCCTACTTCTGAAATTAACAGCAGTTATTAATTCAAGTTATTAATCAATTCAAGCAAAGAAATTTTCTTTTAAAAAAATGATTAAAGAAGTGTACAAAACTTTTTTTTTTTTTTAAGATTCCTGCCTTTGCTCAAGGGAAGCAATTTGATATGGCTCACTCAATGAGCACTCACGGTGAGGACTGACTCGTTAGCATTATGTACAGAACAGCGCCCAACAGGGATCTGCTGAACTAAAGTATTCCTAAATCTTCATTTAGGCCTTTGGTCCTCAATGTCCTGTATATAAAATCTTTTAGAAACTAGAATGAAAACCTTAAAGGCATTTTAGGAAGGCAGAAAAAATTTACATATGAACAATTGTAATACGGCAGATACAAATTCAAAACATAGATTGGATCACAAAGATAAATTATGACTCATATAATTATGATTGGTCACTCACAGAATTTCAAAGTTTCTTATCTGAACCAAGAAGAAAGAATTAGGATTTGTATGTGAAAATAAGTCATATGGGGTATGATCATGAATTCTCTGAATCAATGTAAGGTCTGCCAGGATTGTCCTAAGTTTGAGATTTGTAGTCTCAGTACCCATCCCACTTTATACCATTTGTGATTGGTTAATCAGTTTTTTCCACAGCCTCTGTTCAGCAAATGTTCACTCAACACTTCTGATTACAAGGCGTATTGTAGGCAATGAGGATATACCGATGAATAAGGCAGATACAGACGAAGAATTCCCAAAATCCAGCAAAGAAACCCAAGAAACAAGGAATTTCAACAACGCACTTTACATGTTCATCATTTCCAGGACACACAGGATCCTGGAGTAACATGGAATAGGAACACCTAACTTAGTTCCCAAAGTAAGAGTAAGACTCAGCCAGGTAAGTGAAAGTGGAATGGGAGTGGGGAACCAGCTGATGCAGAAGGCCTAGAGATAAGGTTCAAAGTGAGAACTGAAAGAGGATTTAAGAGGTGAAATGTGATGATGTCTGAGAGCTAGGCAGGGAACCAAGAAAGGCCTCAGAAACCACAACCGACATGTATTCCTTTTCTATCTGGGGGAAAAATGGATTTAAAACAATTTCCTACTGGGCGGCCGGTTAGCTCAGTTGGTTAGAACACAGTGCTCTTAACAAAAAGGTTGCTGGTTCGATCCCCGCATGGGCCACTGTGAGCTGCACCCTCCACAACTAGATTGAAACAACTACTTGACTTGGAGCTGATGGGTCCTGGAAAAACACACTTAAATAAAAAGTTTTTAAAAAAATACAAACAACAATTTCCTAGGAAACCAAAAAGAGTGTACAAGTTTAACTGACTCCTCATGCAAACATACCCGTGGTGCTTTATAAAGGTATTCAATAAATTCAGTGATAGGAAAATGCAGCAAAAAATATAACATACTTCAGAACAGCTTCTACAAAAAATCATGACTACAAGACAGTATTAGTTTCTTCTCTGTAAGACCCAACCGATATGGGAACAAGACATTCTTGGAGGGGCGGTGAGAATGGGACACATCAACAAGGTCCAGGAGGTCCAGATCCCCACAATTCACAAAACTTACAACTTTCTGTAAAGCCAGTATTTTATATCCAAATTATACCCTTCCTGTACTATGATGAGATGTGTCCTTTGGGAAACAAAATCTGACACAAATACATTCAAATCTATACCAAATATAAAATCATTTCATTTATCCAGCACAACTAGGGGATGGGGTGTTTCTCATAAATAAATTTCATAAGTATCAGTAACTGGAACTTCACCTTTTTTTTTTATTGGGGAATATTGGGGTGTGTTTCTCCAGGACCCTTCAGCTCCAAGTCGTTGTCCTTCGATCTAGTTGTGGAGGGCAAAACTCACCGGTCCATGTGGGAATCGAACTAGCAACCCTGTTGTTCAGAGCTCGTGCTCTACCAACTGAGCCATCCGGCTGCCTGGAACTTCACCTTTTAAGCACCAAAGCTTTTTACTTTTGAATGATTTTTCCTATAAAGTATCTATGCAGCTACACCCTTGAAAACTGTACACTTTAATCTTCACATTTTGAGGCCATTATTTTGGACATCAATTATGGGTTTCAATATTCATTATGAACATAAATTACTAGGATTTAGTGGAGGAATATTTGTTCCTTCCTCAAAGTACTCTTGATGGATATACAAAGATTTTTTTTGGCTTTTTAAAAAAATATATACATAATTTATTTCTTCTTGATCAGGTTGTTAGCGTTCTCTGGCTACAATCCGAATGTCTGGGCCTTCTAATTTGTTGCCTCTGGTTTCAGCCTGGGAAACCAGGTAACTAGTTCAGATTATAGGGAAAATAGGGGTTGCTGAGTCCCTCCTATAAGAAATACATACATTTTATGCCATCAGTTTTGGCTGTTGGGACTATTTAGCTTATTAGGCGTTCTTACCAATATCCCACGATGTTTTAAATGAGCAAGGGCACTCTACAGTCAAGGCAGGTGCCACGGATCTTACACACACACCGTGATTTCTGGTTGGATTTGCCTCCACCACTAATTGCAAAAAGACGTGAGAGAGGTGTCAAAATGCCCACTTAAAAAAAAAAAAAATGCCCACTTAATCGCAAACAAACCTAAAATTTCCTTTGTGTCCCCTTAACAGGAAAAGTAGCATAACAGTAACAACTGCAACTGAAATTTACTAAGCTTGTTTGCAGCATTCTTAGCTCTTTCTATGTAGGAACTCAGCTGAGTAAGCTCAACATTTCTGGCTAGCTGTGGCACAAGAGGAGATGTACACTAGCCAGGTTTTAAAGTCACCCTAACAGAAAAATTCAGCTGTTACACTATATCTTATTTCGAAAAGAGAGGATGTGTGTAATAGTAGTTAGAGCCAACTTCTGCTGCGAGCGAGCGAGCACTCCCCCGACACACCGGAAGTTTTGAAATATCCTGCAGGCTTCCCATAGGCAAAGTGCTTTTCCTTCACCCCATCGCTGCGGGCCCTCCCGAAGGTTCAAGGACCTCTCCGAGTCTTGCCGCACGCGGGGCTCGGGCCCCCGGAGGAGCCACGCAGGGGAGCCAGGCCGTCAATCACGGCCGGCCGCCGGCTCCTCGCCGCGTAACCTTGGCGGCTCCCGAATCGTGAATCGGGCAGGTGGGAGGCACCTGCGGCGCGGCCCGAAAAGCGGGGTGGGGGGTCTCAGCGCCAATCGGCGCAGGCCTGACTGGCAGTCTCAGCCGCACGAGCCCCCGAGGTAGCCCCGCGTGGGGCCGCGCGGCGGGGCCCGGCCCCCGGCTCGGCAAACTCGGCGGCCCGCCCGGCCCGCCCCCGGCGCCGCCACTCACCGAAGAAGCCCTGCACGATTCCAAGCGGGTGGCTGAGCCAATCCTCCCCACAGGGCATCTCGCCGACGGGCCGGGGCCAACGCGGCCCGGCGTCCCGCGCCGTGGCTCCTCCTCGGGGGCTTGGCAGCTCCTCGCCCGCGCCTTCCCACGCAGAGCGAGCCTCGCGGAGCTGTTCGCCCGACCTCAGGAAACCGCGGCTGTGGTGGGGGCGGCCGCCGAGGAACTGCGGGAGACCGACAGGCTGCGCGTGCAGACCCCCGGGCTCCACTTCGCACAATGGCGGGAAATAGGCGCCGCCGACCGCGCTGCCTGCGACCTGGGTGGAGCTCGCGCGGGAGGGGCGGCGGGAGCGCGCTGCGCGACCCCGCGGTGGGGAGGAGGGGCGGGCCGGCTCGATCGGGGCGGAGCGGGCCGGGGCGGGGCGGGCGCGACGCGGCGGCCACACGCCGCCATCTTGGGGACGGGCAAAAGGATGGGCGCGCGGCCTCCGGGGTGCTGTCGCGCGTGGAACCGGCCGTCGCAGGCCGAGGGTGACGTGTGGCTGTTTGACACCCTGTGCTAACGTGAAAGGGGAAATCTCCCGAAGTCCGGTTTATTGACTCCTAGTGCGAGGCCTTGCTCAGGTCGGAAACCGCAGTAGTCCAAAAGCACAAGTCCAAAGAGACCTCAAAGTCATCTCCGGGCAATTAACGTGTGAAGCTGCCTTTGGTGTCCGCCCACCTCCTCTTGAGGGGTGTGTGTGTGTGTCTTTGCCGGTTGCAACACTTTTATCTGGCGCCTGCCCCCACCCCCCCCCCCCAGGCTCCTTTTGCTGTCACATCAAGCACTGTGGTGGAGGGACTAGTTCCTAATTGAGAGGTAAGCTCGTACCTGTGAAAACACCCTGACCTGTGTCTGCCTGGAAGCTGGAATCAACTAGGGAGCTTTGGCGAGTTTCCTGCGAAAGAAGGAAGATGGTGGCATCAGCACTCAGAAAACATCAAATCTGTGCTAACCATTTAATGAGGAAATTTGGAAAATATCTAAGTTCAGTAAAGAAACAGTATGTTTTCCCCAGGCTTGGAATGTATCTGAGAAAACTGGTCTCCTCAGCTGAATGTAGGGCATTGTTAACAGCAGGAGGAGGATGTGAGTGGAGTCCAGAAAGTGGGGAGGTGGAAAACAAGAACTGAACTCAGAGCTCAAGCCCTCCTGAGGGCAAAGGGGGGGTAATTTGTGTTTCTCATAGTGAACTCATTAATTGGCATACTGGAGTATACATCTGGCTCTTGTAAGGTTGGATGAGCTGAGAAAACTGGCTGGCAAATCCAGGGCATTACCACCACTTTGCTCATTCATTTAGCAGAGAGGGTTGCCAAGTCCTTGGTGTTAAATGGAGAAATCCCATATTTCAGCTTTGTGACTAAAGATGCACATTACAATTGACCTTTGAACAACAGGAGTTTGAACTGCTTCCACGGGTTCACTTAGACTCGGATTTTTTTTCAGAAGTCGGCCCTTGCTATCCCAGGGTATTGCATCCCTGGGTTCAACCAATTGCAATTGAAAACAGCATTTTCATTCTGGTTGGGAGTCTGCAAAGGCAGAGGGCCAACTGTTATGCATTGTTTTATGTCATTTTATATAAGGGACTTGAGTATGTGGATTTTAATAGGGGGTGAGCAGGGTCCTGGGACCAATCCCCTGTGTATACCCAGGAATAACAAGTTTTGGGGTGTCAAAAGTTACTGGTTGATTTTCAACTGCGTGGGGGTTGGCACCCCTAATACCCGCATTGTTCATGGGTCAGTTATAAATGTACAATATGAAAAATGCTTTTAAATAATTTCAAATTTGCTTTATATGAAATTGCAGCTGGATACCAATTCAGCAGTGAGCGGGAACACTTCAGCTTTGGATTTCTTCCTCTGTCTTTAGTGATTAATAAACTATTGCTGAGATTTTACCTAAAGAGACACTGTGATCCTTATGAAATATAATTATTTTATAATGTCAATAATTTCACTCTAATATTTCTAGGCAAGACATTTTGATACTGTTAATACATAGTTGTAAAAATTTTAAAGGCCAGGGGAGGGTCCATGAGGGTACATCTTTATGGCAAGATTTTTGTTTTCCCCCACCACCAGTACCACCACTGTACCTCCAGTCGGTATTTTTTAGGAGAGCATTAAATAACCCTGTCTACAAGTAATTACTGAGGGCATTGGAAATACTGGGGTGAAAAAAGAGACCATCCTTGCCCTCGTGGAATGTATAGTCCAGTGAGAGACTTATTAATAAATAGTTTTTCATTTACAACCCTGATAGGTGCCGGACAAGAAAAAGTGAAATACTATAAGAAGAATGAACAGTGCCAGCTATTATAGTGAAGGAGGATTGTAGGGTAAGGGGGAAGGTCCTTCAGGGATTTCCTGAAAATGTGACATTTACACTAGGACTTAAAAGATAAATCAGAGTTAGCTAGGGGAAAAATGAGGGAAAAGTGTTCCAAGCCTTAAGACGAAGAAAACAGAAATACGTATAGACTGCGGACTGCAACTGAGGAAATGGAATGCAAACAACTGGGGAATTGTGGATTGAACCACAGGATAGGGACCTGTGTTCTGGATGGAACCATCTGCCAGCTCAAGCTGACCTGCTGAAAAGCCCTGGACCGAAAAGCCAATTTGATTGGGAACTCGATGCAAAGAGAGCAAAGTTCAGAACATTGAAGAACTTAGCCCTCAAAGATGGCGAGAAAGACAGTGAATGCCACGGATTTGCAGGATACCACGCTCGTGTTTCTTGTTGTCCTTGAGTGCCTCCAGAAGCTTGCTTCAGATCCCACTGCTGCCACCAAATATGTTAAAGAACAAAAATTCAACCAAGTAGTAAATGTGAAGATATAATTAGCTTTATTGATTCATGAATTGAGCTGCCTATTTAGTAAATAGCTGCTTCAGGGAGCTGTACAAAATGGAAGGTTTTTATAGACGGGAAGAGGGACAAGTTATTAGCAAAAGAAAAGGATTGTTTCAGGTAAGGTCACCTACCTTTGGAGAAAGGACTGCAGGGGTCTTATCAGGCAGATTACCTCATTAGTGTTGATCAGGAAATTCCAGACTGATTGTTTTAATGTCACTTTCCTGGGAGGGGCTGAAGCTGCAATTAAGTCTTGGTTTGCAGTTCTGGGGGCAAGTGACCCCACCTTGGGCCTGCTTCTTTTTCTTTAACAATATCATGTTTCTGCTTTCCACATAGACTCTTAGCTTATTCCTTTATTTTGGTGGAGCATCTTCTCCTTATGCTTTCTCAGAAAGTGTAATTGAGAGGTAAATATTTTGGGAGCTGAATTCATTTGCATTTGACTGATTTATCCTTCTGGAACCTTTGGGGAATCTGTCTCCATGTTCTGGTGTGTGTATGTTTTTAACTATTGTGCTGAATACTCAATCGTTTTAATCTGGAAACTTGTATCCTTCATTTCTGGGAATAAAAAAACACATTTTTTCTTTGATGATTCCCTCCCTTGCATTTCTCTGTCTTAGCAGAACTCTTAATATTCAGATATGGGATTTCCTTGCCTAACACTGTAATTTTCTTAGGTTTCTCTCTTAGCTTCCATGTTTGTCTTTTTGCTTTAGTTTTTGGGAATTGACTTTTTTGTTCCCTGAATATTTCTTTTTTTGATTAACACCCTGATCTTGTTTCTTTGTTGCCAATCCTCTTATCCCTCTGAAGATATCATTGGTAGACATTTTAATGTTTTTGTCTTCCTGTGTGGGCTGTTTTTTTCTAAGTTATCATTTCCTATTCCTTTTGTGTGTGTCTTGTTTTGCTCTCTTGTTTTGATCTCATGTTAAAGGATCTTCTCAACTGTGATGATCATGTTTAAAGTGTGGAGACTAAGAAGGTGATTGGGAGCTCAGAGCATATAAATGGGCCTTTTTGTGTGTGTGTTTGTGTGAGTTAATTGTTGAAACAGAGTGAAATGCTTGGCCTCTCTGACTCCATCTTGTTCAAGCCTGCTTTATTCCCAGGCCCTTCAGGCTAATAGCTTCTGCTTAGGCTTGCATATAGCCATGCTAATAGAGGAATTCTGCTTGTGACTTGAGTTACACAAAAACAGTCCCTTACCAGAAGGTAGGTGCCTCTCCAGAGGAGATAAGAGAAGGAGGTAAAAAAAAAAAAAAAAAAGATTGTTTATCAAAGATATGCAGGGACCTCATGACTGGACTCACATCAACTAGCACAATCTTCCTTGGTCCCCTGCTGGTGCTCAGATGTCTGCAGTGGTCAGTCACCTCTTGCTTCTCCCATTTCCCCTTCCCTTGACATAAAAGAAACCTGAACTCTGTACTTTCTTACAATGAACTTGAAGTACCACTAGATCTCCTACTTTGTTTGGCGCCTTCTCAATCAATAAATCTTTCCTTACTCCAAACTCGGACGTTTTGCATTTTGGCCTTTTGAAGCGTTGAGTACACGGACTTTGGACCAGAAACGCTGTCAGATAAATCTTTCATAGAAACAGGAATGTATCAAGTGGGTCATCATAGTAGGAAAAAATTTAAAAATGTAAGTTTGTACATGTTGCTTTATTTCCATTCGGGAGCTGGCTTTCCCCACATCAGGCTCAGCAGCTGCACTTGTCCGATGCCCCTCTGCAGATGCAGTCCTGGGCACACCCGGCACAACACATGGGCCAACAGGGGCAGCAACTCTAATTGCAGGAAGTGCATTTGTACTCTTCATTTGCAGGAGCCAGTGCAGGTGCAAGAGCCACCAGTGCAGATGCAAGAGCCACCAATTGGAGCAGAAGCAGTTGGAGTTCATTTCGAGCTGAATGAGGCCGAAAGCCCAAAGCAAGTGGCGAAGAAGTACTTGGGGTAGTAGAAGTTGTGTTCTGGGGCTTGATGATTGTGAGCTTAATCATGGGGTGATCTGGCTGGTCTGTCTTATTGAGAAACCCTGATTTCAGTATCTCCAGATCTTTTGGTCACAAGACCCAAACAAGATTCTTCGAATTTCCTGCCTAGATATTGCAGACCAGGCAGTTAGTGTTCTTGGAGCTGAGTAGAGCAATTGGGCTGGGGTTGTGAGAGTAATTGTTTTATTATTCAGTATGTACATATTTGCTTAATCTTCCTCTTGTTTTACTCTCTCCAGAAGGGAAAAATTACAGTCTTTTTCCTAGAAGGGGGATGGTCAGAAGTCCAGTCACTCAAGCAGGGAAGGGGACCTAACTGCTTCTTAAACAGTTTTAATCGATCCTCCTGATTATAGGACTTCTCTCTTCCCCTTCACTGCCACTGCCAGAGGTGCCTGCGGTTATCAGGTCCTGTAACTTTTGGTGATTGTATGGTGCCAATCAAGTTGCCTTGGAGTTTTCCCATTACTGGTTTTCTAAATCATCTAGTACTTGTCCATTTTTGGGGGGCCTTCCAAAATGTTGCCGTAGTAGCCGCTCCCCTTCTCTTCATCTTTATGAACTTACGCTTAAAAATACCAAATGAACCCATTTGTATTTTCAACAATTTCAGGAGGGAAAACAATGAAGCTACATCTATTCGATCTGACATCTTTCTCCAGAATTACTATTTCTGTTTATTCCTGTCATCACTCTAATTTGAGCCACCATCATTGCTCAGCTGATTCACTGCAGCAGCCTGCCAACTGCTCGTCCTACTTCCAGGCTTGCTCTTTCCTTATCTGTTTTATTACACTGAAGTCAGAGTGGACTTTCTACAGAGCAAATGTTATTATTTCTCCACCCTACTTTGACTCCCTTTTGTTCTTAACTTGTAAGATCCTGCATCATCTGGCCTTGATCCACTTTTTATCTCATCTCCCAACTTTCTCCCTGTTGCTCACTGGGCTCCAGCCATACTCTAACCTATGTTTCTCTTAACACCCAAAGCTGGCATCTCAGGGTATCCCTACACACTGCAACTTTATCTGAAAATGTCTCTTACCACTGCCTCCAACCCCTCCTCCCCAAGCTTTTCCCGTTAATTGCTACTAATTGTCTTTCAGGTATTAACTTTAATTTTTCTTCTTCAGGGAAGCTTTTTGTGTTACTAGGTAGGTCCTCTGTTGATGGTCTGATTGTTGGAATACTTGCTATTGCTCCCCATAGAAGGGTTATACCTCCCTCCCCTGATGGTATCAATATTCCATATAATACACTTTGGGAAATTCTACATTGTAACTTCCATCACACTTTATTATTATGTGTTTAGGTGTCTGTCTTTCTGACAGACAAGGCAATATCCAAGAAGGAAGGGTCCTGTGTCCTTAGATACCATGGTACCCCCACTGTTTAGTATATTGCCTTGCCCACCCGTAGTAATGACAAAGACTCTCCTTGGCCAAACTCTAGTATGGCTTCTAGCAACTTAAGGTCATGTGTCTAGGATGATCCCTACCCCACTTAAAATGCCTGCCTGAGAAAGCTCTACACAGCCAGAATTGACTGTTCCGGCCAAAACCCGGTGATAGGCATAGTCTCCTGAGCCCCTTCTAAAAGCAGTTACTTTAGAAAGTTTGCAATTATAAATACTTTCTCTGCCCCTGAGATCTTCATCTTCTGTCACCCAGAACTATGTTCTCAAGGACCAGAGAGCTGTCTCCTCCCAGCCTGGTGGGTACCTTGCTCTGACTTATACCACTGCCTGTCATAAAGATAAAAGTTTGTTGCTCCTTAAGATAAGTGCCAGTTAACAAACTCAGGTGGCCTAGTCACATGGGGTAACACCCTTGAGTACCTTTGCCTTACAGTCTTTAAAAAGTTTCTCGTCTTTCGTTTTGCTTAGTTCATGTTGTACCCTCTTCCTATTGCAATAATTAGTACTGAACAAAATCTATCCTTAATGCTTTAATTAGTACCTGGCATTATCTGACAGTAAGCACACTAAATAGTTATTGAATTAAGTAATAAACAGGTTCTATATGGGTGTGAACAGCTGTGGGGGGGTGTGTGTGTCATAATTTCAAAACTTCTTTTGAGGTCTCATATCTGCCTCTCCCACTTTGCAAGAAGGTGCTTATCTGTTATTTTTTCTTTCATAATCTCTATATGAAAAATGACAATTAGACCCACATTATCCACAGTGCATTTTGAGACTGAACTAGTCAGATTCTTGTAGACAGATACAGAAAGGTATTTAAAACGTCACATCCCTAAATTTCAATTACCTGGTTTCTCTTTTAAACAATTTTTTTTTTCATTTATGGCTTTAAAGCTTAAAAAGTTTTACCATTTCTTCTCTGGGCCAACGACAAGAGTTCAATTCAGTCCAGAAAGACATGTAGATGCTAGAGTGGGTGAGTTTGTCTAGGCTTTGGCTGCAAGTGGCCCACACTCCTCTGTCTGTGGGCAGCACTCTGCTACCCGCTCCTGCGGGCTTCCGCCAGTCCTCCAAAATCTTGGCCAGGTAAAAGCTCCTGTCCGCACTGTTAGGAAGCCCAGAGCGCCCTCGCAATCCGTGACTTTCAGAGTCCACTCGTTCCTTGATTCAGAACCAGGAGACTTCCTCTCCCACGTTCCTGCCCGAGCCTCCGCCTCCGACTCCGCTTCCAACCGTGCCTGGGAAGCGGCTGCGAGTGTCACGTGCTAGGACTCGGGAGTGAAGCTGGCGCCGCCATGTTAATTTCAGGCGGCGCCAACACGGACTGGGGGAGGGCCGCCGACCAGCGCCCGGAGTTCCGACCCTTGTGCGCAAGTGCGGAAGTGTGCTGGCCCCGAGTGTGACTGGTTTCCGTCCGGCGGTGCCGCTCCGGCTTCCCCGAGACGTGTAACGGACGGTGGGCCGCAACCATGGCTGAGAGGAAACCAAACGGTGGCGGCGGTGCCACCTCCATCTCCTCGTCCGGCACTAATTTACTCTTCTCATCCTCGGCCACGGAGTTCAGCTTCAATGTGCCCTTCATCCCAGTCACCCAAGCCGCCGCTGCCTCGGCCTCCTTGCTGCTGCCCGGAGGTAGTTGGTGGGGCCAGTGTTTGCGGGGAGGCGGGCAGGGGGGCGGGGGGTGACGAGGGTGGGGCTGGAGGTTTTTCTTCTGCCTTGATCCGACCCTCTGGGTAGATTGCTAGAGCTGTCTGTGGCCACGTTTGAGTGGTCTGGGTGCTTTGGGATCTTGGAGGCAGGGGCCAGGATATAAGGCTTGCTCTCCGTTGAAGGACCCCTCTGTTTCGCGTGCTGGACACTGCTGCGCTGACATCCCACAAGTTTTTGTTGAACACTTACTGGTGTGCCAGTACTTGCAGAGAATGCAAATAAATTAGGCAGTGCTCCCTCTTCTAAAACACAGTAGGGGATCTCCTAGGATATAATGGGATCTCTCCTAGGATAGACATGTAATATTTGCAAAGTAGAGGTACATAATGCAATTCTTATCTTTCAAGACGGTGCATTCTCTCCTCTAAGAAGCTGTTCCTTGTTCTCTTAGGTTCCCACTCCTATGTGCACCATAGCTCCTTGTTCATATTTTTGTTATTATAGGACGATTGCTTTTTAATGATAGTGTGGCATAACTCAGAGCATGGTGTTTAGAAGCTGAAACTGTGTTCCAGCCCTGGCCCTGCCAGTGACTTGCTGTGTGACCTCAGGCATGCTACTTTACCTCTCTGTGCTTCAGTTTCCATATATGTGCAGCCTCATAGGGCTGTAATGAGAAGTGAATTAATTTTTGTAAAGCACTAAGTATGGTGCCTTATATAACGGCACAAAGCCGTTATATAAATGTTTATGAAATAAACACATCTGCCTCTCTGTTTTGACTGTGGGCTTCTTGAGGTTGGTAGCTGTGAGTTCTTTACCTTTTTATTTCCAGGATCTTTAGTGTCTGTCTAGCACATAGATGCTCAGTAAATGCTGAATATTTTTCCAATGAATAATTTATTCTTGCTTGTAGGACTAAGGAAAGTTTCACAGAGAAGTGAAGAAAGGCAAACTGGAGGCCATTGTACGCGCAGATTTCCTTTCCCTTCTGTTATGTGTTTTGGTGTGTACACCTGACATGTACACACATATTTGTTTATCTTATCCCACTAGAATATAAGCTCCATGAGAGCAGGAACTTATATCTAGAACAGTGCCTGGTCTGCTGTAGACCAGTTCTTCCGTATATCCTTGTTGAATTGAAAGGATGAAGTCAGGAATATGGATGTCTCATTTTGACAGTGGGCATTGCCATTTTTAGTGAAGGACTACCATGGCTGGAGCAGAGTGCTGTGGGAGGTTGCAGGAGTAAATGAGGTCACACATGGAGCTTTCCTGTCGCCTTCTGCTTCACAAATGTGTGGTTCATGCCCATCGTCCTTGCTATACAGCATTTGGTGTGTGTGTGCCACTGTCAATCAGTGCTAATAAGCATTTTCATTGTTGACTACAGGATAAGTACACCTTCCTTATTTTAATTTTATTTTTTTACTTTTATTGAGGAATATTGGGGACCTGTGTGTTTCTCCAGGGCCCATCAGCTCCAAGTCGTTGTCCTTCAATCTAGTTGCGGAGGGCGCAGCTCACGTGGGAATCGAATCAGCAACCCTGTTGTTTACAGCTCACGCTCTAACCAACTGCGCCATCAGGCCACCCGCAGGAGATAGCTTATTTTTTAACGAGAAAATTAATCATGTTAGAGCTAAAATTCTGTGACAATTATTTTTCCACGTCTATAAAAGATTAGTCCATTTGAAACCCATTCAGAGAATTTCCAGAGACAAAAGAAGAACCTGTCTCACTGGAAGCAATAGTTAGTCATTTCAGGGAAGGAGACACATAGGAAGCAGTTTCATTCATTCATCTGACATGGGTTGGGCGGCTTGTGTTTGCCAGGCCCTATTCCCGAAGAGCAGAGCGTTGCCCTCACTGACTGCTCAGTATGCGTACACACACTACTCAACTGTGCAAGCAGTTGTGATGCAGGTTTATAAAGCTGGGGGCAGGGATTGATAGGCTGCTGTGAAAGCTGTGGGTTTCAGGCTGGTGACCTGGGAGAGGACGTCGCTCTGGCCTTCAGGGCCTCGCGGAGAAGGTGATTCTTGAGCTCAGTGTTGAAGGGTACACAGAAATTAGGGTGTCTTGAGCTAGGCATATGTAAAAGTCTGAGGTCTGAGAAAACCTACAGATTTGGTGGTAGGTGCTCACATTCCCCCTTCCCTCCCCTCCCCTCCCTTCTCCTCTCCTCTCCCCTTCTCTCTCTGTCTCTCCCCCTTCTCCCCTCCCTCAGTAGATCATTGTGACTAGAGTGTGTGCAGGGGAGTGGCTTGAGTGGTCAGCTCACCAAGGGCCTCAGATAACGTACTGAGAAGTTTGTAGTTATCCTCTGGCGGGTGGGGGAGGCTTTGAAGGATTTTAAACAAGGCAGTGAAATTCGAAGTGTGTTTCGGAAAGACCCGGGTTGTCTGAGATTGCACTGGAGTAAACGCCTACGGTCGCCAGAGCAGTCAGTCTGGATGCCATTGTGAGTCAGCCAGGAGTGAATGCCACTCTAGCCCTCGTCAGCCACACTGGGTGTGAAGAGCAGGGACCAAATGTGAGATTTTTTGACAATAAAATTGTTGGGACTTAGTGTCTCACTGGAGGCCAGACTATCTCGGCTCTGTCAGCACAGCGTCCCCCTCTGCTCATTCAGTTTTAGCCCCAAGACCTAGCTCTGTGCCTGGCATATGATGGATACTGTGTATGTATTTCTTTTTTTGGGTATTTTATTGTGTACATATTTCTTGAAGGAAGATCTGAGTGATTAAATGAAGGGTATGAGAAAAAGGGAGGAGTCTGAGAAGTGAGGTTTCTGGTTGGAGCGGATGGACGGATGTTGTAAACATCTGTTGAGATAACTCAGGTGTGGTAAAAGGAGCACGTGGAGGGGACAGAGAAGATGGTAAGTTCCCTTACCAAGTTTGAGGTATACACGTGACTGAACCTGCGAAAAGTATTGAGGACGCGATTGGAAAATGGGTACTGGCACTAACGAGAAGAGCCTTGGTTTGAGACAGAATTGGGGGTGTCACAAGTATACAGGCAGGTGTCTCGATGCCAGATGTGTCCACATGTGATTAGAAAGGGCCTCTGAGGTTGAGATGAGTATTTCATGTGGAATTGATGATCATCAGAAAAAAAACAACTTGGATCAGGTTGATCCCCAAGTTTTATCTTAAAGGATAAAAGATACCAGAAGTTTTTTCCCATGCTTTTAGTTGTTGAGAGAGGAACTAAGAAATACAGATGAGTCCAAGTGAGGTTTATATGACTGAAAAGAGAGGGTGCAAACTGGAAATAAATAAACAAAGTAGAATGATGCAAGCAGACAAAGGGCCTTGTGTAGGAGGTGATATGTTTTTAGTTACAAAGAAACAACTTAGAGGAGTAATTTGAATAGTGGATTATTTTAGTTAAATTGATGAAATATAATGGGAGCAACCTAGAAACGCAAGCCAGAATCTCTGCAGGCCTATCAGCCCCCTTCAGCCGGTCAAGATGGAGCCGAGAGCTTGAAAGAAGACTCTCTTTGGCAGGTCTCCAGGGCAGGGACCACAGTGTCCTGTGTGCTGGGAATGAGTCCACCCTCAATCTGCTCCCCGCCTTCAGCACTAGGAGATAAGGGAGTGAGACTGGAGAAGGAAAAGATTAGGAGGAGGAAAACGAAAGTTACAGGCTAAGGGCTTGTGAAAGTTTAGTAAGGAAAGTAGACTGGACTTTTGAGGCCATGGAGAGGGAAAATGCGCTTATTTTACAACTTGGTAACAGAAGAGAAGATAAATAGTTTGGTGCTGATAATACCTGCAGTGAAGATCAAGTTGGACAAAGGGAAGGGGGAGAGTTTCCCTTGCTTAGAAAATGACTTTTCTTGGGATTTGGCATTCTTTAATGACGAATTACCTGGTTGTGATGCTGTGTGATTTTAGGCCTGGCGATTCACGGTTGACCCACTTTGCCTAGTGAATACAAATAGCCCATGGTCATTTGCACAATGAGTGCTTTGTAGGTAAGAACCCTGATGCATCCCTTCTCAACAGAGTTAATATCTGTGCTTTAGTTTCTTGTCGTTACTGTAGAAAAAAATTATGTGTATTTGGATAGGGGAATAATATTTGATTTTGTACCAGGAAAAAAGAGCATTCAAAAGAGTACGTAAAAATAGTAGGTATAGATTTTCTTCTATTTTTAAAAACTTTAAATATGTATAATTTATATATACAAAATAAATAACACGTAACTATTTTAAAAAGTACGGAAAGGTTATGTATCAAAATTTTAGTGTTAATAGGGATTGTCTCTGGGAGGTGGGCTTATGAATGAATTACAATTTCTTCCTTCTTTCGTTGTTTCTTATTCATATTTTCTAGTTTTTCATTTCATAAAAAATTTTGCAAAGAAAAAAAAAGTGTTTCGTTTCTTTCTGTAATGCAGAAATGTAGGTTTGACCAACCAAAGAAGAGGCACAGGGCTCGACCTGCTGTGCAGAATCGTAGCTACGGAACGATAGCGGACCTTTTCAACCCTTTGCTCTCCTGTCTGTTTCAGAGGATTCCACGGATGTTGGTGAGGAGGACAGCTTCCTCGGTCAGACTTCTGCTCACACGTTCACCCCACAGACGTTTAGTTATTTCTCTCAGGTATCAAGCAGTAGTGACCCTTTTGGGACTATTGGACAGTCACCGGTAACAACTACAGCTGCATCGGCTGGGCAGTCGGCGTTCTCTAAGCCCCCGGCTGCTCCCCCCTTTTCAACCGGATCCCAAGATGTTCTGAATGCATTTCCACCATCCGTTCCGAAGGCTCAGTATGGTGCTCCACCTTCCTCACAGACGGGAATAAATACTTACCTGCCTTCTCAGCCAAGTAGTCTCTCTCCTTCGAATTTTGGGAGCCCACCCCAACAAGGGTACAATCCCTACCGCCATACTCCTGTCAGCAGCAGAGCTAATCCGTATATTACACCACCACAGCTGCAGCAGTGCCAAGCACCAGGCCAGCCTGCCCACCCCTCACCCTCTGCACCCCCAGTTCAGACGTACCAGATGCCTCCAGGACCTTTGCCACCTACGGTATGGAGAGATGCTTTTATGTCCTAACTGTTCACTTTAATTTTTAATCTCTCTCATTCACTTAGCTTGTGTTTTTAAAAGCACTGTGCTTTTTGTAATCAATATGATGACAAATTATTTTCAGAGGACATTTTTTGTAAGCTATATGCTTTGAAGGAAACATTCTTTTAAAGGTGGCTCATTGAATGGTTCACATTTTAGTTTGTGTTATCTATATACTGAAGTAGTAATTGATTTTAATGAGTTAACTTATGCCAGTGTTTCCAGATTTTAGTGTAAGACAGCATTAATGAATGTGATCTAAAGACATGTGAGAGTTGAAGTAATTATTTACAGATTACAGCTGCTCATTTTTAAATTATACTATTCAATCAAAACACTTGCTTACAGGGACTAAAATTGATTACTCCAGTAATGTAATTTCTTTTATTTACATTTATGGGGTTTGGCTCTAGACAGTTAAAGTTGGTCTCAGGAGAGTAATGAAATAACATTTGCATTGGGTAAATTTTATGAAATTCCTTTATGCTTTTTCCCCAACTGATTGTTCAACTGACTTCCAAAGGAAAGTCAACTAAATCCAAAAACGGAAATGATTAAAAGAAAGAATTAAGAACCTAATCCAGAGTGGCAGAGAGAGCGGTGTAATAATCAGAGTGTAAGCTAGCGTGACTCTTGGGGATAGAGAATGGGCTTCCTTTCATTTAATTTAAATCATACCAATACACAGCCTCTTGGTAGTGGGTCTGAAGCACATACAAAACTGTTCCTTTGAACAAGCACGACGGTCTTCACGTTTTTGTCCCCTGCAGATTCCTCCTCCAGTGCAGGCGGGGCTGTCCCCTCCAGCTCAGCAACAGGCACTTGCTGGACCTGCGGGTTCCTCTGTGCAGGGCCAGCCTCCTTTTATGTTTCCAAACCAATATGAACCTGTTCAGCCCCACTGGTTTTACTGCAAGGAGGTAGAATGCAAACAACTATGGATACCTTTCAGTGTGTTTGACTCTTTGAATCTTGAAGAAGTCTATAATTCAGGTAAGTGCTGATCATGCGTCATTTATATCTGATTTTAGGAAGAGAAGAAATGAAGTAGTATTTACGTATGGCGTACTTTTTGTGAAAGGTCAGGTTTCTTACTCTGTGTTGCTCCCACCAGACTCTGTACCTTGAGATGGTGATATTAACATAAGCCCTGAGTTGTTTGAGCAAGGTACTTGAAGAAGTGTGTTAGTCATTTTCTTACTTGTTTAATTTAAAGGATTTTAAATCAGAGAAATAGAGTAGTTCATATAATCTAGGTGTCAGATTTCTTTCTTTTTTGGGTGGGCGGTGGTCAGTTTTCTTGTTTACAGATTCATTTGTAGCTATCGGGCATTTATAAAGCGTTTTCCATGGAACTCTTATTCCTGAAGATGCTGTGAAAAAAGTATTCCATGGTCCGGTGAGTTTTGGAAATGCTGTAACTGTCCCCCTTTTGAGCAGACAGTGCACAGCAGTGCGTTAAGGCTCTGAGAAGTTCTTGCGGTGTGGAAATACGTTTCTTTGTTTATCCTGATGGTATTTCATCGTGGAACTTAAAAATTATCTAGTAATACTCTTTAGAAATATACTTCACAGAGCATGGTTGCTTTGATTTAAAGAAAATCCACCAGTTATTTGAATATTTTACGATTATTTTTTAAAATTTCACCCAGCTGTTTCTTCTTCACTTTAAGAATCATAATTTTGATCAGTATAGATTAATCTTAAACTTTTATTTTTAAACAAAAATGAGCTTAGTTCTTTGTCTTTCAGGATCAGCCAGTCACTGTATTCACTTATTACTGTTAAATGCGCTTTGTAACTGTTGTGTTAAAATGTGGACTTTGTGCTCCAGTCCAGCCAGACCCTGAGAGTGTGGTTCTAGGCACAGATGGAGGTCGCTATGACGTTTACCTGTATGACCGAAGAAGGAAAGCCGTTTACTGGGAAGAGGAGCCAGCCGAAGTGAGACGCTGCACTTGGTTTTACAAAGGGGACACAGATAGCAGATTTATTCCCTATACAGAGGAGTTCAGTGAAAAGCTAGAGGTACGTGGGCTTTATTCCTTTATGCTTTTCTTTAAAAAGCACAGGCTCTGTGTACGTTGGCGCCTCATGTAACACCAGTCACAGTGGAGTAGGATTCATTAGAGGAGAGCCTACCTTGATCCTCTGCTATTTAAGTAGTGCTATCAGTTATGAACGCCGCAGTGTCTAAAGGTAGAATGTTTCAGGGGAGCATCACAAATCTAATAAGGTACTTTTATCAAACCTTCAAAAGAACTTAGGCTGCTGGGGTCTCTTGACGACAACACATGCCAAGCATATGGATGCTTTTCAAATTAATATTCGGTAAAAGCAGTGAAATTATCCTCTGATTTATTAAAACAAACATAAAGCAGAATAGGAACAAATAGGATGAGACTTATTAAAACTGGTGATTAATGTTGTTTTATATACTTGTGTTAATTTCTTGAGATAATTTTACTTGATTGTTAAGTATTAAATATTTGAAATGAATTCAACAGCATGAGATTTAGAACATTTTAGTTACTGTGTTTTAATGTAGGAGTTATTAAAACGTGTGTAACCAACACTAACATTAAACTTTAAAACAACACGAATACTAACATTAAAGAGGGTCTCTAAAATGTTCGTTTGCCCTAGATTCATATTTTGCATAGTAGCTTCAAGCATGAACTCGGCCTTATGTTCTGTTTAGGAGCTCACAGTCAAGTCACAGTTTCTAAGAACCTATCAATGATACTAAGTGAGGACTTACTGTACAAATTAATAACATTTCTTTATAATAGGAACAACCAATTAGAAACCATAATAAAAAAGAAGATAACGTTTATAGGACTACCAAAACTACAGGCTAAGTAGGAAAAAAGTCCAACAAGAGATATATAGGAACTTTATGGAGAAAAACTACAAAATAGCATTGAAATACGTAAAAGATGACCTCAAAGAAATGGAGCTAAATATTATGTTCATAGAAGCAGTTTCAATATAATAAAGATGTCAGTCCTTCCAAAATTATTTTATGAATTTTATATAATCCCAATCAAAATCACATCAGAGTTTTTTAGGTGAAATTTGCAAACTGCCCCTAAATTTTATGTGGAAGGTTAAAGTGTCAAGAATAACCAAGACCATTTTGGAGAATGATACGTAGGAACTTGCTCTACTAGACAAGATTTATTTTAAACCTATGAATCAAAAGGGAATATGTAGAAGTGAAAATAATTCTTAAGATAGTGAAACTTCTTTCTTTAAACATTTTTGTGATCTTTTAAAAATTATAAATAAATATATTTAAAAAAATTTAAAACACAGTAAAGAAGAGCGTCAGATGGATAGATGCTGATGGAGAGGAATTGTTACTGTTGCCCCAGAGACAAAAGGAAACACTTCTATTTTGACATCCTCAATCTCTGTTACTAATTAAAAAAAGTCTTTGGACGGTGGGTGTACCAGAGGTTCCCCCTTACCTCGTCTTGAGTTTTTCAAGAGACCTTCAGACTTTTGCCATATAGAAAGCAGAATAGTGTATGTGGAGGAAGAGTAAGAAAATGGTTGAGCAGTCAAGTCTTTGGTGTCAAAGTTGTGGCGGGAGTGAACTGCAGTTCAGTCTTCACTACTTACCATGTATAATCTTGTGCAACTGTGAACTTAAAATGTCTGCTAGGGGTTGAATTGTGTCCCACCCCACCCTCCCCTCTCCCCCGAAAAAAAAATACATTGAAGTCCTAATATCCAGTAGCTCAGAATATGACTTTGTTTGGAAAAAGGGTCGTTGTAGATATAATTATTTAAGATGAGATCATAGTGGAGTTAGTGGGGGCCCCTGATTCGACATGACTGGTGTCCTTACGGCCATAGGGAGAATGCAGTGTGAAAATAGAGGATTGGAGTGGTGCCTCTATAAGCCAGTGAACGCTAAAGATTGCCCTCAAACTAGCAGGAGTTAGGAAGAGGCCAGGAAGGCGTTCCCTGTAGGTTTCAGAGGGAGCGTGGCCTGGCTGACACCTTGATTTCAGATTTCTAGTCTCCAGAACTGTAAGAAAACAAATTTCTGAGTTTTTTCAGCCACTCAGTTTGTGGTACTTTGTCATGGCAGCTCTGGGAAACTAACAGACAAGACTGTCTAACTCTTGGTGTTTGCCTCTATGTAATGGGGATAATATTATTTAGGAATGATTGAAAGTAATTAATTAAATGAGGTAATATATGTAAAGTGGTAAGTATGGTGACCAATTAGTACAAGAGAGCTGCTGTTCCTGTTATTTTTATTACCATGATAGTTACAATTTTCTCCCACACTTTCTCCTAACATGATACAGCTTTGTCATAATGGGTTACATGTTGTTTCCATTACTGTAGGCCGAATATAAAAGAGCTGTAACCACGAATCAGTGGCACCGCAGATTAGAGTTTCCAAGTGGAGAGACAATTGTTATGCACAATCCAAAGGTAATGACACTATTTAAGACATTAAAGCGTTTACATTCATTTCGATAATTATTTTCTGAATATGTTTGGTAAATGTTTAATTTCTGCAGTAATTAAACAGTTTGAAAGTAAGTGCATTGCTTTTAAGTTTACTACAGTTTGTATTGATCATAGAAACAAAAATGAAATTTAAATTTGTCTCAATGAAGTTCCTGTTTATGGCATCATGCTAGCTGAAGCTTAGTATAAACCATCGAAGTTGCTTGATAAATTTTTGCACTTGATCAGGGGTCAGCTGACTTTTTCTGTAAAGGGTTAGAGATTAAGTATTTAAGGCCTTTTACGCCAGGTGGTCTTTGTTGCAGCTGTCAAACTCTGCCTTTGTAGCCTGGCTATTTTCAGTAAAACTTTATTTGGCAAATCAAGTGTGGGACTGGATTTGGCCTACAGGCTGTACCGTTTGCCCATCCTGCCTTTCATGTTGTTTTGTTTCAACCCTTGAAATGTAAAATACGTTCTTCCTCTTTTTATTTTGATTGTCTTCAGAAACTTTTTTTTTTTAAGATATTGATTAGTGGCATTTGCATGCTTTCATTTACCATCGTTAATCTCTCTAAGCTCCAAGTTCCTCACCTGCAGTAAGATTTACCTCCCAGGGCCATATTTTAAATGAAGTAGGATGATTTATGCAAAAGCATCTAGCATAGTGCTTGGCATACAGTAGTTTCTCAGAATATAAGCTATTTATCACAGAAAAGTATAAAAACAAAAATGACCTATATTCTCACCACCTGTGTAGTCCTTATTGATACTAAAATAAGTAAAAATCATTTATACATCAACAAAATTTAAACAGCATAAAAAGGTATCAAAAAAATAAAATCCTTTTACCTCTGCATTTCCTGTTTCTCCTCTTGATGGTAACCACTCTTATCCTTTTGTTGTTTCAATTGTTTTTTAACCTTTTGTTTTGTATACAAACACAAAAAATTTACATATCATCTTGCATGTATTCATTTTTTTTTTAAAGAAAAATTTTCATATGACATCAGGTGTAATATAATATGGTTGATTTAATAGAACATGGTGGGTCAATCAGTTTTAGGCATTGAAAATGAACTTGTAAATAGACTCCTCTGTTACTGTTGCAGGTAACTTTCCTTAATTTCTTATGTGTAAACTTGGATGTTTATGTTACATTTCTGTAACAGTAGATTAAGTGGTTTACTTCTGATACAGTGGTTATTATTGAAATACTTTATTTGGCCTGTAGTGGAAATGAATTTGGAGGTGAGCTCTGTCCTAATCCTGTTGTGTCTTGAAGGTCATTGTTCAGTTCCAGCCTTCGTCAGTGCCAGATGAATGGGGAACCACACAAGATGGACAGACAAGGCCCAGGGTTGTAAAACGCGGAATTGATGATAACCTTGATGAAATTCCTGACGGTGTGTATAATTTGTTTAGGATCGAGGTCGTTTCTAGACTTCCCTAGTTTAATATCATTCTTTAGAATGATGAGAAAAAGAAACAATTATTAGGGTTACCTGCCAAAACATGCAGAAATTAGACCAATTTGCACATATCTTTTTAAAAATTTTATTACTGTTTTACCTGTTTATTTTTTAATTTAGAATTCTGTGAAGATATACAAACCATGTAATATAGATTCTAAAATATATATTGTAAAGAAACACTGCTGGTTGAAACTAGACTTTTGGCAGTGTTTTGGGGCTTGTTTTGTCATGTCTCAACTAGTTTGTATTACTCTAGTCCAGGAGTAGCAAACTTTTCCTGTAAAGGCCAAATAGTAAATATTTTAGGCTTTGTGGGCTTATGGACTCTGTTGCATCTGCTCACCGCTGCCCTTGTAGTGTGAAAGCAGCCGTAGACAGTATGTAAACTAATGGGCATAGCTGTGTTTCAGTAAAACTATAAAAAACAGGCAGTGAACAGGATTTGGCCCATGAGCCATGGTGTGCTAGCCCTTCCTCCAGTGGCTGTGCTTTGCTTTCTCCTGTTACACTTTGAAAGTATGTATTGTATTTTGACAATTACATACCTCATATTTATTTCATTGTCTTATGAAATTACAAAATGATTGTGGTCGTATTATGAATGTGAATGAAATAACCACAGTAAAATAGTAGATTTCACTTGGAGATGTTCCTATATATGGTATAGGTGAATCTTACAAATCAAAGAGAAGGATTTGGGGAAAAGATTTTGATGTTTTATGTTGACAGATTGCTTCTCCATGGGAGGGTTAGTGCCCTAGGGAGTTCTGAAGAACTCACAAGGTTATGGACCCTCTCTAGGTCCCAGGCTGCTGGACGTCTGTGCAGATAGGCTCTGGGATCAGAGGCGGCCTGCGTCCTCCACTCCTCTGTTCACTGTTCCATGCCAAGACTGCCTTTGAGCTTTATTTTCCTATTTTCATAGAGGGTACTGAGGCTTATCAGGTTGGAAAGGTCATGAATTTCTTTGGCAAGTTTGGGATAATAAAAGGGATATCTAGAATATTGCTGTTTAATTAGGAAAACCCAAGCAGATTTCCAACTCGTGTGTGTGTGTGTGTGTGTGTGTGTGTGTGTGTGTGTGTGTTTCTTTTGTAGGGGAAATGCCTCAGGTCGACCATTTGGTGTTCATGGTACATGGCATTGGACCGGTGTGTGACTTGCGCTTCAGAAGCATTATTGAGTGTGGTAAGTGGTAGTCATTTTATTTCATGGAATGTTTTGAGAACTAGTAGGAGGATTTTGAAATGTTCATTTTTAAAATAGTTTCCAGCTGTATACCACTGACTGAGGGACTGGAAGAGGAAATTTAAGTGATCCCTGGGAATTAGTAATTTCTGCTTGATTTGTTCTTATGACATATAGAACGCATAAACTTCTAGACTGTGAAGAATTAGATGGGGTCTTGGAAATCATTTAACCTTTCTGACAGCCTCTGCCTGAGCACTTCCAGCAACTAGGAACTCCTGTATATTGAACTGATTTGCAGTGAAATAGCTGTGAGAAGTTGTTTAATGGAAGTATGAATCTGCCTGGTTTATATACATTTTTGAAGTTTTATTTTTATGTCTGTGTAATAGTTGGTACTTAGTGAATACTTGGTATGTGCCAATTATCTTGCATGTATTGTGTCATTTAACCCTCACGACAAAGCCGTGGGGCATAGGTGCTGCCACTGTCATCCCCACCCTTAAGGGAGGAACCGAGCGAGGCCCAGAGGGCACAGGCAGCCTCTCCCGTATCGCGGTCTATTGGAGCAGGTCGTTGGAGTCCAGAGTCTGTACCCTCTGTGGTAGTTAGACTAATGGTTTTCAGTCATTTATATGTTCCTCTAAAATAATGAAAAGTTTAAAAGAACTTTCTAAATGTTAGGTTTATTATTTTGGGGCTAAATCCTTACATTTTTTTTCTTGAAGAGTTTGTGTTATTAAGAATACTGGCATAGTTGAGGTAATTGCTAACTGCCTATCAAGCTAGGAAAATTTAACTTGTCGTTTTCCCTTTTTTTTTTTTAAGTGGATGATTTTAGGGTGGTTTCTCTCAAATTGCTGCAGACACATTTCAAGAAATCTTTAGATGATCGGAAAATAAGCAGAGTGGAGTTCCTTCCAGTTCATTGGCATAGTTCCTTGGGTGGGGACGCCACAGGTGTTGACAGGTTTGTGAATTTTCCTAACTTGTTTTCCATATTAATCAAACGTAGTTTGAAAATTTAAGCCATAATATGAAATTTATTATGACTTCAACAAATACATTTAAAAAAACTTTTAAAAATATTTTTATTACAGTTGACATACAATGTTATGTTAGTTTCAGGTATTTAAATAGTGCTTAGGTATTTATATAACTTACAAAGTGATCACCCCAATAAGTCTAGTACCCATCTGGCACCATGCATTGTTACTACAACATTATTGAC
Organism: Rhinolophus ferrumequinum; assembly: GCF_004115265.2. NCBI lineage: Eukaryota > Metazoa > Chordata > Mammalia > Chiroptera > Rhinolophidae > Rhinolophus > Rhinolophus ferrumequinum. The sequence goes on along the minus strand of NC_046299.1, from coordinate 9,611,800 downwards.
TATATTCTCTATGCTGAACTGTACATGCCCTTACTTCTTATAACTGGCAGTTTAGGGTTTCCAGGCAGGAATTCCCGCCCACTCTCAGGAATTCTTTTCGCTTTCCCATTCCCGAATCCTGAGATATAAACTGTTTTCTGTTCTCCACGATGAATCGTTTTCACAAAGTGACGGCCGATACTACCAACCACCTGGGTTCAAGGAGCCAATTTTCCCGATTTCCCGACCAACTTTTCTCGGGATTCGGGAACGGGAAAGCGAAAAAAATTCATGAGAATGGGCAGGAATTCCCGACCAGAAACCCTATGGCAATTTATACATCTTAATCCCTTCCACTTTTTCACCCATTCCCCCAAATCCCCTCACATCTGGCAACCATCAAAATGTTCTCTGTATCTATGAGTTTGTTTCTGTTTGTGCACTTTTTTAGATTCCACATATAAGTGAGATCATATGGTAGTTGTCTCTCTCTGACTCACTAATTTCACTTAGCATAATACTATCCAGGTCCATCCATGTTGTCGCAAATGGCAAGATTTCGTTCTTTTTTATGGCCGAGTAACATCCCATTGTATATACATACCTCATCTTTATCTGTTCATCTATCAACGGAAATTTAGGTTGCTTCCATATCTTGGCTGTTGAACAAATGTATTTTTTAACTTTAATTTTATACTTGCTCTGACATGATTAAATACTGGCTGTTAAGTTTATATGCTGCTTTTCTGTGTTTGTGTGTGCATGTGCATACACATATGTATCTATATATTCCTATTGTAAATATTTAAGAGAATCTAGGAAATTTAAGCTGGTTTTAAAATGCTAATCTATAGTGACTTAGATAAAGGTCTGTCCTGTACATTTTGGGGTATTTAGCAGCATCCCTGGCCTCTACTCTCTAGATCACAGTAGCATGCTCCTCCCCACAACGTGAAAACCAAAAATGTCTCTGGTCATGGCCAGATGTCCCCAGGGCATAAAATCTCCTCCTGGCTAAGAACCACTGACTTAACGAGTGTTAATTTTTATTGGGGAATATTGGGAAACAGTGTGTTTTTCCAGGATCCATCAGCTCCAAGTCAAGTCGTTGTTTCCACTGTAGTTGTGGAGGGCGCAGCTCACTGGCCCATGTGGGAATTGAACCGGCGACCTGGGTGTTATGAGCACTGTGCTCTTAAGCAACTGAGCCAACCAGCCGCCAAGGGAGACTCTTTTGACAGGACAGTTGTTTGTCATGTCTGAGTATTGTGTGTGTATTGTAGGCCATTTTAGTATCCTTGGTGTAAATGCCACTAAATGCCCACAGCACTTACCAGGTACTGGGACGACTGAAAATGCTCACACTCGATTTTGAATGCTCCCTATTGAGAACCACAGATTTAGGTAATTTTTTTTTTTTTGGAAGTTTAGGTAATATTTATGCTGGGACACAGGGCTGCTAATATATCTGAATTTTAGTGAACATTACAATGTTTCAGGGCACGTGGTTTAATAAAACTAACCTTCAGTGTTCTGTCCAGGCGGGGCCCAGTATGAGGGGATTTTCCTTCTTTGTGGGTGTTCTTGGGCTTTGCTGTGGCCATTCTTACACCAGGAAAGATTTTCATTCCATGAAGCTCCATTCTTTCTTTTGCTACTTTCTCTGCTGTCCTTTCCACCCACAAGTTTTGTCAGGTATCTTGATTTCCAATAATTTAGAAGAAAAAAAGGGAAGAGTAGGCTTTCTTCTTTAAAAATTAAGATCTTTTCATAGGCCTTACTTTATATGATAACTCTTCAGAGAACCCCAAAATTCATAGTACAGTTATAGGCACAAAGAGCAACTTTTTTGCTTTATCTTGATTTATGTATAACAACTGTCTGCAAAGTCAACTCATAATTAGTCTGTGGGAGTTTTTTACTCAGTGCATTTTCAACATTCAAAATCTAAACTTTTAAATCCATAGATTTAAGGTGGCTACTGACTGAATGTATTTTTTTTCCCTTTCTAAACAGGAATGTTAAGAAAATCACTTTACCAAGTATTGGTCGGTTTCGTCACTTTACCAATGAAACCTTGCTAGATATTTTATTTTACAATAGCCCCACCTACTGTCAGACCATTGTGGAAAAAGTGGGAATGGAGGTAAACCGTCTGCACGCACTCTTTCTGAGTCGGAACCCGGAATTCAAAGGAGGGATCTCTGTTGCTGGTCACAGTTTAGGTAAAACTGTCAAATACCCATATTTTAAACACAATTTTTGTTGCGTCGTCACTGCTTTCAGTGTGGGTGACATTGTCGATGCAAGCTTGACAGTTACAGATTTTAAGTTTTATAAAGGGTGGAAATGAAAGCTTTGACTTAAGATTCTGCCTTTGCTTTTCACCTTTCATGTTACGTAGGGATGCTTTCCATTTTCACGTATTCTGCTCTTTGGTAAAACAAGGATCTTGATTATCAGATCTTGATTAATATTTAACTTTTGTATGACTTCTGCCCAAGGATTTTGAAAAAAAGGTAGGAGAATGAATGTATTTAGTGTTATAAAAAGCACCTAGTACATTATAAAGCAAAATGCTTCTTTTTTTTAGGTTCTTTAATATTGTTTGACATCCTGTCTAATCAGAAAAATTTGACTTTATCAAAGTCTTCTGGGCCTTTTGCTGTTGCTAATGGAGTTGTGAAGCAGCCACATTTTCAGGAAAAGCAGGTATGGCCCAGTTAACGTTTAGATTTGGAGTTGGAACTGAACAGTTTTCCAGAATCTGAACTGTTTCTGTATAACAAATACACTGAGGTTTACAAGTTTCATGGAATCATATAGCTCGTTGTCATTGTAGGAAATGGGAGCATGAGTGAGTGATTAAATTCATACGCTTTTTCAGAATATATAAAACTATGGACAAGAATAAGGACAAATTACAATTACCAAAAATTATGATTTGTGTATAGAACAGAATTGTTTAGGAATTTCTGTAGATCAGGAGACATTGTATGGGAGTTTTTCTGAGTTTTGTAATGTTTCCCCAACTGTTTTTTAAAGATGCCTGAAGAGCCAAAGCTGACATTGGATGAGTCTTGTGACCTTGATGTTGAAAATGAAGAAGTCCTAACTTTGCAAGAAACTCTGGAAGCGCTTAGCCTCTCTGAATACGTTAGCACCTTTGAAAAGGAAAAGATTGATATGGAATCTCTGGTACTGATGATAGTTCGATTCATTTTTGTTTAAAATTGTTTTTTTTTTCCTGTGTATAGATTGAAAATTAAGAATGATTGAAACATTCTTACATCATAATACATTCTAGGTAAAGCAGAGACCTAAATATTTAAAAAATTGAAAAACACAGGAGAAAATTTTTTGCTTTTTTAATAATCTGGGAAGGCTTTTCTAAGTGTAACGCAAAACCCAGAAGCCATAAAAGAAAAAAAATTGTATAGCAGGAGATGCCATAAACAACGTCTAAAGGCCAATAATGGATTAAGAAGAATATGTGGAACACACATTACAGACAAAGGTCTTATTTCCTTACTAGTCAAAGCTTCTACGAATTAATTACACAAAGACCATCAACACAATAGGAAAATAGGAAAGGAATAAGAACAAATGGCATACAGAAAATAACAAGCAGCCTCTTATATGAAAACTCGTAAGAGAAATGCAAATTAAAAGTGCAATGAGATTTTCTTTTTTTTTTTAACCTATCAACTTGGCAAAAATAAAGAATTTGGTAACATATTATGTGGCCAGGATGAGGGGAAATAGGCACGGTTACATATTGTTGGTAAGAGTGTGAATTGATAAAACCTGTCTGGAGGGTAGTTTGGCAGTATCTTTTAAAATATGAAAAATACATACCCTCTGTGCCAGCATATTCACTGCCAGGAATATTTTCTGTAGAGAAATAGTCACACAACAATATATAGAAGGTCACTCTGCCACAGTATTTATAATAGCAAAAGCCTTAGAAACCCCTTTTTGTGTCCACTAGTAGGGCACTGGTGAAGTCAGTTTCAGTGCATCTACACAGTGGAGCTGTTGAGTGAATGGCCAGTGTCAGAGATACCGGTGTGAAACGATCTCATACAGTGTTTCCCTGAAAATAAGACCTAGCCGGACGGACAATCAACCTTAATGCGTCTTTTGGAGCAAAAATTAGTATAAGACACGGTATTATTTTGCTATAACATAAGACTGGGTCTTTATAACATAATATAAGGTAATATAATATATAATATAATACTGGGTCATCTATAATGTCAGACTGGGTCTTATATTAATTTTTGCTCCAAAAGACACATTAGAGCTCATTGTCCAGCTAGGTCTTATTTTTGGAGAAACAGGGTAGATACATTATGTGAAAAGACCAAAGTCCTATGTGAAAAGACAGGAGGACACACACCACACGCGCATGTGCGGTAAAACATGTAGATGTTGGGTATGCATAAGAGATCTCTCTGGAAGGAGAGTAAATTGCCAGTAGTTGCTGCTGAGAGAACCAGTTGATTGGGACAGGAGTGGAGGGAAGAAACTTCATTATATGGTTGACTGTAGCTTTTGAATTTTGTACAACGTGCATGTATTTTCTGTTAAAAAGTTAATAGAATGATTTGGATGTAGAGACCTAAGATTTTATAGCCTAAATTAGTCCTTGATTTAAAAACAAAACAATTATCATCAAAAATAATTGACTGGCTCTTTCATTTGATTGCTTTAGATGATATGGTTTCTTTTTGTAATTTATTTTAATTTCAGTTCATCTGTCACGTGACTGATTAATGAATGTGCTTGTTTGTTTTCTTTTAAAGCTTATGTGTACTGTTGATGACCTGAAGGAAATGGGGATACCCCTGGGACCCAGAAAGAAGATAGCCAACTTCGTCAAACATAAAGCAGTCAAACTGGTAAGGATGATTCCTGCCCCTAAAAGAAAACAAAACTCATCTGTGACTAGCCCGCTTAACGTTGTGGAAGTTTGTATTAATACCGTCCTGGTGAGGCCAGCTGTGTACTCCCTGCCCCAGGACACGTTAGTGGAGGTGATGGAAGCCCAGACTTTGGAGTCAGCCAGAACTGGATTTAAATTCCACTTAGGGTAACTGGCCACCTGGTTTTCTCAGGACTGAGAGATTCCGGGATGAAGAAGTTTCAGTTTTAAAATGAGGATTTCCTATTGCGAAAACTAGGCAAGTCCTGGACACACAGGTCACTTGATCACCCCAATTCCCAGTTCACCCACTTATTAACTACATATGTGTGAGCAATTGTCTTAACTTCTCTGATCCTTGGTTTCTTTCATTTCTAAAATGGGAGTGCCAGTACCTTCTTTATAGGATGAGAGTGAGAATGAGGTAATGTACGTGAAGATTCGCACACAGTAAATGTTAGCTCATGTTCTCTCCACTGCTCCCCTTCTCGAGATAGGAACACACACACCTCATTACATAATAACCAAAAGGCAAAACTTCTTTATAAGACAAAGCACCAACAGTAATAACTAAAAAGCATTTAAAAAGAAAGAAAACAACTGGGAAAAACTCACTCGTTTCATTTAATTTTCATTTATTAAGTTAATTTTACAGACATTTTCTAAATACTTAATTAGAAAAATTAGATAGCCCTGAGGGTGGCTCTTTTATTATATTTTTATTGTTACTAGCATGGTCTTTGTTGCTCCATCTTGGGACTTCTGTGGTTCTTTTACTTGTGTTACTTTGGAATTTAGCATATGCCACGTCTTTTTTTTTTTTTTAAGGAGGGTGCAGCTCACAGTGGCCCATGTGGGGATTGAACCGGCAAATGCCACGTTTTTATATGTGATATGACTACAGTCACAGGGCTGGTTGTTGTGATCAGCTTAAACAATTGAGTTATTCACCATTTTATAAATACATCTTGTGGCTCAGGCACTGTGCTCAAGTCTTGGGATTTGGAGATGAACTGAGGGTATTGTGTCCAGTTAGAGGAGAGATTTGACCCCAAATGATGACAAAAATTGGTCCCCTAACAGTGCTGTCGGAGCCAGATGGGGTGGCAGTGGGCCTGGCTTGGTAAGAGAAGAAGCCTTCCCCCGGGTGTTGGTGCTTGAGCTAGAACGAAATGGCCTTCCAGAAGTGGGCACGCTTCCTTGCAGCTGAAACAGCAGTTGAGCCGAGGGGCAGGGCTGGGGGTCCTGGTGGCCCAAACGGCAGGTGTGGAAGTTTGGATTTTCACTTGTAAGGGAGTGGATCTCAAACTTGTTCTTACGGCCTTGAAAGTCATGGTGCTTTTAAGCAAATGTGAAGTGCTCACCTGCTGCTTAATTCTGTCACAAATTATGAGTTAGCACCAAATCATCTGTTTAGTCTAAATTTTTAAAAAAGTTTTTATTGGGGAATATTGGGGAACATTGTGTTTTTCCAGGATCCATCAGCTCCAAGTCAAGCGGTTGTTTTTCACGCTAGTTGTGGAGGGTGCAGCTCACTGGCCCATGCGGGAATCGAACCGGTGACCTGGGTGTTAACGAGCACTACACTCTAACCAACTGAGCCAACCGGCCACCCTGTTTAGTCTAAATTTTAATTTTAGAAATTTAAAAACGTGTTCTCTAAACCACATTATAAAATTTTAGCCATGAGCAAATATGTCTATAATAAATGAGTTTTTGAACATATTGATTCCTTCCTGGTTTTTCCATTAACATTTGATTATTTCTTTTTGCTATTGGCCAGGGCTTCCTGGCTGAAATGGAGTACCAAAGGAAAAAAAAGTGGAGGAAATCTTCTCTGTTATCAGCTTGATTTTTTAAATTATTGTGTGTGTGTGTGAATCGGACTACAATTTCATTTTGGCAGTACTAAACCTCTTGATCCAGTTTCTGAGGGGACATTGAGAACCACTGCTGTAGGGCAGTAGGGCGGTGAGGGCAGTTCTGTGATTGGGTTTGTGTTTTAGAGAGTGTACTTGGTTACAGCGTGGAGATGGAGTTGGAAGGGATGCAGCTGGAGGCCGTCGAGTAGCCCTTAGAGTAGCCCTTGGAATTACGCAGTGACTGAGCGAGGGATGATGGAGGTATAACAGGAAATGGAAAAGGAGGGTGCGACTCCAAAGACATTTTAGACAGAACAGTATTTTTCATATTTGATTGGGATGATGAAGGGATGATGAAGATTAAGAGTTGAGAAAGGTTACTAGTTTTGGCAGTTAAGTGTAATTTCATTTTCCTTGATTATTGAATCATCATACAGTTTCAGTTGTTAAGAGCTGCTCATCTCACGTGAGCCTCACAACAGCTCTGCGAGATATTAATCTCTGATGAGCACGGTGGTCAAACCGAAACCAGGACACATGTGTGTACTCCACGTGTGTGTACGCCACGTGTGTGGATATCAGCGAAGCACAAGCCTATAAAAACAAAAACAGGAAACAGGAAGATATTTTTTCAGGCCCTACATCATGCCCTCGATTTTATTCTGTGATAAAAGGGAAAAAATGTAGAAAAGTATTCTGTTGTTCTTGAAAATTTTCTAGAAGGAGCCTGGTTTATATACTGTAGTTGCTTGGATTATAAATTATGGCATTATAAGAATGTTTTGAAAGGAATAAAAATCGATAAAGTGATCTTATTTTTCAAATTCAAAAGTAATTGCCTTTGGATGAACCGTGAAATTTTCTCAGCCATGATGACTTTGGTAGCTCTACGTTTTTGTAGATAACACGGTGCTGCCAGATTACTATTAAGATAATATGGTGTGTCCTATTGATTTAATGTAACAAATAATGGGACCAAGAGTAGCCAATTATTTTATAAGGAGATTGAGTATTTGTGTGTTTTTTTCCCCCTTTGTAAAACTATCTTAGTGATTTTTCACTTGGAAGGGAATAGTTTCTAGTGTTGGGAATATTGATAGTCAAATATGTGTACGTTTTCTCACTTTGTTTTAAAATCATTGCATGTGTCTAGGGGAAACAAAACAACAGTTTGCAGTAGGACAGTTTATGATCTATTGAGACAGTTCTCTCAGCAATTTAGAATGTTAAGTTGTAACATTCAGAAGGGAGGTCCTTCTGAGTGAGAAAGCGAATTTAAACAGAACAGCTTGGAACATGTGCTTTTAGGGGTTTAGGTTTCATCGTGTGCCGCCTCCAAAGGGCAGAGAAAACCAAACCTTCCAAAACATTAATGGTGGAATCATTCCAAGCGGGCTGGCAGGGAGTTTTCTTTTTATTCTGCCTGTTGAATTAAACAATTGGACTTGTTTCCTGATTTCCTAGTTATTTGCAGTTCATTAATAGATGAGACTGATTTGTCCAGCTGTTTTGTGTAAACACTGTCAATAGCTGTTTTAAACAGAGACTCACAAAATCATTGAAGCCTGGGGAATGCGGACCCCTGAAACATGTGCTTGTGGGGAGTGGACAAGTCCACCCGTGACAACTGTCACACCCCCTGACGTTGTTGCTGCTGAATCAGGGTGTGATCACAACCTAATGAGAATGGATTTTATCTCATTATTACAGAGACCTACCTGTTCCATAGAAGCTCCCAAAGCTTTTGTTGGCTTAATTATTCATGAAATGCATAGATCTTAAGTGTTCGGGGCCATAAGTTTTGACAATTTCTGCACCTGGGTAATCCCCTAAATCCAGAAAGAGAACACTCCTGTTCCGCAGATATTTCCCTCTTGCTTCTTTCTAGTGAACTCCCGCCATACAACCACTCTTCTGATTCCTATCGCTATTAAAAGTTTTGCCTGTTGTAGAAGTTCATATAAATGGAATGAACACTGTGTACTCTTGTATCTGGCTTCTTTTACTCAAGAGAGTGTTTTCGAGATTCACCGAATTGTTGCTTCATTGGCATTTCATTCCTTTTTATTCCTGACTAGTTATTTCATTGTGTGAATATACCACAATGGGCTTATTCATTCTTTCCAAAATGCTTTTGAGGAAAACTTGTCAGTGGCTCCATGCAGACAGACATAATGGGTATTAACATATTGAATGAAGAACTTTCTCCTAAGTTGCACATTTTTATAGGAAGTATGTATTTGAAAATTATATAGTATTTCTAAACTATCTGTTTAAAGTTAAGATCATACATGAAGAAATTGGTATTGTTTTACTTTTTATTATTAAAATTTTAAATTATATAGAAAAGTAGTGCAAACAGTATAGTGATAGCCAATATATAGACTTAATCGTGGCTGTTTTGCTGCATTTTTCTTTGCCTCTTAATTTTTTTATCTTTAGAATTTTAAAGTAAATTATAGACATCACGGAATTTCTTACCTAAACATTTAGTATATGTCTCTAAAAAGGACATTTTTCTTATAACCACAATGCCATTATTGTGCCTAAGAAATTGTTAAGCATTCCTTAATAATGAGATAGCATGTTTCGTTGTGATAACTGATAACTTTTCCCTCAGGTTACGTTATGAACTTTTGGTATTTTACAGGAACAGAAAAAAGCAGCATTGGAAAAGAAGGCAGTGATGGCTGCTTTGACAAAAGGACAAGAGGAAAGTGCTCAGAAAGCTAAAGAAATGGCTTCTGTTTCCTCAGAATCTAATGAGTCCAAGAGGAAACTTCCAGTTGGTGCTTACGTTTCTTCTGTGCATGTGGATTATGAGTCTTTTGAAGTTGGCACCGGGCAGGTAAGTTTACCTAGTGACTAGGGCTGCATATTTTATCTTGGAATCACATATCTTATTATTTGGATCGGCTTTAATTTCTTTACATATTTATTCAACATTTATTGGGGGGTGGTAAAACCGATTTTAATAAAAAATGTGTGCTTTATATATCATCTAACTTTCGAAATTGCCTTTATTTCAGTTTTCCACCACTCACAATTTTATAACATTAGTCTCTCATAACCACTAGCAGCAGAAGTGGTGATAATTAGAAAATTATGGTCAGAATATACTTAAGTTTCTGTGAGAGAAACTTGCTGCATTCAGTCAACTGTCGTGTTTTTAGTATTTATAGTTCTTCCCTTGGGGAAAAATTTCTATAAAAATCGACCAAGTAGTTGATAATGTTACATTTAATAACATGACTTAATACTTGTTTCTCAATTGCTTAGAAGTATTAAAAATCTTTTTAGACAGTGTCACTTTCAGTACATTTATAGTTGTGTATATAAGGTTCTAGGATTACAAAGTGAGTTCATGACTGATTCAAATAAGGCAGACGATGGGACTAGATGTTTGCTTTAGCTTATTCAGGCTTTTAAGCCCAATTTGTTCATAAAGATTGTATTTAAATTTTTTTTTTTTAAACATGAGCAAATTTGAATAGACTCTGGCAAATAAAGGGCAGCTATTTCCTCCCCTAACTGTGAATGATAAGAGTGTAGAAGGAGATTTGTGGTCCCAGGGGCTCCATGCCATCAGGACACTTTCTCTGCCTGTGTGCCTCTGTCTGTGTTGGCCTTCTCTGTGAAATTTGAGTCAGGGGGTGTTGGTGGCCCTGGCTTATCTTACAGCCATATGACAACAGAGGATAAGGAATCTACCTTGCTAGTGGGTCCAGTAAGGAAAATTTCAAGGAGAGATTTTACTTTTGAGTCATACATTCGTTTGGGACCAATTCTGTTGCCTGGGGAATGGGGCTCAGCTTGACTGACCCGCCCGGATCTCAGGCCACCTCCCTGGGGGGTGGCCCAGGTGGGTAGGTTGGATCCATTAGCCAAAGGGTTCTTGGGCCATCCAAACAATAGCAACAGTGTGCCACATTCATTGCCAGAAAGCCAGGAAATACTGATTAAGCCAAAGAAGATTAAAAAATAATCTTGTCGTTTCCTTAACCAGAACTAACCACCATTAGCTGTTTAAACTGGACTAGACTTTTATTTGAGTATATATTTAAATATGTATTTTAACAAACATGGGGAATACTACAGAAAATGTTTTACTAAAACATTATACTGCTGTTTTCAAATAGTATATTATGAATATATTCCCATGTCAAATATTTCTCTGTAACTTCATTTTTAATGACTGCTGTATTTTACTGTTTCAAAAGAGAATGATTTTTTTCTGTCATTTACTTAGTATTGAGTATATTAGTTTCGTGGGACTGCCATGACAAAGTACCACACACTGAGTGGCTTAAAACAACAGAAATGCGTTGTCGCACAGTTCTGGAAGCTGGAAGTCCAAGACTAAGGTGTCCTCAGGGCCATGCTCCCCCTGGAACCTGCAGAGGAATCCTTCCTTACCTCTTTCTAGCTTCCGGTGGTTTGCCACCTGTTCCTGGGCTTAGAGGTGCATCACTGCAGCCTTCCATTTTCACCTGGTGTCCTCTCTTCCTAGCTCTCGATGCGTGTCTGTCTCTGTCCAAGTTTCCCCTTTTCATAATAACACCAGTCTTCTTGGATTAGGGCTCACCCCAAGGTCTTATTTTAACTTGATTCCTGCTGTAAAGACATAAAGTCTTAGGTACTGAAACATGTCTTTTTTTGGGGGGACACAATTTGAGCCATAACATTGGACATGTAGGATTTTTCCAGTTTTTTAGTCTCTTAAGTGGTCCAGTGATGAACAGTTTTAAACCAATGTTCTGTGCATATTGCTTCTTTCAGTTACATAAGTAGAAGTAGGTTAGCTGGGCCAGAGGATGTGCACATGACAACGTTGGTAGTTATTACTACCGGCTGCTTGAAAGCTTGTGTCAGTTTGTACTCCCACCGGCAGTTTGTAAGATTGCCTCTCCCTCTTCTCCCTCACTGGGACAGACAGTCCCCAACTTAAGAAGGTTCGATTTAGGATTTTTTGACTTTCTGGTGGTACGAAAGTGGTGTGCATTCAGTAGAAACCATACTTCGAATTTAGATCTTTTCCCGCGTTAGTGATATGTGGTATGAGAACTCTTGTGACGCTCCCAGTAAGCCCGGCGATTGAGGGTGAACAGCCGATACTCTTGCAGTGTACTGTGTGGCCAGCAGTTTTTATGTCGTGTTTTGTGTTTTTGTATAAATTACATGAGCTCTTCTACACTTTGTTATAAAATAGGCATTGTGTTAGATGATTGCCCCACTGTAGGTTAATGTAATGTTCTGAGCGTTTAAGGTGGGACTAGGCTAAGCTTTGATGTTTGGTATTAAATACGTTTTCAATTTACGATCAAATGTATTGGGACAGAACCCATCTATCATAAGTGAAGGGGCATCTGTTACTGGTATCATTCTCCTTTGAGAACATGCAGTATACCTACCTTTTAAACTTTTAATGAAATAATTTTTTATGTGATATGTGAGAATAGATTTTTACTTTCTTTTTAGTATTTCATTTATATCTGATAATCTTATAAAGGAAAAGGGTATCTCACTGTTATTTGCTTGAGCCCTAGAGAGGTTAGATAATTTCTCATCTATTTTTTAGACATTTTCCTTTTGTGATGTGCTGATTTTATACATTTCTCTATTGTGTTTCTCTGTTTACTGATATTTGAGAATTCTTTATATATTAAGGATATTAGCTCTTTGCCATATGTTGTAAATAGTTTTTCCAGTTTGTAATTTTTCTTTTAACTTTGTTTTTTCTCCTTTTCTGAAGCGGGGCAAAAATGCATAATCTTGAGAGCACCTTCTGTGTGGCCTTCATTAGATGCAGAAACTTTGTGCACATATAAGGGCAAGCCAAGGGATGTGAAGTTTAGACTTTGTTTGAAGGGGCAGGCAGCCTAGTGTAGTAGAAGAACATTGGATTTCGAATTAGAAGTCCTCATTCTGCTGCTCACTGGCTGTGTGCTCTTGGGTAAGTGACGTCACCTCTCTGAGCTTCCCTGTCTCCATCAGAGAAATGGGCATGATGATTCTGGCCAGACCTGCCACTTTCAGTGGACCTCTGTCTGTTGAGCACTGGGACTATGCCACTCATTGTTCTTCACTCTCAGGATACAATGAGGACACATATCCCGCCCCTGAGCAACAAAGGAAGTTGCTTTGTGAACGGTAGAGCACCATACCAGACAAGTGAGGGCGCTTTCTCTTACTCCAGGCAGTTCTCAGTGAGCTGAGAGGCTGCGTGCACACTACTCCAAAAGGACTGTTTGGGGACAGATAGTTTTCTAATGGAAAGAAACTTGCCTTAACAAATAGTTATGATAGCATTAGGGTCGTTGAATGCTTAAAATATGCCAGGCTCTGCGCTAAGCACTTTATGTGGATTAGGTTATTTATTCAACCACATTGTGAGTTGGGCATTGTTACGATTCCCATTTTATGGATGAGGAAATTGAGGCTGAGGCAAGGAGGTTAAGAAACTTGCCCAAGGTCACACAGTAGTGAGTGGAGCCAGGATCCAAACCCAGACAGTTTGATTCTAGAGTTGGCGGTTTTAACTGCCTTTATAACTAATAAATGTAATACTATATGCTGTATATATTATGCGATACAATAAGTGAAAGTATAACAGAGGATGTAATAGTTTACAAAGATTTTAAAGAGTAGTTTTTTAATCCTTTTAAGCTCGTAACAGCTGTCCACAACAGTGATTTTAAGCACCGTAAGCTGCACTTTTTAATTTGTGCAGGTCCAGGAACTTAGAAGCTTTTACACTTTGTATTATGTGACATTGGAATGATCATTTTTTATTGTTTTTTGTCTTTCTAGGTTTCTGTTGCTTACAACTCGCTAGACTTTGAACCAGAGATTTTCTTTGCCTTGGGATCTCCAATTGGAGTGTTTCTCACTATTCGAGGAGTGGATCGGATAGATGAGAATTATAGGCTTCCCACCTGTAAAGGATTCTTCAATATTTACCATCCAGTGAGTGAATTGAATTGACTTCCTATTTTGAAGATGAAAAACCTGTGCTCTTTATCCTAATAGGTTCTCAGATTCTTATTTCTTAGGAATTAATACTAATCTGGGTTTTGTACAACTCAGCTCTCTGTCCTGTTAGATACAGTCTGATACATTTCAACAAAATTTTCTACCAAAAAGTCTTTGTTCAAGGAAGTAATTCTGTTGCTTTGCTTACAAAGGAATTTTATCCACAAACTTGAAAGTCTTCTTACAGTTACCAGTATTTGAATAGGTGTGAAAAAAAATTAAAATACCTGGTTTGTCAGTTGTTTTCTCACCCAACTAATGTATATAACTCAAAATAAAACAGCTTTTTATAAATTTCCAATTCTTCTATTTTCAGCTCGATCCAGTGGCATATAGGTTAGAACCTATGATTGTTCCAGATTTGGACCTAAAAGCAGTTCTCATTCCACATCACAAGGGCAGAAAAAGACTTCATTTAGGTAAAAAGCAAATACCATAAAAAACTTATTTCCTTCCTGCTTTTTCGTAATCTGTTATTTATAATGAATTGTCCTTCCTGTCATTTGTAATGAATTGCAAAAATTTTAACACTAAATCCTTTTTCTACAGAATTAATGTTAATTGAAGTGCCTACTATGTTCAGAGCTTGTTTACTAAATATTTGGAGGAGCTAGAAAGGAAGTTCTGAGTTCCTGCTCCTTGATCACGTTCTAATTGTTGAGATGATGGGGAATGGGGGACGATGGTGATAAAGCGACATGGCGCACGGGTTTTGATGGTTACGATTTCTGCAGTTGGACAGCAGCGTAACATCTGAACTAATGCCCAAACCATTACGAAATAAATTTAATGCCATCCCAGTCATGTGAGCTGTTATTTCCTTGGACAAACTTTTCCTATTAAAAAAAAATCATTAAACATATGGATCGATGATAATTCCAAGTTGGGTTTAAGTTTCTCTTATGTATGTTAATGGTGTATAGTACTTATCCACAGGTTTAAAAGAAGGAAAAGTGATCATGCCCTTTTATTTAAAAGTTTTTTCCTGTCTTTTTTTGCTTATATCATGCTTTTTAAAAGTATTTAACTCTTTTGAAGTTAAAATGAGAAATTTGATACTCAAAGACCTTGATTTCAAATAGGATTTGTTAGACAAAAGTAGAAAAGGTGGAGGGGCAGGCATTTCTTCATTTTTAAATTAGAAGTTTAAATTGTGATTATATCAAAGTCTCATATTTTTAAAATCATTTCACAGTCACAGATTAGAAAAAGTCATCTTTTTAATTTTGGGGGTCTACTTTTTCACTACAGTAAGAAAAAGCACATGAATGTGCTTACATTGTTATGGTATTTGAACTTTTTGGGGGGAGATGGGAAACTGACAGGTTTTGGCTAGATTGAGTTTAGTCACTATAAAAGTGGCAGGGGGTATCCGATGGACACGTGTCCCATTTGGGAGACCACCTCAGGGATGATGTAGATGCCTGATCACCGCACTGTATACCTGAAGCTGAAGCTGAACAATAATGAATGCCAACTCTAATTTTATATATATACATATATATTTATATATATATGTATATATATGTATGTATATACTTACAAGAAGCGGAGTACAGCATTAGAAATAGAGACAGTGGAAATATAATGGCTCTGTGCGATGTCAGAGGGATAGTGGATGGGGAGTGGGGTTCACACAGTGTGAAGGATATAAATGATAAACGTCTAAGTATTACTTTGTCTTGTGCACCTGAAACTAATAAAAAAATAAATAAATAAATAAAAGTTATAATCAACAAAGAACGTCCTCTCCATAACAATGTAGAAAAGAAGGAAAACTTGTATTATCGAGTTAGCAGAGCCAAGTACATGCATACAGGTGACTAAAAGTGATTAGAAAGTCAGGATGAAATTTCACACTATTTATATATCCAAGTAGGTAAAATTCTTTCGCACTGTTTATAGCCAGTATCTAACATGTTTCCTTGGATCATTGATATCCAAGGTGTCAGGAAGCCTGGAGCTCTAGCTTTCTGGGTGTTTCTGTATATTACAAAAGGGATGCAGACCATACTTGGAGATATCTCTGGATTGTAAAGCTTCAATGGTTTTATTTAGTCCTTGGAGAGTTTTATTTACATTCAGGAGTTTAGAGAAAAGACACTGACTGGTTCATTGTTTCCAAAGAAACACTCTGAAAGGAGGTAGGGGAATGGGTTTTTTTCAAAAAAAAAAAAAAAGTGGCTCCTCAGAACATTTTAACATGTCGAAGGTTTTTGGTTGAGATACTCAATATGTATGATATTTAAAAGAGAACTAAGATCTTACCCTGTCTGAGACTAGTATTAACTTTTGTTTTGATTTTTGTGGTGCAGAATCTTACCCAGTGACAATAACATGTTTTAATCTCTTTAGAGTTGAAAGAAAGTCTCTCTCGCATGGGATCTGATTTGAAGCAGGGTTTTATTAGCTCTCTGAAAAATGCTTGGCAGACATTAAATGAGTTTGCCCGTGCTCATACGTCTTCAACTCAGCTGCAAGAAGAACTGGAGAAGGTAGCCAATCAAATCAAAGAAGAAGAAGAAAAGCAAGTAGTTGAAGGTAAATTTGACATTTGAGGGATTTTCCAGTACAAATATTGTGTGAACATAAATAAGACTTACGAATTATTTAATGATGCGTTTCCATTCTAGTCTTTTTTGTTAAAATGTGGAGGCTCTTCCTATAAAGGAAAATCTTTTATGTTCACTATACTTCAAAATGCATGTCGTCTTTTTTTACTAGGTTTCCGCCCAGTAGTTGCTGAACTTTTTACTCTGCAATGTTAAAATTTTGTTGCACTCCCTAAGGTCCGAGTGGAATATCAGAGTTGAGAACCGAGTTTGTATTCAGGCATGTGAAAGACGCACTCTGGGAATTACCTTCCTGCTGCTGCTGTTGCACTGTGTTGTTACAGTCTTTACATGCAATGTCAGGTCGTTGTGCCGTGATGTTTTGACTTTTTCAGATTCTAATTCTATTTCCTTTCTTTCTACAATTCTCTCACCCCTTTTCTTCAAAACTTCTGTCAGCTCGTTGGCTCTCTCTCCTCTCTCTGGGGTAACCAGCCCCCCTTCCCCTGGCTCTTTGGAGGAATGGGAGGTGAGCCTGGTAGCTCCCCAAGGTGCTACGTGTGTCAAGCAGTATTCTCCTTGAGCCCAGAAAGTCAGCTAAAGTCAAAGGATAATGATTAAGTGATTGACTTTGATATTGAAATGGTTTAAATTCTAGCAGAAAAAATTGTTGAAAGTCCAGATTTTTCCAAGGATGAGGACTCCTTAGGAAAGGTTGGAATGCTGAACGGAGGTCGCCGAATTGACTACGTTCTTCAAGAAAAGCCAATAGAGAGTTTCAATGAATACCTTTTTGCTCTTCAGAGTCATTTGTGCTATTGGTAAGTGTGTTCAGCTCTGGTCACATCCATGTGACCTCTGGGTACTAGCACTGGCAGCACTTTTCGTTTTAGTGAGACTTCTTTTGCTGATTTATCATTTGTTAAGGAATGTTTTGAATGCCTGTATAGTTAAAATCAATATTTTCCCCCTTTAGTTTCGTTACCCACAAGATGGCAGTATGGCATCTGCCTTTGACCAAAGGTCTTTGGTATTTGCAAACTGTTTCTGTAGGGATGCCTTTCCCAGAATAGGAGTGGCAGGGACTTAGAAAAGCCACCTTTTCACATGTCCCCTCTCACTAAGGAGAATTGTAACGTGGCTATTTTGGGGCTGAGTGAAATCCGTCCAATTTTTAAGGATGGTTTTGAGATTACACTACTTTATTTTCATTTGCCCTTCTTAGGTAGAGTTGAATACAACAAAAGCTGCATTTTCTACCTTTATGCTTAGAGGTTAATTTCTGCTAATTGTCTCTTAAGTAAATGTGCTTTCTTTTTGATAGGGAATCTGAAGATACTGCCTTGTTATTACTTAAAGAAATTTATCGAACAATGAACGTTAGTCCAGAACAACCCCAGCATTGATTGGACTTGAGTTTCACTGTGTGAGTTTATCTTTATTGTGTGTATAAATTCTGAATGTTTCATTCTGGAGTCTCGTTTATATAGTTGACGTTGACAATAATTTTCTCTTGTTTCCTTTGAATGTTTTTTCCCCCCTTTATTTAAAAGTTCAGAATAGACTCAGGAAAGGAAGGGAATTAGTGTGCAGTCCACATTTCTGACTTGTTACAGTCTTCTAATTCGGCATAGAATTGGAATTCTTTTAATTGCTTTTAAAAATAGATTCCCAGGAACATGAGCCAGGAATTTCTTTGCTTGTAGGTGACAGGACCCAAGTCACAATACCTGAAACAAATAGAGAGGTTTATTTTTCTTATGTAACAGGAAGGGCTCTTTTGTGGAATGATCTCAGCAGATACCCAGATTGTTTGCACCTTTTCACCTGCGTGTGGGCTCTGGCTGTCTCATAATTACAAGATGGCTCCCATAGTTCCAGACACATCTACATTCACTGCATGGATAAGGGTGAAAGGGCATATTGGTTATATCTGTCCCTTTTGATGAGGAAAGCAAAATAGTGTCCAAAAATTTACCTGTGCCTGTTGACTAAGTCTGTGTCACATGTCCCATGTCTGCCCTCAACTCCCAACTGCATGAAAGATTGTAAAAGTGTAAGCATTTCCAGTCTTTATGAAGGGGAGGAATAGAAAAGGGGATTAAACAGGTGATGCATGAGCCAACCTACAAGTCAGCCACACTCTGTATTCCGGACTGTTCTCCCGAGACACCTGACACCTACCAGTTTTTTTCTTACTAGCTTGTGTATCACTTTAAAAAATACATAATGTTTTATTTTTAAGTTAGAAATTTTAAAGCCTTTGAAAGAATAAAACACAAAGACGTGAGCTCTAAGTAGCTGAAATCAAAAGTAGTTCTTGGTACTTTTTGGTTTCCTAATAATAAATGATAAGTTCAGCCTCCATTTTCTTACTTTGGAGAGGTAACAACTTTTAGTAAGATTTTCTTAGAGAAATACTCCTGTGCATATCCATCAAATATGTGTACACTTTACAACAAAGGAACCTCATTGAATATGTTGTTCTGTAACTTGATGTTTTCTATCAGCCATATTGCTTGCACAACTTTCCATGTTAGCTTGTGTAAATCCTTTTCATTCTCTTTCTTTTTTTCTTTTTCTTTTTTAATTTTTAGTGGGCAATATTGAGGAACAGTGTTTTTTTCCAGGACCCATCAGCTCCAAGTCAAGGCGTAGTTTTTCAGTGTAGTTGTGGAGGGCGCAGCTCACTGGCCCATGTGGGAATCGAACCAGTGACCTTGGTGTTATGAGCACTGCGCTCTAACCACTGAGCAACCAGCCGCCCATCATTCTCTTTCATGGTTACATAGTAATCCATTGTATGGCTATATCCCATCTTACTTAGCTAGTTTCCTGTTAAGGACATTTAGATCATTTCCTCACGTATATTAAAGGAGTCTTAGTCGTCAATAGAGTAGGTAAGAGGTGTAAAAAGCCATTTTATAATCAGACTCTTGATATAGTTTTATCAGTTCTTATTTCTGATAATTGCAGTGTTAAAGTAAACTACAGGTAATGTCAAAAGCTACCATAGTCCAGATTTTCAGCTATAAAAGTCATTCAATTAATCGACAAATATTTATTCGGTACCTATTATGTGCCAGGCACCAATTTTCATGCTGTGATAAGTGGTAAACAAGATTTTCACCTTTAAGAAAATTATAGCAGGGCCTCAAATTATGTAGCTTTGTTCAACATCGTTTTGTTACAATGTTGATGAGATGTAGGAACCTAACTCTTGTTTATGTCAATCAACCTATGGTAAAATTGGTTTCATTATGTGTCATTTTGCTGCAGTTCCTAGAACCTATCCAAGAATGTGAAGTGAGGACTCACCTGTATCTCCCATTGGGAGGAGGTTGACAGTAAACTTGTACTGTAACCCGTAGGTAAATTTCAGATACTGATAGGTTCTGTGGAGAAGGTAAGATGGGAAGACGTGGAAAGTGACCGGGGTTGCTTCTGGGAAGGCCTTGGTCAGTTGGTGACACTGGAGTTGAAATTTGAATGATGAGAAGGAGGTGGACATCTGAAAATAAGGGGAAGAACAATTCAAGCAGAAATAAGAGCAGCTGCAAAAGTTATGAGATGGGAAGGATATGCCATGTTTGAGGGACAGAAAGCAGACCCAGATAGCCGAAGGGTAGTGAATGAAGGGCAGATGGAGGGGTGAGTCAGAGAGGGCCTGATAGGGCATGAGGGATCTGGTAAGGCATTTGCATTTTACTCTAAGTAAAATGGAAACACCGAGCAGGAGGTGGTTTAAGGAGAGGAGTGACATGATTTGGTTTATACTTTAGCAAGATTGCTCTGGGTGTTGGGTGGAGGGTAGATTGTTGGGCAAGCGGAGGAAGAGAATAGTTAGAGGCTGGTTATGACTCTGATTAGGGGTATTGTGGTAGAGGTGGTCCAAGATGATTGAATTCAGATTGGTTTCGGAGGTAGAGTTGTTTAGGACTTACTGATTCACTGAGGGATACAAGCGTGAAAAGGGTGAAGGATGACTCTTGGGATTTTGGTGTCAGCAACTGGGTAGATGCACCTTTTCCAGGGAAGACATGTGGAGGGAGCCGGACTTCGGGGGGATGTAGGGGGTGGGGATTCTGTAGTTCTGCTTTATGGAGTCAGTCGTTGATGATGTTGGTCTGAAGATCAGAAGAAAGCTCAGAGCTAAAGATTACTTTAGAATCATCAGCTTATTCTTGGCCATTTGAAGCCACCAACTGGATGAGATCACGTGGGAGTGTGTAGATGGAAAGGTCTGTGAAGAAGGAGGAGCCAATGAAGTAAAAGAAAATCCATGGTCTTCTGATCTCAGGGAAGCTGAGAGACGATTGCTTCAAGAAGAGAGCAGGCATGTTAAATGCTGTTGGTGAACGCCACATGTTAATTGCTGCTGAGAGGTCAAGTAAGGGGAGGACCAGGAATTGGCCTGTGGCTTGAGGAGGACGTGGGACATCACTGGTAACCTTGACTGAGTAAAGCTGTTTTAATGTCACCACAGGGAAAATGGATTGAGGAGCGGGACAGGATCAGGGAGGAAAGAGCTTTGCCATGCAGGGTAACAGAAATAAGACAGAGATTTTGTGATATTAAGATGTGTTTGTTGGCTAGTTGCAGGGATCCAGTATTGAGGGAGAAGTTGATCATGCAAGAGCAAAAGGGGATAATTGTTGAAGGAAATACTTGAAAAGGCAGTGGGGGATGGGGCCTGGGCAAAGTGAAGGGTTTAGCCTCAGAAAAGGAGCAGGGATGCATCTCTCTTGGTACCGGAGGAAGGTGGAGTGTGGGCACAGGTGGGGGGGGGAATGGACCAGTGAAATTGGTGCTAATTGGTGCTGGGGAATAGAGGGGGAGTGTTCTGGTTACTTCAGCTTCCTCTCGGAAGTGTGTGTGAGTCCGAGGCTTGTGGGAGACACGAGGAGAGAGGGGCAGGATAGTCATCTCAGAGTGTGGGAAAGGGAATTGCCCAGCAACGTTTGGTAGGTTGTAGTGCGGCTGCAGTACTGCTTTGATACTTGGGTGTGCAGAAATTTGGAGTGAGTGCAGTGAGCACTCCTGACTTTCCTCTGGCCACGTGCTGCTACTTGGGTGAGGTTCAGAGTAAGCAGGTACTTGGTTTACTAGGATTAGGGATTTGCCAGGTAAGTAGGACAGGAAGAGAAAGACTGGGAGTTGGGGGAGGTGATGGAGAGTGAAAAAAGCGAGAAATCAGGGATAAGAGGAGGCCGGAGAATCCCTGGAGAGGATACCCTCGCAAGTGCGAGTGACCGGAAGGTTGGATGGGGGTCTTCAGTGGGGGTCGCTGAGGGGTCGCCGTGTCAGAGGATCCGCTGTGGGTTCTGTTACACTCACTAGTCAGATGTTCTGTGTGCTTAGAAAGCAGTTTAAAGAGTTACAAAGTCATAGTGCCTCATACAGAAACCTTAGGAAATACAGAAAAGAAGCTGAAGAAATCACCTATAATCTTGCCAATTAAAAATGTTAGACGTTAATCCTTCTAAGCTTTTGTAAGTCTCATATTTCATGTTATTTGTTATTTTGTAGCCTGTTGTTTTTCCACTTAAGAATGTGTTTACATCAGCCTGCAATGTGTGTATGTATGTGAACGTACAATTTTTATTGGTTTTTCTGAATGCGTTACATCGAGTTGGTTCAGCTTTTAGAAGTGACAGAAGCAGCGCTCCCTCCTGCACCTCTTCCCTAGTTTCCCTGCCCAGAAGCAGCTGGTGTTTCAAGTTTGGTGTATCCTTCCAAACATCTGCTAACATACACACACGTGATTTTTTTTTTCTTTTTAAAAAGACAAATGATAGCAAAAGAGACGAACGGTTACTACTTTTGCATCTTTGAGGTCTTTCCATATCCATCCATCTGTTATCCATCCACCCGTCCGTCCGTCATCCATCCGTTCAGTATTTGTTGAACACAGTACTAAGTGCCAGTTACTTACTGTTCTAGGCACCAGGCTTCACAGCAGGGGCCACACATAGTCTCTGCCTCCGAGAGCTTCTTTCCTCTGGGGAAGGACAGACAGCGAAGGAACACTTGAAGTGTATCTGTGTCAGGCGGTTAAAACTAGAGCAGTAGGGAAAGGGCCGGGAGCGTGTTTGGGATGGGAACAAGTTGCTGTTGTGTATACGATGGCAGGGACGCCCTCACTGATAAAGTGTCATTTGAACAAGTGCCAGGTGAATCTGGGGCAAGAAGATCATTGCAGGCAGAGAGAAGACTATCTTAGAGGAGCCGCTTCATCTTTTTTTAATGATCGTTTAGTCTTCTGTTGACTGTTACACCTTAATTTGTTTAACCAGTTCCTTGCTGATAACTGTTTAGGTGGTTCTAACCTTTTACTAGTATAGTATAAACAGTGCTCAGTGGTGCATGATATTTAATAGCTGCATTGTATTCCATTTTATAGTCCTATTTATTAAAGTACTTAATTTATCTACCATTGTGTATTTAGGTGAATTTCCAACTTTTCACAATTATAAATAATTCTGACATGTAGTTGTGCATACTTTTTGTATTACATTTCGGACTGTTTGCTTGGGATAAATTCCTAGAAGCAGCATTGTTAGATCTAAGAATATTGCACATTTTAAACGGCTTTTCTTCTGCACTTATTGCTAAGTTACATTTCAGAAAGGTTGGCTCAATTTTCATACCTACCACCAGTATAGGTGCTGGTTTTCCTGTACCCTTGCCAACACTGAGTATTACTGTTTTTTGTTTTTTTTTTCACTTTTACTAATCTGACAGCCAGAAATTGTTATATCATTGTTTTATTGTACATTTCCATTACAGTGAAAATGAGCTTTTTTGGTATATTTAACTGGCTGTTTGTATTTCTTCTGTCAGTTGCCTATTCTTGACTTTGCTCATTTTTCTGGAGGTGTGGGGAGGGTATTTTTGTTTCTTACTGATTTATAATTATGATATTTAAGGATAGTAACCTTTTGTCATAGCAATTCCCCCCTCCCCGTTTGTCTCTTTAGCCTTGTATTTTTGCTTATGCTTTGGATATTTTTTGGGGGGGTTGCGGGGTGGGTTGAGAGCATGTTTTAAAAATATGTATGCTAGTCTTTTAAGATTAATTATTATTTAGATAATTACATTTATTTTTTAAGTTCTCAAATGGTTTTCTTTTTCATTTGACTTTATAGTTAGAAGAATATGGTTTAGAGAGGGATTTAACTTTTTTCTTAAATAATCTTTTTTGCCTGTGCTGTGTATTGAATAATGTACCCTTTCGTCATTGGTTTGATGTTTTTATAATATGCTATTGTTTGACTTTTTTTATTGTATGCCCAATATTTGTTCTCAAGGCTTTCTGACATACCGCCTTATTTATCTGCTACCATATTTCACTGATTTCAAATTATATATCTTCCACACTTGAGCATCTTTAAATTTGGAATGTATCTTAAAATCAGCTGTTGCATAGATGAAAGTTGTGGTCTTCCCGAGGTAATTGTCTTCCCGAGGTAGTTGGCATTTCCTTCCTCCAGTCACTGGGGGACACTGCCCCCAAAAATCTGCTTAAGCTCGTGTCTCAGATTTTCTTGTACGATGCTGGGATTGTGAATTCAGATCACAAAACTTGCAGGCAGGACGAGGTGGGTGTTCCAGTTCAAATACCAAGTGATTTTTTTCCCTCTTCCCTTCCCATTGTCAAGGCAGACTTCTTTGCCGGCCATTCAGAGGAAACGGTTCTAGCCATTCGGTGTCCTCACTAAATGTGAGGGTTTCTGTCGCCTTGTAGGCTCCCTGTCCTGGGCATCTTTTCTTTGCATGGTACAGAAAATAACGGTGTGCCTTACAATTGTTTGTGTATTAGGTTGCGTGAAATACGGTATTTTATTCATTGTAACTATGTTCATAGATTTTACTGTCTGGCAGTGCAAGTTCTTATTATACCATAGTCTTGGTGATGATTCCAAACGAATTTTGAAATGATTTAAGTTCCCTGATAGTCTCTCTCCACAAAACAAACAAAACACAAATAATATATTCCTAGGATTTTAATATCGTCTAGTATAAAAAACTAAGAACCTTTCATTTCACACTTAATTTGTTCACTGTTCATTGTTTTGTTTCTTTTTTATACTTGGTTGTAAAATTGAGGCAAGAACTTAAGTTCCTAATACTGTACTAATACTATAAAATAATTTATAATATTAAGAATTCTACACATGGTTCGTTTAAGCATAGATCAGTTTTGCTGGATAATTCTTTTATGTTTGTCTCATTTAGTCCTTTTTAGAATTGTTCTTAAAACAGCCTCAGAATAACATGACCAAAATTTTCTTTTACTTTCTTTACTTGTTTTGTTTTGAAGATTATCTTGCTAGTTAATCTCACAGAATGCTCCCTGCTGCACTTTGTCCTTCTCTCCCATCGGCCTGCCTGAGGACTTGTGATCCCAGGGTTTGTTCTTTGCAGGCACTTTACAGTGTGTGTTACTAACGTTTAGCATTTGACTGTGTTCTTTTGCTTTGGAAAAGAACAGCAATGCATTATTATATTATTACTGGGAGTTGTGAAGTTCACCAAAGATTCTGTTTTTCTTTCAAAGACTTTCCAGAAAGTCGCAGAATAAATTACATTGCCGAGGAAATCCTCAGAGGACATTCCCAGTTTGCTCCTGCGATGGATGACAGAAAAGTGACGCATCGACAATTGCTCAGTTACGATTTTCAGATGTAGGGATTCATTTAAAAGAGAACATACAGAACAAAAGAGACAATGGAAACAATCAGCACCACATTTGGACAGTATAGACGAGAAAATGTAATTATCAAAATGATGCAGTTAAAAATTCCTCAGATTAGTGTAGTTTTATAGTTGTCAGAGTAACGTGATGTCAGAGAAGGGGTATTTGTAGCATATAGATGGTTGTTTCTGTTTCTTAAAAAGCCTGTTGTCAGTGGGCTATTAAACTTGCATTTTTAAAAATATAGTATGTTCTTTTATTCAAGTATGGACTTCTTGAGAAGCTATAGTAATATGATTTTTAAAAAATTTATGTTCTACTTCAAATGTGAATTGTGGTTCTGAGCTGCTTTAATGTGGGGTCATTTGTATTTGTTAAGATGAAATAACCAAGATCCCTTATATTCCAACTTGAATCTGAGGTTCTCTGAAGCCTTTCAAGCTGTTACTGGGAGCGTAGTTGTGGAAGGAAGTGAAACGCTCCCAACTGCACAGAATTCCTGTGACGCTCTCTCCCTACACGTCCATCGCCACTGGGAGAGGGGAGCAAATGACAGGGTCTCCATTTTGTTACTAAGGTAGCTAGCTGTGTGGTCCCCTCATCGTTCAAATTCAGCCAATGTGAGAACCGGACGAGAGTCTTTTTGCTTTGTAATAATTTCACTTATACCAAAGTGTTTGAAAGTATGCAATTTATTGCTTTCTCGACTATGAATCTACTTCATGAAAAGACTTCTATAATATTTCACTTCGTTTTACTATAACTTCAAATTATCTTAAATATTTTCCTAATACTACACGGGAATGCTGATTTTTCTTTTGTTATGCAGTAGAAACATTTTACACTGTTTAAATAGTTCTCATAGAACATCGAGTTTTTCAAAAGCAACATGATACACCTTTTTGTGTGTATATATTTTAATGTGAATGAAACAGTAACATCAATGCATTCTTTTTAATCAGCAAATTTCTGTATTTCTCTTGTCTTCCTTAAAAGTATTCCTGTGAGTTTTCATTGTACCTGCTGTATATAGATACTACATAGAGCATTTGCTCCTAATAATAGAATTAGGACAGTTGAGTTTTAGAGCTGCAGTTGACTGCAGACAACCTGTAAAGCTGAGGAGAGGACGCCAATGCCTTTCTCAGACCGCTCAGTGGCGGACGGGGGCCGGAATGCAGTTTCCCTGACTCCCTTCTTGCCTTCATTTCTCTACGCTAGTGCTACTACTTTTCATTTAATTTTCACTTAAATTCCCAAACTGATGAATTTCAGAAAAATGAGGGTTATTTATGTATATTTTAATAAAATTCACTTTGATTTTTCAATTTACAACTGGTTTTGTCTGCGTTATTCAGCCTGTGTCTTCTGAGTATTGGGCAGAGGAGAAGGAATACTTGAACCAATGTCTGTAGAAGAAACGTGCACCAGCTGAGTTCCCAGGAATCTTGTGGTTTTAACACTTGAGGAAACATAAATTAGAATTTTTTTTTGGTGACTCTGTCTGTGGATGTATATTTATATCCCTCTTCAGTTTCTTTAAAAAAAACAACAAAACCCAAGCGGTTAGTAGGTCCCCTGAAGGCAGTCTCTTTCTTCGCGTACTGTTCACTCTTGTAACCACGCCTAGCAGAATCGTGTCACATAGTAGAATCGTGTCACATAGTAAGGCACGTTCCAAACATTTGTAATGAAAGAATTTTAAAACTTAAAAATGTAATTTAACACTTTGAAGAGACCTTGGAAGGCTATTTAGATCAGTGGTTTGCAAGCTTTAAAAAAGCAGCAGTAAAAGTTTTTGAATGAAAAATTTCCGAAATTTCAATATATAAACTAGATGAGGGTAGAGCTGCTGAGTAAAGAGTGACCCCCTTTCCCCAGGAACAGCTCATCCCCTCCTAGAAACCATCATTCCAATCCCTATCCTGGATTAATGCCCTCATTTTCTCCAGATGAGACAAGTCAAATCTCTAGTTATTCTGAAAGGGTTTCTTTCATACGCAGAGTTTGGGACAAAAAGTAAAGTGTCATGTCTGAAACGGAAGGTCAGGGAGTCATTATAAAGCTAAGTCTGGTTTGTTAACGAGGTATGGAACAAGAAGAAACTGCTTTCAAGTCTGACAGACCGGTGTGTTTCTTGAATCTCAAAACCAGGGTGTGATTGTCATCAAAGGGAACTACACAGATGCTACTGATTTTTGAGGTAAGTATGTTCTTGGGAAGGTATGCTCTACATAGAGCCTTGAAAGTGAAGTTAGAGAGTAGATGCGCCTTTCCTGGCAGGAATGCTCATGTTCCCAGTACTAACTCCCGGCGTGTGGTCAGCGCTGTCCCAGAAAACCCAGGATGACTGGTCTGTATGTTACCATTGTCTCAGGTTTTATGACTCTGGGCATCTAACTACCTCAGTGCCTGCTGGACCTTGGTGCTTACCAAGCAATATTCTGCTGGTGACTTTATTTCCATGTAGATTTTGCCATCTGCAGACACTGAGTGTTTTGGTTTTCTTTCAAGTTGCAGTTCTCGTTGTAACTTAGGAAGCTGGCATTCTGGCTGAGTTTGATTCGGTTCCCCAGGGCGGGGTCCTCTAAGGCGAGTTGAGAGAATTCAGTCCCCATGAGCTGAGGGGCTGACCTGGCATTCCTGCTGTTGTCCATCTCCCTGCAAAGCACTGGATGGATTGTCAGCTCTATACTCAACAGGTAATCAGTCTCCTCCTGGTTTTTGACCTCTCCATTGAGCTTATCAAAAACTTGATTGCATAATAACCAGCTCTGGTGCCCACCTCCTTTCTCTTAGCTGGGGGTCCTTATGCAAGACTTGTTCCCCCTAACCTATCAGCAAAATGTTTTTTGTTTCTGGTCAGTTTCCTTTGTCATGAATTCCTCAACCTCACAGAATTGTTGTGAGACTTAAACGAAAATGTGAGTGAAGTGCACCTACGTAAGGGTTCTGGGCTGGCAGTATACTCACTCAGAATGTTAGCTAAGTACCATCACAGTTACTGTTCCTTTCCCCAGAGCACTCAGCTTCCGGAAGACCCAGGCCTTCACTGCCAGGTCACCGCCACTTCCTGTCCTCCCTGTCTTCTACTCTGGCCAGGTTTCCTGTAGCTGAGAACAGCCAGAGAGGCTGTGTGTCAGCCGGCTGTTTGCCGGTGTGGGTGTGGAAGCTGGGGGAGGAGCCATGGAAACAGCGGGATGGGCGGAGGGGTCCCGGGCCAGGGGCCGGGGACGGGTAAAGCTTATTTGCTTGTCTCCATGAGTCCGTGGGACTCTTAGAAAGCACCTTTGAGTAACTTCTCCCTGGCCTGATTCTCTATTCTAAGCTCATTTGGGATAAGGTTCAAGAAAACATGTTTTTCCTTCCTAAATTCTGCCCTCTTTTCTCCTTGATTTTTATTTTCCTGCTTTAAACTGTCAGCCCTGTTGCAGATTTCCCCAAATGTGTTGGCGCCACAGAATACTTTGAAAATGACTGAATGTTCACACCAGTGCGAGCGTGTGAGATAGTGCAGCCTTTTCATTTAATACAGCAGCCGCCTTTCAGTCTCAGATCAAGTGAAATGACTGTGGGCACTTGACGTATTTGATATTGTACATTGTCACAATGTGTGTTCAGGATATGAAACCGTATGACGACATATAACACAGACCAGGGATTATCAAGGATTCATCCATGAGGAAGTAGGCCAGCGCGGCATGTTTGTTAAGTGGCGAGTTGCGGTTGAGGTTCATGGACAGGTGGAATTGGTATACCCACCATGCTGCTCTTTCATTTCTTATATTAAAAAGTGACTTTTAAAAGACTTTCTTATGGAAACTTGCGCATAATCAAAAGTATGGCGAATGGTGTAACGGTTCCCCATGTACCCTCCCCCTAGTGGTGGTATCAGGAACAGCCTCTGAGAACGTAACCTGAAAGACAGGTAAGTAGTGGTAACCAGGTAAGAAGTGGGGACGTGCTTTCAAGGCACGTGGAAAGACGTGAGATGGAAGGAGCATTACACATCTGGGCAACTGCAAGAAACTAAGCTGTTATGCATGAAATGCAAAAAACTATGATTCTGATTTTCATTAAAATCTAGTTTTAAAGACATTTCTAGCGGTGCCTTTTCTTTTTGTAGCCACCTAATAGCATTCACTCATGTTGAAAGGATCACAGTTTGGAACATTGGAAAGTCCTTGCTACCAGCTGAGATGCTTTCCTTTCCTGTGCCTGTCAACCTGTGCCCAGCTGTTTTTCTCTGAGACCCATTTGCTTCTCTTTCAAGTGTATATTTCTTAGTCGGGAGTTGCATGTCTGTTTCCATGGGCACTTCTGACTCCTGGAGAAACTTAAGGTGAATGAGGCTGTTGTAGTTCTCTGAATGTGACTCCCTAGAATAAAGCTGGGGAGGGAAGCTCGTGGTTTTGGGTGTCAACAGAGCAAGCTCTAGCTCTTTGATGTAATCTTTACAGAAGCCTGATGGAGGTAGCTATTATCCTCCCCATTTTGCAGATGAGAGAACTGAGGTGTGTGGAAGTTAACCGTCTTGCCAGGGCCACACAGTTGATGGCAGGGCAGAATAAAGTGCTTTTAAACTTTGTAAATAAAAGGAAGCCTCTACTATAGCAAGATGTCTTTTCAAATACTTGCAAATTGACTGCCTGCCTTCTTTTGGAAACAAACCCCTTTAGGCAGTCACAAACCCCTTTTCTTTTTCTTTGTTCTCTCTCTCTCTCTCTCTCTCTCTCTCTCTCTCTCTCTCTCTCTCTCTCTCTTCACTCTCTCTCTCTCTCTCTCTCTCTCTCTCTCTTCTCTCTCCTCTCTCTCTCTCTCTCTCTCTCTCTCTCTCTCTCTCTCTCTCTCTCTCGCAAAAACGTTTTTAAAGGCTACCTTTGAAAGAAAAGAATACGTTTTAAGAGATGTGCATTATAGTTTACTTTGTGTTTTTTCCTGCAGTGCTTTCTTTTTTATTGATGTGGGAGGTAAAAACCCAGTGTGAATGGCGATTTCCAAATATTTGAACAGGACCTAGATGTTTGCATAACTACCCTTTGAACTGAAAAGGGAGAAGTAAACGCAAGATGGTCTTTGGTCCTTTCTGAGTGTAGGAAGTGTGCTAGTCTGTGTGCCCACGCTGACTTTCTCAGTGATCACGGGCAGGGTATTTGTTCCCCTCAGTGTTGCTCTCCATTCTCGCTTCCATCACCCTCCTTTTCCTTAAGCCCGGAAGGGTAGCTGAGATGCCGTGCGACGCTGCAGTCCATGCTGGAGCCTCTTCCTCCCAGCTAGGCCTCAGAAGCCTGCCCAGGCTCACCGACCTCCCTGAGGGTCTTTCTTTGTTCAGAATTTCTCGTCCTCCCCTGTCTGCCACCCCAGCCTCTCTCCAGCCTTGCCTCTACTCCCTTCGTATGAATCAAACTAGTTAATCACTCTCCCAGTTTGCTTTTCTTTGTTTGTTGTGCTACCCCTGAGCTTCTTGGCCTTCCCCTCCCTGCTCTATGAAAGCAGAGCCTCCAGCTCTTTTCTGGAAGCTTCTACATGCGGAAACCCTGAACCAGTGCTGCTCAGTTGCTATTTAATTGACATTAATTTTCCCCGGTTTGGTCTTGGGTGTCTTATTCAAAAAGCACAGTTCAACAGGAAATTGACCAACGAGATTTCCTTGTTTACCCTCAAAGGACATTAAAGGGAGGCAAAGCCAGAGTCCACAGAGATGCTAGTAAGAGCCCTCTTCTCTCCTCTCCTCTCCTCTCCTCTCCTCTCCTCTCCTCTCCTCTCCTCTCCTCTCCTCTCCTCTCCTCCCCTCCCCTCCCTCTCTTCCCCTCCCCTCCCCTCCCCTCTCCTCCCTTCTTTTTCTCTCCTCTCCTCTATTCTCCTCTGACACCTGCAGCCTTTGCCACACTGTCCTCAACTTGGACCCCCGCCCCAAACAAAAGGGGAATGTCAGAATGAAAGGTTCTCACAGTGAACATTCATAAGCAAAGATAAAGGGAATGTAAACAACGTCTTCACCTTCTGCTTTCCAGGGCTGTGTGTGCCCTTACCTGTGTGAGAGGTTGCTGCCAGTGGCCAGCTGGCGGGAGAAGGAGACCCCCGTTTCTAAAACATTCAGTTACCTGGTGAGGTGGCCTTTTTTTATGATGGGAAGTTCAAATTCCTTTTATGGATCTGGATTTAATGCTTTTTGTTCCTCTGAATTAAAAAGAAAAAACCTTTTATTACAAAGCTTTCCCTTGGAAAGATAAAAATTTGTCCTCAAAGCATCATCTTGTTCTAGTTTCTTAAAATAATACCCACAATAGCTTTTACTAGATAGGGGGGGAAGGGGGTGGGGGAAGGGGGGAGGGGAGGAAGGGGTGAGGGGGGGGAATAAGGGAAAAATGGAAAAAGTGGAAATAAGGGAAAAATATAAAAAATTAAAAAATAATAATAAAATACAATTTACTTCCCGATGCCACTTTTCACTTTCCAGCAATTTCAGAATCAAGTTTTGGATGGCCCTTCACATCTCCCGCCCCCCAAATCAGTTTCGTCAACGTCTCAGAATGTCGTCTGTGTTCTGTGGATGACTGAGTGTCTTCTTCCGTCATCACTTTTATTGCCTGGGCCCTGCGGAGTTCTGTTCTGTATAAAATGACAGTATTTTGTTACCTGAGCGTGATAGTTCACCTCAACTATTGTCAAATATAATGAGTTTTGAATTGGTGACTTTGAGTTTCATTAAGTCCCCTACCAGAGAAACATGTAAAGACTGAGGCTTCCGAATCCTTGGGTGTGTTTGGTTGAACGTGTACTGTTTACGTGCAGAGTGAAATCCAGGCTGCTCGCTTTGGTGCTGAGTGAACGTGGCATATCTTAAAGTTCTGGAAAGCTTTCTTGAACTGCAAGAGTGATCGTGTGTAGTAGACTGCAGCTAAATTCCCTTTTGCCGGGCCCCAAAGGGAAATAGATCTCTAAAGAAGTTTGTACTTTCTAGATTTCATTTAGCTTTGCATAGTACGAATCCCAATCAGCTTAAAAGGGGCCACTTTTTATTTTTATGTCTAAATATGTCCCTACCCTTTTGAGTTGTGGAAGAATTGCTTCACAGATTTTCTTATGGCAAACTTTTAGCCACTTAAAAAATGTGAGGAGGACATGGAGAGATAATTCACTTAAAAGAGGAAACAAGTACACTTGAAACAAAATGTTCATCCTCATTATCACAAAAATACAAATTAAAATGTAAAGAAGAAGGGCCTTTCTAAAAACCTCATAATGGCGAATTGAAAAAAAAGAGATGGGCACATAACTTCATGTGTTGCTAACAGAAATACCAGTCGGTACTTCTGGGCTAGAAAACCATTTGGTGTAATATATATCAAGAGCTTTAAAATGGTCTGGACCTTTTCACCCAGTAATCTCACTTTCAGAAATAGGGTCTTTAGAAAAAAGCTGACAAAGATTTATATACAATGGAGTATTCCTGGTGGGAGAGTGAGAGAGTGGAAACATGGAAATCAGTGTTCAGTGTGGTGAAACAAGATGGTCGGTTTGGAAGAAGCTAGAGGAGCAGAGAGGAAGACTTGACATTTCAGAGTTCTCGTCTTGACCACAAGGAGTCTTATTGGACAATAAGAGCCCGTGAACAGGTCAATGTAAAATCTGTTTATTTCGGTAACTATAAAAACAACCCAAACATATTCTTGTCAATGGCAGGCTGGCAGGACTTTCTGTACAAGGTCAGCGTGTCAAAGAGGCAGTGTCACCGGGTAGGAGGCGGTCACTTGTATAGAAACAGACCAGTCAGGGAGAACAGTAGATGTGCAGAGCTTGAACTGGGGCTGGAGCGCACCAGTCCCGAGCAATCTGAGGGCCGGGGCTTGGTCACTTGCGGGTAAGGGCAAAACCAGCACCGGAGTCCCGGCTCCTGAGTCCAAGTCCGTTTGTGTCCACCTTGAATCCAAAACTGAATAACAGCTTCATTTGTCACTTTAATGTTTGTGACATAGGCATGGCACGGGCCCATTTTATAGATAAGGAAACTGATACCAGAAAAATGGAGTGAGTTGGCCAAGATCAATCACATAATGCTTAACTGGTGGAATTGTGGTCAGAGTAGAGAGAGCAAAAATTTAAAAATGAGATGAAAATTCAAGCTTTTCCTTACGATAGCTTTTCCTCCAATGTTTGGGAAAATCTTTTAGGTTGTTGGTCAGGATTCTTTTCTCAGTTGATTTAGAGGGGACAGGAGTATGTTATCATCTAAAAAAATTATCCTGTTCTGCATGTGTGGACGTGTCTCCCACGACATTTTTACCTTGTCTTTTTCTGCCTCGTGGAATTGTTGATAATGTGCCCGTGGGGGCCCGGGACAGCAGCTTCTTCACTCTAGTGGTTTTCATCAACATCCTGTTTTTCCTTTCTGTTGGCTGGTGCTGCCCACCTACCCGACACTTGTGCTTTGGTGCTCTGAGCAGGGTCCCACGTCCATATGTGAGGGAACAGGTGCACGGTAAGCATGGATATTTTATCTGATGTAAAATACAGAGCCTTTAACTTTATGAGCTTGAGTCAGATCCACAAGAACTGGAAGAGCATCTTCAGTAGTTACTGGTTATTCCTTTTATTGAATCATGCACTCCCCTGGGCAGACGGCTTCCATGAACTTGATTGCATTGATCTTCGAGCTAATCAAGGGAGGGAGGCGGGACAGGGTGATCCTCTCTAAAGATGAGAGCACTGGGCTTCCCAGAGGTGATGTGACTCGTGGAAAGTGACGTGGAGGAGTGAAGAGCGAAGCGGGGACTTGAACTCGTCTTCCCACTCCTAATCCAGTCCTCTTTCCGTGGCCCCGTTTGGCTTCTCTGTGGAAATATGTTATTGATCAGTATAGTATTGGTAACTCTGACAGGCCCTAAAGTGTGTGAATATGAAATAGCTCTTGGTACTGTGTTGGATGAGAACCTTTGGAAAATACGGAAAAGCATATATGCGAGAATAACAATCACTCATATTCCTCCCTCATGAGTTTGCATTTTTCCTTATAAAAATGGATCACATTATAGTGTTTGGAACTTTTTTATTTGCTATTTCTTGAGTTTTTTAATATGTTACTAAAAAATAAAATCTTCCATAAAATCAAACCAATTTTTACTTAACCAATCACCTATTATTTGGATTGTTTCCACTTTTCCAAATGTGTGTAGAAAGATATGTCAGATAGATCAAACTTTGGATGAACCTCCTTTTGGAGAAAGCTTTGTGAACATTTGAATTAGGTTTTAAATTCAATTACCGAACATGTAGGATTTCTCTGAGGTCAAGTGAAACGGGAAGTTGCTAAGGAAATAAGACTCTTCATTTGATTTCGTTTGAGTCTTTGTACACCCTCTTTGAAGGCTCAGATTCACCCTCAAGATTCTGTTCCCTGAATAGCAGTGTTGGTGTCCACGAAACTGTGTGTGAAATATAGATTTAAACCTCAGCCACTCAGCTAGCTAGTAAGGTGGTTTTTCTACTTTTCAGCCCCAAATTAATGCCACTAAAGCACTAAATTTTTAAAAAGTGATAGTTATAGAAAAGTGACTTCTGAAAGGCATTCATCTGTTAGAAGACAGTGGCCATTTAACACTCCTGCTAGGGCTTTCCAGTCTGATTCAACTAGGAGGGTAATAGTTACCAAAAGTTTGCACTCTGTGTCTAAACCCACAAACTGGTTTAACCCGTGAATGTCATTTAAATGTGGCTTGCACATATGGTCACATAAACCTAATGATCCAGTTTCTGAAAC
This sequence comes from Rhinolophus ferrumequinum, assembly GCF_004115265.2. Classification (NCBI taxonomy): domain Eukaryota; kingdom Metazoa; phylum Chordata; class Mammalia; order Chiroptera; family Rhinolophidae; genus Rhinolophus; species Rhinolophus ferrumequinum. The sequence continues at coordinate 9,576,990 of NC_046299.1, read as the reverse complement.
TTTATGAATCTTCTGGAAAGGCTTCCTATTTCAGAAAGTTTTGAGTTATCTTGCTTAGGCTGTGTGTGTAATTTGTCTTGCACTGATTTGTTTTCATTCAGATACATATATCTTACTTTAGTAGTTGGTCTGATTCATGTAGCCAGTGTTAATAATATTTCAAATTCCTTTTGCAGTATCTGTGGCATTTTCTTTATTTACTCTTATTTAAAAAGCGAAATTTGCCCTTGAATATAACACTTTATTTTCAGAAAATACAATTATTGGCTATAGGTATTGTTTCTTCACAAACCTGTTCAGATTCTTTAATTTATCTCCCAAAGGCTCTTAAATCCAAATTACGCCTATGAGAGAGGAAGAGGGAGAGTAGTCCGTCCAGTGTTTCCTCTTGCCAAGCAATCTTGTCTTTCAGAATACACTTGTTGCCTTGTTGTTTTTTCCCCCCACTCAATTTTCAGCACTCAACTCATCACATTTTTCATTAAAATGTCACAGGTGGGATTTCCACTTTCAGTAATGGTGGACTAGCTTATTGTACATCACCCTCCCACTAAAAACAACCAGAAAATACAATATACAGAAAACAATATGTGAAGGTAGCAGAGACCTATCAAAGAAGCAAGGACTTGAGGGACCAAGATCTCAGAGAGAAAGGAAGTGCCACAAAGTAAGTTTGACATTTGGTGCCACTTGTCCCCTTGAAGTAGTTGCCAAAGCAGGAAGTGGCAACTGAGAAAACTAAGGTGACAGCAGAGCTTCTGTCATTCTTATGGGACTAAGGAGACAAAAACTATAGAGCACCCCTGTAGGAGGGATTCCTATAGATAACCCCGGATTTCAGCTGTGACTTCTGACTGTCTATTCCTGTAGGTAGGGGTGAACCAGAAACAGAGCAGCCCCCCAAGACACCGAGGCCCAGGTTTAAATCAACTTAATCTCTCATTGTATCAGGGTGATTTACCCCTATCTGAGCTGCTTGCAAGAAGCAAAACAAATTCTTTGGAGAAGAAGATAACATCACCCAGAGCTTCCAAGTTTCTGTGTAAGTTTTGATACACAATGTCCAACCTACATGACTGAAAACCAAAGGAAAACTGCAGTGCAGACACACATACAGTGGGTGCAGACACACATACAGTGGGTCCAGACATTTGAGTTATTAGACACAGACTTTAACTTTAAAATATCGGTGATTAATATCATCCAGAAATTGGATGACAATTTGGAGACTTCTCTTGGAGAACTGGAGATGTAAAAAGAACTGAATGGGCATTCTAAAACTGAAAAATGTAGTAACAGAAGAGAAGACTTTGATAGTGTATTTCACAACAGACAAGACATAGTTGAGAAGAAATAGACTGAAGCACACAGGAAAAGTATAGAAAACATAGCAGAGAGTGGATAATAAGAGACTCCTTTTTAAATTTTTGTTTTCTGTACTCTGACCACAATTCCCTCACTTAATCATTATGCGATCTTGGCCAAGTCACTCCACTTTTCTGATCTCAGTTTCCTTATCTCTAAAATGGGCCTGTGCCATTCCTATGTTATTCCAACACTGAATAACAGCTTCCTTGGTCACTTTAATGTCTGGCTTGTTTTGAGCACCCTCAGGAAACTGCTCGGATCTTCTCTCAGGACAGTAGAGCCTGGCCTGTCACAGGGTGGGTCCATAGCTTCAAGGCTTAGGGCCCAGGGGAAGCAGAGGTTGTGCGCAGGGTGAGAGTGGACAGTATGAGAGGAGGTTCTGTCCAAAGGGCCCGGGCAGGGGAACTGGGTCCAAGCCAAAGGGTCAGACTTGGGGGCAGTGATGTGCAGCCAACCTCTCAGGAGGTTGGATAGGAGTCTGGGCCAAGAGCGATGACTCTGCATTGACTTGTGGTCCAGGGGGCGCCATTCACACAGAATACAAAGTCATGTGCCTTCCCACCAACCCTGCCCCTGGTGAGCCACCCACACGTGCCACCCCCATGTGCCATGCTGTGGTCCTGGCTCAGAAAATTCGTAAATCGGGAAACTTTTATAACAACACTTCACCCTGGAGTGTGCACATGGCCCGCCTGTGCAGCAGGAAGCCCCCCATAGGACCTGTTGATCCTGTGTTCACATTTTGGTGATCTTTAAAAATGAACAAATGATATCCTGGTGGGGTCTACGGTGCTGCTGGAATCCTCTGGATTCACACTGATTTGCTTTCAAATCCTGACTCTGGACAGTTTTCTTAACCTCACTTTTAACAGCTTTTTGTTGTTGTTATAAAAATAATTACTATAAAAATTCAAATGATATGGAGGTAGTGCCTAGGTATCTTAGTCCGTTTGGGCTGCTCTAACAATCTACCGTAGACTGGTGGCTTATAAACAACAGAAACTTGTTTCGTACGTTTCTGGAGGCTGGAAAGTCCCAGATTAAGACCTCGGCAGATTCGGTGTGTGCTGAGGACCCACCTCCTGGTTCACAGACGCCGTCTTCTCGCTGTGTCCTCATGCGGAGGAAGGGGAGAGGGGTCTGCCCTCTCTGGGGTTTCTTTCATAAGGGCACTGACCCCATTCACAGGGACTCCACCCTCATGACCTAGTCACCTCCCAAAGGCCCCGCCTCCAAATGCCATCATGTTAAGGGTTTGGATTTAACCTATGAATCTGAGGGGAGGGCCATATGTTTAGTCTGTTGCACCAGGTAACAAGTGAGTTTTTTCACTCTGTCCCTTGTCCCAATCCCTCTCTTATATTTCTTCAGTAGAGTTTTATAGCGTTTCCCCAGTATTTTGTAGTTTGGGTTGTTGCTGTGAATAGGATGATTTTTTAAAAGCAATTTCAAATCGGATATTGTTAGTACACGGGAAAGCATTCATTTTCATGTATCTCATGTCCATCCGCCTTCCATTTGCTCTTATTAGTGCTAATAGTTTTCAGCTGTTTCTCTTGGATTTGCCGAGCATCAGTTTTCTCATCTGCAAAATGTAGATAGTGTTGACCTTGCCGAGCTCTAATAAGGATGAAATGAGGTAAAGTAGGAAGCCTCGCTCAGGGCCTGGCTCAGTGGGGCTTGATTAATATTAACTGCCTTCGCACTACTGTCTTCCTCATGATAAGACCGTTTCTGTATGACCCCCTTCACTGACGGCGGAGAAATGGGTCACGCACATTATTGTGTAACCATCACTGCCATCTATCTCTAGAACTCTCCCTGTTGCAAAAGTGACACTCAGCACCCATCAAAAAATAGCTGCCCATCCCCCTCTCCCCCCAGCCCCTGGCAACCGTCCTTCTCCTCTCTATGTCTATGAATTGAACTACTCCAGGTGCGTCATGTATGTGGGATCATAGTATTTGTCCTCTTGTGACTGACTGGCTGGCTTCATTTAACATTATGTCCTCAAGCTTCATCCATATTGTATTCACCAGAATTTCCTTACTTGTTACGGCTGATTAACATTCCCTCCTATGTATAGACCACATTTTGCTTATCTGTGCATCAGGTCAATGGACACAGTTGCTTGTACCCGTCGGCTATTGTGAGTAATTCTGCTTTTGAACATGGGTGTACCTGTATCACTTTGAGTCCTGCTTCCAATTCTTTTAGGTATACGAGGTATATCAAAAAATATGGTGAATGTTTAAATTTTTAAAAATTTATTACAGTAAAAGACACATTGCCTGTAATCCTCCTCAAAATACTCCCCCTCGCTTCAAACACACGTATCCCATCATTCTTGCTACTTTCTGAGGCAGTTCTGGAAGTCCTCTTTCGTGAATGTCTTTAGTTGTGCTGTTGCGTCTGCCTAGATGTCCTGAATCGATTCAAAATGTTTACTATTCATGGTCATTTTGACTTTGGGGAAGATCCAGAAGTCGCATGGTGGCAGATCCAGTGAATAAGGTGGATGAGGACACACCTGAATGTTTTTATTTGACAGAAATTGCCATATACCGGAAGCGATGTGTGACATGGAGCCTTTGTGATCAACAAATACAGTGAATGCTGCTGCCGAGTGCCATCCACCGGAAAGGCAGGGATCTTTAATATGGGGAGAGGCGCATCGAACCTTCGGAACAGTGTGTGACAAGTTTCAACTTATTCGGTGCAGTCGGGTGTGAGCTAAGGTTGAGAGAAGGTGTGTTTTAAAGTGTGCTATACATAAATCATCCTCCATCATGACAGTGCTCTGTGTCACAGCACTGCTGGTATATGGCAATTTCTGTTAAATAAAAACATTACGGTGTGTGCTCATCCACCTTATTCACCAGGTCTGGCACCTTGTGACTTCTGGCTCTTCCTCAAAGTCAAAATGATTCAGGACATCAGAGCAGTGAAACTAAAGGCAGTCAGAACAGTGAAACTAAAGAAAGAGGACTTCCAGAACTACTTCAGAAAGTGGCAACAATGATGGGATAATTGTGTTTGAAGCGAGGGGGAGTATATTGAGGAGGATTAAGGGCAATGTGTCTTTTACTCTAATAATTTTTTTTTATTTAAACATTCACTGTATTGTCTGATCACACTTGGTATATGCCAGTGGGTGATCGAAAGCTATAGAGCATTGAGGGAAAAAGCTCCTGTGTGCCCTCCATGGTTTCAGTAACCCTGGGAATAGTGGCCTAACTATTGTACCCTGGGCTTCTTAGCCTCTCGTAACAGAAAGCAGAGCAGCACCTGATTGTGCCACTGCACGTTGAGCTTGCAGTCCCCACTGGCCTGCCGTCTCATCGCTCAGGACTGCAGGAGGTGCTGGCCGAATGCGAGATTCGCTTCTGTTGTTGCTACTTTCAGGGCTTCCACAAATGTACATTTTTCGATTTTATTGTGTAATTCCAACTGCTAAAATGACCCTGAACAATGTGTAAACTGCAATAAAGCATCAACATTTGGCTTCCAGGAAAATAAAAATGCAAGGGGAAGAAATAGCAGCAGGAGAAAGAAATTACTGGGAAAGACAGAATGAAATGCCTGGGCTATTTTTTACGTTTCCTCCCATTGTTTAAACTCTCTGTGTTATTCAGTGTAGCGTTGTTTGTCATGGAAAGACTATGAACAACCTGGATGTCTATCACTGGGAGCTGTTAGATAAATCACCGTCCTCCACAGCGTGCATATTGTGGAGCTGTAAAAAAAAAAGATCTCTCTGTAGAGAAAGAGCTACCAGACATTTTAATTGAAATAACAAAGGCAAAATGTCGAGTAGATTATATAATATGCTGTTCTGTGTGGAAAAAGGGGACAAGTAAGGGTGTGTGTGTGTGTGTGTGTGTGTGTACGTGCACGTACGCGCGCACACACACACACACACACACACTACAGTCTTTTTCTTGCTTTTATGTATATAAAATGAGACTGCGAAAATGCATAAGAAATCAATATCAGTGGTTATATATGGGGTGGGAAGGAGACTTTCACAGTATGACTATACTGTAAAAGTATAAATATATAAATATACATATGTACACACACACACACACACACACATATTTTTATTTATTTTTGAGCCACGTGAATGTATTACCTATTGAAAATAAAGAGAAAGGACTTGTATATTCCCACCAGCCTGACCAGAGGCGAGGCTCAAAAATCTAAATTAAGTTGATTTATAAGCAATAAACAGTTGGACAAGTTGTTGCACGAATAACAAATCTATTACAGGCGATTTAGAATTTATTTGTGGTCAAGGAAGCCAACAACTTCTGATCTCAACTCTGTAGCTGCCTGAGAGGAGATGGTGCTCAAAGCCTGATTCTGCAACTAAGCCTGAACTCTTTGGAGAAGGGAGAGCATTGGGGCCAGGGCATGGGGACTGCAGTTGAGCAGGGCAGGAAACCAAAGCCAGGATGGACCAGGACTGGGTTTTACTTAGGGTTTTTTCTCTTCCTCACATCACCCTGGGTGAACCAGGTGGTAGCTGGGAGGTGCCGTCCAGTGCAATAGCCAACCTTAGGTTGTTAGACCAGAACCTTATGATCTACAGCCACTCATAAACAAGAAGGCAACCAAACACACTGACCGACTGACTGACTGCCCACCTCCAGTGCTTCTGTCATTGCCCACCGCAGAGGGTGCCCAGGCAGGAATTGCTTGAGCCTGGAAAGCCTAGGTGGGGGCTTTCTGTCCCCATACCCTCAACTTACCTGAAGAAGCACAAGGTGGAGACTTTTCTGTTCACCAGAGAGCCATCATTAACCAAGGAATAGTTTTAAGGGAATAGTGGTGAGCTCAGGAGAACAATTAGGAGACACCTGAGGAGCAGAGCCCTATGAAAGAAGGATGACTGCCAAGTGTCAGAGACTCCAGTAGGCTAAATGAGAGAATCCTGAGATCCAGCAACATGCTGGGAAAGGGGAAAGTGCATTCCACAAGGGTCTTCACCCTTGCTTTCTACCTTTATGTGAGGTTATGTGAGGAAATGACCTTTGAATTCTGACCATCAAGGGGCATCCAAGAGAATTAACCAACCTTGATATCTTCCTCCTTCAGCCTTATTGTAATGTGAAATAATAAATCTCTATTATTTAAGTCATTTTAGTTAGCCATTCTATTACTTGCATCCAAATGCATCCTGATTCAATATAACTTATGACGTTAATAGACATAAGAAGAAAAATCATGATCATTTCAATATATTTTTAAAAATACACTTGAAAATGGGTAGTCACAAAATTCCCCACAAATCCATAGTTGGCATCGCGTGGAATAGAACTAGATAGAAGTCTTGGCCAACAGAGTAAGGTGAGGAGGAGTAAAGGGCCTTGAAAAATACGACAGCATCTGCTAGGCGTCCCCCTATAGCTGTACTTTTATTCTTGTTCTGCAGTAGAGGTTTTGAATTTTAGCCAAGGCCACGGCCACCTAGAATAAAGGCTACATTTCCTAGCTTCTCTTGCAGCTAGGTTCTAGCCAGTCAGGTTGTAAATAGGAGTTGTGTAGGCAACTTCTGAGGTATTTCTTTTGTTTGTCTGCTGCAGGGATGTGGCTGTGATGCCTGGAGCAACATCATGGAAAGTCAGGATGAGTGACACATTCTAAGGCTAGTGAGCTAGCCTGGGTTCTAGATGACGGAGATCCATCCTACCAGACCAAAACTTCCTACATCTCAGCTGTTACCCGAGAGAGAAGTTTCTGCCTTCTTTAAGCCACTGTTATTTTGTGTCTCTGTTAGATAGAGCTGAACCTAAGTCATAACTAATACAGAATTGAAAAGACAAAACTGTCCTTATTTTTATATGGTGTGTGAATTTACCCAAAAGAGTCAATAAAGCATTAGAACTAATAAGAATTAAAAGTTCATCAAGTTTTGGGGCACAAAATCAATATTAATAGCACCTTCTACTCTAGAAATAACTTATAAAATATATTTAAAAAGCCAATTAAAATAGAAAAAAACCTTCCAAACCCCACAAACCTAGAAATTTTCTAAGAAATTGAATAATAAAAAGTCTCAAGACCTTTATGAAGAAAAATTTGAAACTATTAAAGGATATAAATAAGATGAGTAATATTCATTTATAAATAAATGAAGAGCTATGGATGGAATGATGACATTATAAAACTGTTGATTTTCACATGATGTATAAATTTAATGCAACTCCAATTAAGATTCCAAGAGTATTTTTAAGGGGCTTAATAAACTGATCATACAAATTAGATAGATGAATAAAGTTTCATGAATAAGACATTTTTTAGAAAAAAGGAGCAAAGAAAGGGGAGTTAGAGAACCAGGCATAAAAACAGGCCCAATGGAAGAGAACAGCATCCAGAATTAGACCCTGTATGTATAGGAACTTGGTATTTTATAGTGACATGGAAAAGATGGACTATTTGGTTAATAATCTTAGGAAAATTGTGTTACTATCTAGAGAAAAATAGAATTGTATCCTCATCTCATACCATATTCAGAAGTAAATTCCTGGTGGATTAAAGGCCTAAAGATAAAAGTGTCACATTATAGAAACAAATGTAGGTTATTTTTTGCAGTCTTGGGTGGGGAAGGATTTCTTAATGGGACCCTCAAAGTATATACAATAAGGGAAAATACATTTGAATACATTAAAAATAGACTTTTTGGGGGCTGCTGTTAAAAGGCGAGTGCTATTGTCAAAGTAAATGGATAGTTGACATCTGGTAATATATTTGCAACATCCATGACTGAAAAAAATTAGTTTCTAGAGTGTAGAGAAAAACATCTAAAAATCAGCATGGAAAAAAATAGGAAACAAATTATGAAAAAAAATTTAAAGGGGAATTATATAAATAGGTAAATTAGTGAAGGGAAAGCCTAAATGAATGGTAAGTATATGACGAGATGTTCAACCTCATTACCAATTTCAGTTGTAATGAGATGCTGCATGCATCAGATAGGGGGGGAAAGGCTTTATGATCATGTCTCTCCTCTGTGTAAAACCCTTCAGAGACTCGCTGTTGAGGAAGTAAAACATGCACGTATATGGCATGCACGATGGACAACACACCCACCTCTCCACTCTCCTCCTTTGCTTCCTTACATCCGATTTGCATTTCAGTAAAACTAATGACTGTGGAGATTAGAGAGAAGGTACTAGAAGAGAAATAACTAGTTAGAAGACTTTGAAATAGGACAGGAAAAGAGATTTGGGATACAGAGGAGGGGTCAAAGTGAAGAAACTGAGAAGGAAGGATGTACAGACCTATTACTGAGGGACAGGGAGTATTGTGGATGGTTTCTGAGGTTTGGCTTGAATCACTTGTTGGATAATGCCACCATTCATGGAGACTGAAGGCAGAATCGTTTGAGAAGTAAGACAAAGAGATCAGCTTTCGATAGGCTTTGTCTGAGATATCTGTAGGACCTCCAGCAAGAGATACACAGTCACAGCTGACTATGCAGGTTGCAATTTAGGGGAGCCGCTTGGCTTGAGTGATAGATCTGGCTGTCATCGATCCACAGGAGGTGGTTAACACCACTGGATACAGTGAGACTGTTGCCGGAATTGTAAAGCATAAGAGCTTCCCCTTGTTTTTAAAGAGGATGCTTTCTAGTTACTGTCATGACCACATTTTCTTTTTCAGAATAGGGTGATTTAACATCCCCCCGCCCCCGCCAGTTCGATGACCACCCCATTTTTTATTGTCACATGACAAAACTTGCCTCTTGTTTCAAAGTCAGACTTTATATGTTTGAAAAATTACTGGTTGAAAGTAGTAGTGGAGATTGGGACAGTGGGACTGATTAAAGTAAATGTGTATCTGGAGATTCAAATTCATGACCTTGGCCTCTTTAGTGGAGACCTAATATCTGAGTAACTGGCATGAAAATAAGTGAACCTGAAAGCGAAAGAGCCTTCTTAATGTACTTGATTATTAGGTGACATTTTGAATGAGTTGTAGGTTAAACTGATCATTGCTGTTACTATAACTTCCAGGCTGTTGATATTCAGGGATTTATGATCTAGGGTCATAAATATACTTTCTAGTGGTAATAAATATACAAATTCAGGTTGCCCATGTTTCAGAAAGTGCCATGAGCTAATTAGAGGCACTTGATGTATGAACTATTGTGACATAATAGGAGCCACAGGTACGGTTTTTCCCTCAGGCCGTTATCCCTGGTTAGTCTTTCAGGGTAGATGATGAGATATTAGGTTGGTGCAAAAGTAATTGCGGTTTAAAAGATTAAAAACAATTGCAAAAGCCGCAATTACTTTTGCACCAACCTAATACATTAACAACATAGGATTCAGAGTCAGATTTAAGACCTAGCTCTTCCGCTTAACAAATGCGTGTCCACTTAGGCTGTCTGCTCTTGTGGTTCTAAGATGGCTAAGGCAGTTGCAAACATCCGGAAGCAGCAAAAGGGAAGTCTTTCTTCCTGCACCTATGTGAGTTATTAAGCAACCTTTCCCAGAAGGCCAATGCACTCTTCCCTTCATGTCTCATTGGCTGGAACTGTACCACGTGCCCAGTCCTAAGCCAGTCACTGGCAAGGGGTGGAATTAATTATGTTTGACTACACATGTCTCTGATGTTTCAAAATGTCCTGATCCTGTGTCTCTGGTGTGGATCTATTTGTAACCACTGCCAGTTGGCCCTTTGAACCTGCAGACTCAATCTTTAAATTCTGGAAAACGTTCTTGAAATATCAGTTAAATTCTTCCCTTTGGTTTTCCTGTACTCGCCTTTGGTACCCCTATTATTTGGGTGTTGAACCAGTAGACTGGTCTATTAATCTTATTTCTGTAATATTTTCCATCCCTTTGTCTTTTTGTCTTCTAAGTTTTAATTTTGGCTGCTAAAAATTTAATTTCCAAGAGTAGTTTTTCTTCTTTGTGTTCACTTTTATAGTATCCTATTCATATTCATGGAGATAAAATAGTCTCTTATTGCTCTGAGAATATTAAATATGGCTTAGAAGCTTTTGTTTTGCTGGTAGTGTCTGTTTTCTTTTCTAAGTTTTTTTTTTTTTTACTGTTTTTTGGTGTCTTTCAGGTTAAAGGTTTTCCTCAAGTATCTGGTAATTATTTTTAAGATCAAGACACTAAAAACCCCTTTGTGTGGGATTGGGCTTCTTGAATGTGAGCCTCTCCATAGGGTGGGCTCTTTCACTGGGCATTCCTTCCACTCTCCTAAGTTAATATCTTTGTGTCTTTTCTCTTGAGTTGGCCAAAGAAGAATTTTAATGTCTCCGCCTTGGGACGTAGAAGCCTGGTTTCCCCTGGGTTCTGCGTCAGGGAGGATTACTGAGTGTTTCCACGTTAACATGTAAACTCTTACTTAATCTTCTTATTTTCAGTATCTTACTCTGTTCCTCAACTGTGGTTGGTGCCTTGGCCTGTTTTACCCAAAAGGGGAGTGAATAAACCTCCCGTTTTCTACCAGGGGGGTGGGTACAGGGGCAGCTGCTGGAATGCACCGAGTTGGGGAGAGCACCTAGGGCATCTAATTATTTCTCCTCTTCCTCCTTTTTTAATACACTTTCTTTTTGGAACAGTTTCAGATTTACAGAAAAACTGAGAAGGTAATACAGTGGGCTCCCGTATACCCAGCACTCAGTTTCCACTGTTATTAGCATCTTACATTGGTATAATACATTTGTTACAATCGAAGAACTGATATTGGTGCCTTATATGAATTAAAGTCTATAGATTTCTTTAGTTCTTTTTTTCTTAATGTCCTTTTTCTATCCCAGGATCCCATTCAAGATGCCATATTACATTTAACTGTCATATCTCTTTAGGCTCCTCTTGGCTATGGAAGTTTCTCAGACTTTCCTTGTTTTTGATGAACTCGAATAAACACTCAAGGAGTACTGGTAAGGTATTTTGTAGGATGCCCCACTATTGAAATTTATCTGATGTTTCTCTCGTGGTAAGACTTGAGTTACAGGCTACTGAGAGGAAGACCACAGAGGGCCAGTGCCGTTTTCACCACATCATATCTATCAACATGATTTAAGACTCTTGATGCTGCCCTTGATCACCTGGAAAAGGTAGTGCTTGTCAGGTTTCTTTATTGTAAAGTTACTCATTCCCCCACCCCCATTTCCACACTATACACTTGGGAAGGAAATCACCATGCACAGCCCAGACCTAAGGAGTGGGGAGTGACGCTAACTACTTCTTAAACAGACTTTCAACCTAATCCTTTCCTCCACTTCCAGAGGTATCTTGTGCTGCCAATTCATGAGACGTTTTGAGGTTCTGTGGTACAAATTATGTGGGCTCCTGACTTTTCTCACTGTTGGCCTATGATTTAATTTCCTTATATAGACTGTTTGGTTTGATTTCCTGATTTTTCAGTTTTGAATTGTTATTGCTGTTTTCCTCGTCCTTGTGGATTTATGCTATTAAAAAACATCCTTTTCTGTAATTTTAGTGGAGGTGTAAGTGTAATTTTGAGGGAGTAGAGGTGTGATAGTTTTCAAACCATGTCCACAGATTCTTTGATACTGTTTCCTTCAAGCGGTGGAGCTCAATTTCTCTTTCCTTGTGTGTGGGCTGGACTTAGTATTTTGCCTCTAATAAATAGAATATGACAGAAGTGATGATATGTCATTTCCAAGATTAGGTTATAAAAAGACTGTGGCTTCTGTCTTGGATATGCACTCTTGCTCTCTTGGATCACTTGCTTTGGCGGGAAGCCAGCTGCCATATTTGTGAACAGCCCGGTTGGAGAGACTGGATTGGTGACGAACTGACGCCTCTAGCCAACAGCCAGCAAGGAACTGAAGCTTAAAAACAACCATATGAGTGAGCTTGGAATTGGATTTTCCAGTCCTAGTTAAGCCTTGAGATGACTGTAGCTTCAGCCTACAGCATGACTGCAACATCATGAGAGACCCTGAGACAGATTCCCTCAGCAAAGCCACTCTCAGATTCCTGCTCCTCAGGAATCTGTGAGATAATACATGTTTGTTGTTTTAAGCTGCTTAGTTTTGAGTTGACTTGTTACGCAGCAACAGATAACTAACATAAAAGGTAAATCACAAATGGAGACTTTTATAAGTGTTAGCTATCAATGTATTTAGATACCATAATGAATTTTTGAGAATTCAAGTAAAAATATGAGCTATTTTTTAAAAGAAGCTTTTTATTTTTGAATAACTTTAGATTCACAGAAAAGTTGCTAAGATAGTAGAGAGGGTTTCCATATAAGTCTCACCCAGTTTCCACCATTGTTGACATCTTACATCATCACAATTCATTAGTCAAAACTAAGAAACTGGCGTTGGTACATTGCCATTAACCAAACTCCAGACTGTAGTTGGATTTACCAGTTTTTACATTAATATCTTCTTTCTGTTCCAGGATCCAATTGAGGGCATCACACTGCATTTAGTTATCATATCTCCACAGCCTGTGACAGAGGGTGACAGTTGTTTTTCATCACCTTGACAGAGATCTGAGCTATACTGAAATCACTTTCTTGGGTTGTGTTTCTTTGACTGTGACACTGCTAGGAAATTCAACCACAGATACCCAGACTTTATAAAGGTTACAATACTTATCCCATTTCATAATTAGCTTTACATTTATTTGTGCAATTATTTGGTTGTCTGCCTTCCCCACCAGCCTGTAAAATCCGTGAAGGTAGGAACTGTGTTTGCTTTTGCAGACATAACATGATGTCTGGCACATAGTATTTGCTCCATAAATATATGATAAATAAATATATTCATTCCTACATATAGGCACACATACATAATTAATGATCCATAAGTAATTTTAATGAATAAACAAGTCTTGGTATTCCTCCGAGGACTTAGAATTGTGTCTTAATTATAGTAAGTCCTAAACAAATAATGACTACTCATATTTGCCAGTCACACTGCCAGATTATTTACCTACACGGGCTGAATAAATATGCATATAATTCAGTTACATAAGCAGCTGCTCTCCTAGAAACAGCACATGGTGTAAGTACAGTGTGTCTGGGTGCCAAGGAAAGGAAGGAGAAATTAAGTCACATTCTCAGAAGCAGTCTATACAGAGAAAAACATCACAAGTTAATAACACAAGGGAAGAAAATATTAATTCCTAGGACCTACGCCTGCCTCTTTGAAACCTAAAGCCTAAGTTCAGAAAACTTTTCTAATTAAATACAATTTCATTTTAATTCAGTGTAAAACTTTCATACATCTCTTAACATTTGAGTTTAAATTTTTTGTTCTGTAATATTACCATTTACAGTACTATAAATATTGGTGTTTTATATTTATAATATTTTTATTACTATAAATTTTAGTTACATGCTAAGTGCAAATCATTTATTGGTTTTTATGATGGGAAGATCTGGAAGGGGTGATGGCAACCATCTGGGAAAGTCCCATCTTAATGGAATTTGGGAAATGAGAAAAGCTGAGTTGGTGACATGTGTGGCTGAAAACAATAGTACATTCCAGTAGCAATTCAACTGGCATTATTATTAAAGGCTTTATATGGTGCTTTACATATAATTTAGAAATAATAATAAATTGGAGTTGGACTTTTGGATCCTCTCCCAGATTAAATCCCATGAATGTATATCTTATAGAAGACACAGAAAGAATTTAATTTTAGACCTGTATATTTATCTAAATGCAGTAAGTGACAATTTTGTTTTGTTTTGTATAGGGAAAAAGTAAAAATGTGTTTCAGAGTAAAATACAGAAAAAATCATTAAAGTGAAAATTCAGGATTGGGACTTTGTAATATATTTTGCTAGTGGCAGTATAACCCAATAAATCAGGTTTGTTTGTTTACTTCCTTTATAATTGATTTTCTGTATTTTTCAGCAAGCCACAAAAAATTCAGCCTTAACTATGTCTGTTTTTTTTTTTTTAAATCTATGACCTCCTATGGGAAGAAATTACTTGCGTCCATATTTTAAATTATTTGCCCTCATGAAATTTTCATGGCTTTACCTCCAAATTGCTATTCTAAAGAAGGGCTCATTCATTTATTCATCCATTGTTTGTAAATGCCTTGCATTGGATTCCCAATGATTAGCTCAGTGTCTGGCATATAGTGGCATTTAATGCATATTTACTGAATGAAGAAATGTTGTCTGCATACACATAGCATCATTTTGAATGTATTTCCTAAGACGTGGTCACATGGGATAGATGGCTAATTTTCTTTCACTATGTGTTCTCCTTTTCTTTGATAGGAAGAAATCTTAGCTTGATTCTGCCTTTAGAAGGCTGGGGTTGCTCTCTCCTGACCACATTTTCCCCTTCTTACTGGTTGGAATGTAGACAAGGTATAGAGGAATTGTACATAGATTAAGGCAACCCTCTGAGGATGGCAGAGTCACACATGGAAGGTGCCTGGATCCCTGCATAACATAGTGGAGGAGAGCCACCAACCAGCCCCACACTCAGCACCTGTACAATTATGAGGGGGAAACTAACTCCCATCTTATTGAATGAAGCCATTGTTGATGTCTTTTACACAACAGTCAAATCCATCTTTTAACCATACAGTTCTCAAGGCACTTGACTCTAGAAGGGGTAAGAAGAGCAGTTCTCAACTAACTGTAATGTAAGTCAGGATATGAGAAATTTCATGACAGAGTTCAATAAATGCTCTGAGAGTTTGGAGGAGGAAATGTTCACATCCATTACGAGAGCAAATTGGATGTGCAATTTGCTCATCCTCTGAATTTTGAAAACAGCATTTCTCTAGAGTCTGATGGGATGGTTACTAATATTCATTGCACACTATCTGCCTGGCTTACCTTGTTTTTGTGTCTGGCACAGAGTTGCCACTTTCAGGCTTAGGAATAAACACTCAGATATTCCAGAGGGTCTGGGGGTGGGGGTCAGTGTGGACCCAGCCCCTGCCAGAACAAAGAGACTGACTGAGCTCTCTCTAAGTAAACGAATTATGACCCTCACAAATTATCAAGGTGGTCAAGAGCTTTGGAGTCAGACAGATGTGGGGTTCGAATCTGCCTCTACCACTTACCACTGTGAGGCTGAGTGGAAAATTGTGTGAGCTGAGGTCTGGGTCTTTGGGTGTAAGTCTCTGTTCTCCCACTCAGGAACTATGTGACCAAGGAAATTTGTTTAACCTCTTTGTGACCTGATTTCCTCATGTGCAAAATGGGAATAGTAAAAGTACCCACCTCTTAGGATTGCTGAGGAGATTAAGTGAAAACTCCTGATACTATGAAGTCATTAACACATGTTTATGTGCCACACACACAAATATATTTATATATCTATTTAATGTATATAAAGAGAATAGTGTCTGGTCAATAGTAAATATTAATAACAATGACCTATTATTGTTGTTTTTAATGACCTAACTTCATGTAACGTAAAGGCTTCAGTTTCCTCACGTGTAAAACAGAGGTAATAATACTTAACCTCTTTGTGCCATTTATGACCCTCTTAGGTCATAAGGTTATATGTCTGCAAAGCACTTGCAAAATGCCTGGTAAATAGCAGGGTCAATAAATTATTAAGCACCTTTTGAAGAAATTCTCTAAAAGAATATTTCCCCACACATTTCCTACGTACTTTTAAGACAAAGGAAGAGTAATGTGCCGTTTTGTTAAATGCAGACTTGAGTGGAGAGGAAGCCATGGGTGTCAGTAATACAGCAAGTGTTTGGCCTTGACACTCTGCTGTGTTAGCGGACATTGTGAGGATGTTGTGGTGAAGATTTGGGGGGGTTCCAGCTGGCGTCAGGGAGAGAGAAATAGGAGTAGTTTATTGAGGCCTTCTCTGTGGTTTGCCAAAGCCCTGGAGGGCGACTATATCCCTTCTGACATTCAAGGAAAGTGAAGTTCAGAGAAGGCACCTTATCTGTCCATGCTCACCCAGCTGGCCCATGGCAGATACACCCCCGCCCCCTCCGGGAATCCCATTCTGCCTAAGTGCCGATAACCAGGCCAAGGAGCCAAGCAGGAATGGCAGATGGTGAGCTCGGCACATCCTCCCTGGATGTCCCTGACCACTTGAGGGCGTCAGCAAGCCCCCTGCCCCCTCTGACAGCCTCCGACCATCCCAGAAGGTGCCCAACCAAAATCATTTCAGACCCTATGAAGTCCTGAGGGCCTCTTCTCCCCTGGATCTTCTAGTTCCTGGTCATTTCTCAACCCTTTGGGGACAAACACCCTTTTCCCTCCTCAGCCGGAGTGGGAGAACTCTTACTGCTGTGTCTCCCAGTGTGGGGCACACCCAGTCTTGTGGTGTCATCTGGATCGTTGACATTGTAGGAAAGAGGGCTGAGGTTACCCCACAATTCAAGAGCTCGTTGAAAGCAGGGTTCTCTTTCTCTTGCCTTTCTGGGTCTTTGGAAGGGTTGAGACCATCTGTGAGGACCCTCCCAGTCTCAGTTCCAAACCACCCTTGCTGCCCTCCCTGTGCTTTTATTTCCTGGCCTTTGTGCACAAGGGACAAGGTAGAAGGTGCCAGGTTCCAGGTGGGACAGGTGAGGCTCGATTCTCTCCACTCCAGGGTTTCTAATCCATCTGGGTGTCTGCACGAAGCTTCAACACCTTCTCTCCTCTAGCTCAGGGGTAAGGGAGTGGGTGAGGGACTGGTGGGGAGGGCACGGGATGGGGAACCGCTCCTGACAGATGATGCCTCTTTTCAGATGTTTTCTGTCTTTTACTCAGACTGTGCCTGTTGAGCTTAGAAGCAAATAATTTGTTGACTCCATTCTCTGGACTTGATCTGGTCACAGCCCCTGGGACACGAACATGGCCCACTTTTCATGATCCAAAGAGACTGGGTAGAGGGATCAAGGCCAAAGTGCACACAATTCCTATCTCACAAGGTCATCCTGCTGTGTTTCTTTGCTTGGAGTGTGTGTGTGTGTGTGTGTGTGTGTGTGTGTGAGTGTGTGTGTGCTGTATCCTCCCTTTACCTCATGTGTCATTAAAGTGCTGAATTTTCCATCAATTCCCACAACTTTGTACAGAAACAACGTGGCTATATGTTTCTGTTACTTGGCACATGTGAATTTTTCTGTGTTAAGGGGTTTTTGAGGAATTTTCCCAAGCGCCCATCGACCTTGTTGCATATCAAGAACATTCATCAGAAGTTTGTAGGATTTAGGACAAGGCCCAATAATAGGTTTCATGAGTGAGGGTAGCGCATTGTTCAGCCACTTTTTACCCAGAATCTACTCTACATAAAGACATCTGACGCTCCAACAGGCTCAGACTGGGGGCTACCACAAAATAGACTTCTCTGGTGACTTTTGTGGTCATCTTCAGTAGGACATAAGCTTTGAGACACAGATCTGAACACAATGGCTGTTGACATTTGGGTCACCGCTGGAGCCTGATGAATATTACGTTTAGAGCCAGCTGCCTCTAAAGGTTGACCTCTGAGCCAGTCTTAGCACTGAGATTCTGTTTGAAACATTGTCACTTATTGGCCATGTCACCAGATGTTGTCACGAGATGGATAGCTGGGAATGATGAAATGCAGGGGACACGAGATATGGGAAATTGGCTGTGCACGGTGGTGGGGAGTGAGGAGGCAAATGGGAGCTTTCTGTTTTAATTAAAAATTTTAAGGGTGAGAGGATGAGGGTAAGAGATTTCAAATACAACATTTATCTTAAAATTTATTGTTAATGTTTATTATTTTTCCAGATAATAAAAGTAGAAAATTTGGAGGATACAATTATAAAGAAGAAAGCAATGATCCATCATTCCACTACTCAGAGATGAGTTTTTCTCTGCATACATTCCTGCATATGTTAAATAAGAATATGTTATACTTAATATTTCATAAATATTTTATTTAAATGTTTTTTATAACGATGAAAGCAGTGCAGGAGCAGAACAGACTATGTAAGTTAATGATCTCCCACCACCTCCCAGAGGGTCAGTGTCGACATTTATGTGCATCCTTCCAGACGTTTTCTTCACATGTGTGCTTTCTGCAAATTGATTTTTTCATTTAGCTCTTTTTTCCCATGGACACTTGGTAATAGATTTCCAATGTCTTCTTTCGTTTCCTGTGCTGGTGCCTGATTGGCTCAATTAATGAGCTCACCATGCTAAGCAGACTGAGACCACTGGTTCAATATCCAGCGAATGCCCTTTGAGTCACAGTCCATGACAGCACTCACATGGGACCAGCCACCAAACGTGGATGGGATGGTTTTCAGGACACTAGATGAGAGCAGAAGTCCACTTTCCTTTCTGGGATGATGTCTGTAGAGGACCCCTGAGAGCAGGGTTGGTCCACCCTGGGTGCTGTCACTGTGCTTGAGTACCCCCATCTGCCTGCAGTGGTGCTCTGTGTGGTGATGTGGTTTGCTTAGCAGGTGCTACCTGCACTTAAGTTGATTTAAAGAAATGAAAGATGTGATAGGTCTCACATCTCAAAGTTTGTAGTTGTACATTCGTACGTGTTTCAAACTTGCACTTGAACAGCCTCTCAGAAACTCTGGAAAGACAACTTCTGAGTTGGCTTCTAACTTGTCTGAAAAGTTTTGGTGGTGTCTGGAAGCATGTAGAGTTCAGAAAATCAAATCTCTCCCAGCAACACATTGTTTGTCAACATTACCCACCTTCTATGGAGGATGGCGGCAAGTATTAACACTGGCGTGGCCACTGACAGAAGAATAGGTAACTTCCCAGGGGATCTCTTTGTTCTGTCATCATCTGGACTTGTTCCCTCTCCCTCAATCCCTCTCTCTTTTTCTCTCCCTCTTTCCAGGTGGAAAAAAACCACCTTTGGCATTTATGGCACAGGAGGTGAGGGCAAAATTCTGTCAGCCAGGTTACATTGTGTTTTCATAGATTTTTTGATCTGTCCCTGAAATTCCGAAGTCTTTATGTGCCCATATCATGTAATTTATGGGCCAATCAGTCGCATAGTTATATTAAACGCCCGTTCGTACCCTCTGACAGGACTGATGGGCTCACTTTAAAACAAAAAGTTACCGTTCTTCTGGATGTACTTTTAACATACACTGATGGGATTTCGGTTTAGGGAATGAGTTCTGTGGTCTTGTAAAAGACAGATGAGTGGAAATTCAATTTATTGTGGAAATAGCAATGGTCACATTTACCTGCCTAATATAAATTCAAGCCTAATTGATTTAAGAGTGTTATGATGTCATTCATCTCTTTGAACAGAGTAAAATGGTAGCATAAATTATAAAACTAAAAGGTTGTGCAGTTTCTTTTTCCATTATTACAGCTAATAGCTCCTTTTTCTATGTGAAATAAAGATGACAATTATAGAGAAAAATATCAGATGCTTTTCCTATTCTCCCCCCGCCCCCATACATACCTGTCTCCTGATTCCTCAGTATATTCTAAAACTGTCAGGTCAACAGGAAATGTATTGTGGCCTCACAGCTGTCAGCACTGACTAGTGATTCATCCATTTTATGGCTCATCACCTTTTTCTTTCTAGAAATTAACTGGCTCTCAGGACTCTAAGAATGATGAATAAGTGATTCTATCAAGATGATGAGAAAAATGAGTGAATGGAATTTGGCCGGAGTTGCTGCCTTTACTCCTTTATGCTCTTGTCACTGGGGTGAAATGCTGTGATAAAAGTCATTTCTTCGATGGGAATTTCTTTTTCTTTTTAAAGATTTTTGTTAAAATATTGATGGGAATTTCTTTTCAGAGGAATCTGGAGGCTCCAAGTGTTAGTAACAAGACTTTGAAAACCCTGCTCTCCATTTCCCTTCCAAAGTCAACTCAAATATCTGACAATTAGAAAAAATTGCTATTTTGGGGGAGGGGGATAATAGATCACCTCCACCCCACTCAGGAGCCTGTTGAAATTATCATGGTAATTATATAATAGAGCTTAATACTATCTAATTCCTAATGATATGCTGTATTACATTTAATGTGAGGACAAATCATACACTCATTAGAGGGTGACAAAAACCATTTGTTGGGACCATATTCTTCACAGTTCATGACAATCAATTGGGGTTTAAAAATCACGGATGGTTGGTTGGATTGACTTTGTTCTTGTATTTGCCTCTATTGGTAAAGACATTCTCATAAATACAAGGTTCCTCTTGGTTTCCAATAAAGACCTTGTTGTTGATATCTTTTAACGTAGTTCTAGAAGCTGCAGGATTTTAATTGCGGTATGTCCCTACTGCGGTATATATTGCTACTAGTATAATAAGAAGTGATCTTAGGGGATACATGAATGGTTTTTAAATTTAAGTGGCTATATATTTATTTTAAAGTTAGTTGGAAAAATATATATCTAGCACACCAAACCAGCGAATTCAAAGTTATTATATAATCCTACTGCAATAAAGTAGATGACGTAAATTAAGGTATTAAGTAAAGAATAGTTTCGGTGATACATGAATATGGCAAAAATCATACAGATGGTGCAGAAATGCCTGAAACATGGGCAGCTATGAATTAATGGAGTCTGACTGAGTCTGTCACGGTGAGGCTATCTTTTAACTTTAAACTTTCAGTCAGATTAGGATTCGATGGATCTCGAAGGTCAACATAGATAATTCCCATGATCTAACATCTTGAGAAGCCTGAAGAGAATATCAAGTCAGCTGCTGACTTGAGTTTTCCCTTTTACCATCTGCTTAGGCTCTATTCTTTAGGGTATCTTGCTTTATATAATAGTGTGGGTTCTACCACTTTATTGTGTGAACTCAGAATAGTTATTTAACCACTTTGAACCTATTTTTCTAACCCCTAAAATGGGGGGAAAATAGCTTGTGAAGTTCTTCTTCAGGTTAATAAGTCAAAACACAGCAAGGATTTAGGCTGTCAACTCATGAAGCACTGAATAAATGTTAGCTATTATTATTTTGTGTTTCTGAAAAGTTACATAAAGATAATGGTGCCTGTATAAAATTTCATTTATGATTCCACAAAAGAGTTTGTTTAAAAGAAATACTTGGGGAGTTCACTGTAAAGCAAATAATCACTGTGAAATGTACTGCTTTTGTATTTTGTAGGTTTGTATTTTTGGCTAGAATGGGTTTAAGGTGAGGTTGTCCTTAGAAATGTTTAATTTCCATAAGGTTTGAAAGGCCTTTCTTTTCAGTGGTTCTTACTATGACTTTGCACAAAGCAAGTTACTTTGAAAGGGAATATAAATGAGCTCAGGAGTCTCAGAGACAAATTTCCCAAACTGTATGTGGAATTCTTTAGGGTGATGGTCTGTCTATCCAAAACAAGGCCTTGTACATGTCCCCTGGGAACCTTTCGGAGGAACTCTAGGTTAAGGCCCTTGGAAATGAGTTTTTGGTTCCCAGTCTCTGTAGCACCACCTGAATAGCATGCAATTTCATTCTTAAAAAGGTGTGTGAGATATCAAATCTTTTGCAATTAAGTATGCCATCTATTCTTACCTGGAAGAGTTTTCTGATTGTAGCTATTTAGGTAGCGCTATATGTAGACTCAGAGAATTTTTAGAGTTGGAAGAAACCTGAGGTATTGTCTTCTCCCTCCCGTTCTTTCTCTCTCTCACAGAGCACTAGAGAAGTTCACCAATGTGTCCAAGGTCTTCCAGAGCTTGGAGTCAGGCTGAGCGAGGAAACAAGTACAAATAACTCACAGCAGATCCCCCAACTAAATTCCTTCCCTGGGCAACAAACTTCCTGAGGGCCAGAACTGCATCTTACTTATCTTTGTGTACCTTGCCTTCAGCTCAATTTCTGGCCCACAGTAGGTCTTCATCAAGAGTCTGTGACTCACTAGAGATCACCTCCTCCCCACCCAGGAGCCCTTTGAAGTTCTCGTGATAATTAGATAACAGTTACATGATTTCCACTTTGGAAGAATCTCTTTACTAAAGCCACCTACATTGTATGTATAAAGTGCTTTTTCAGCTATTTCTAGTGAAACATGTCTGAATGTGTTTTTATAATCCGTATGCTACCTATACCAGAATCTTCTGGAGTCCTTGGTAAAATGCAGATCCAACCTCAGAATCTAGGAGGTGTCTCAGAATTAGCATTTGGGAATCCCAGGCAATTTCAGTGTTTGCTAAAGTCTGAGGACTACTGCTCTAGGAACTTCTAAAAAGAGTATTTATATAGCACCACCTTTCAAATAATTTAGAATCCTGCTTCCCACGCACAGACTTCAGGAATCACTTAATATGCTAAATATAAAATGAACACTTTCCAGTAGGAATGGGGGAAATAGGAGATTTCTCTTTCATGTTCCAAGCAGGAGCTGCTTTGATCTGAGTTGTGGTGTGTGGAGCGAGGCTGGATACTGGTAAGACAGACCAAGGCACTTGGCCTTTAAAATGGGCTCTAGTTCCATAACCCAACCATACCTTCTGGAAGTTCTGTGGGTCACAGGCTGCCTTTTGTCATTGTACCCATTGCCTGTGGATTCCAGAACCTCAGGAATTAACTCCTACCCTCCCACCCCCACCCCTGCATTTTTTGTCTGTAGTACAGACTCCATGGTCATGGCCCTGATTTGCTTCCTGTTCTGGGCCTGGAATATACGGTCTCCTGTACCTTCACTTTTTGATGTTTGGAGGTTCTAGTTGCTCAGACAGTCTGCTGGTTGGATAACGAGAACGGCAAACATTCATAAAGCATGAAAGGCTTAACGTGCATTAGTTTACTTAATCTACGAATTAGGATCTACGAATTAACTACCAGTACCGTTACTGCCATTTTGCAGATGAGGAAACTGAAGTTCAGAGACGCTCAAGGTCCCTCAGCTGGTGGGTTGCAGAACTCGGACTGGAACATAGATGCATCTGATTGTAAGGCTTGTTTCCTTACCCACCATGTTAGACTGGTGAGCTTACATTGTCCCTTCCCAGGGGCTGGGGGACCAGTCCTGCTCCCCTCCCAGTCAAAGCTGGGTGCCATCTGTACAGGAGTTGTGTCCTTCTTCTGTTGAGAAGGTGGCTTGGATCCCTGTGTTAAGAGCTACTGTTAGGTGAAGGTAGCCTGAGTGTGTACGGGTAACTGAAAATGTGCTCTGCAGCAAAGCTGAGGGGCCCCGAGCAGACATTCATGGGGCCTGCAGCTAGAGAGCTGTGCCAGAATTTTCACGGCAGTTCCAGACAAAAAAAGGATGGGGAAGAGAAGAGCTGGGGTCAGCCACCATAGAAATGGCAGTTTCTCAGGAAAGTCCAGTCGTCTGGAGTGAGGGGGTGATCCCACCAACTGCCAAGTTCAGTCAGCCTGTGAGCGGCCAACACGGGCCATGTTCTTCTTGCCTGGGCTGAGGGGGACCAAAGCCAGTGGATTCATTTACTTGTGACAAATGGCGAGGACCATGCAGAGAGCTGGGGCATGTGATCTCTGGGAAGAGGGGCCAGAGTCACTGTGGGAGGGGCCGGGGGGTCCCTGGCAGAGTCGTCCAGGTATTCAGTGTCCCTACCAAGTCTGTGCACACCACGTTTCCGCTGATTAAACAACACACAGTGGCGTGAAGTGTGCTGGACCTATGCTTTAGAACCGCTTGGGGTGAATGTTACGCTTTTTCATACATATGGGTGAGAGAGCCATAAAACCATGGAAAATTACCTAGGGGCAGGACCTAGATGGCCAAGGTATTTTGGAATTTTATTTTCCTAACTGGCTCTGGGTGATTGTGAAAAATAAGTGTTGGGACAATTATCCTCGTACTTCTTTTCAAGGAGAAACAGAGCAGTACTAGGATGTTAAAAACCAAACCCTTGATTTATAAAGGAGTCGAGCTCTGGTTGCTATTGCAAAGAAGAAAGGATAACATTATTCATTTTCATGAAAGCTCTGCATATTTTGCCCCGTTTCTCCTTTCATCTCTTGGTTATGGTCCCAGCAGTCTGGGTTAGCTCAAGACGTTCACGTTATTTATTTATGTTCAGCCCCATCTCTGGTCCCAACTTGTCTGAGGCATCAAAACTGATGTGCTAACCTGTCTTTCCTACTGACAACAATAAGGAAGATTTGGGTGTCCTCTCTGCCTCTACCTTTCTCCCCAGAAGAGCCTCAATTCACTTCTAGAGACTTTGGATTAAAACAAGCCAGGTGCTGGGCAGTTCTGAAAGGGGACGTATCAGCCACTCACTTGTTCGTGTGAAATACTTAGATTATTTTTATTCCAACATCAAGTTGAAAGCTACATTAAGGAAGAGATTTATATATATATATATGAGGTGAAAGAAGTGGAGGTGGGGAAGAGGAACAGTCATGGCACAAGGGGGTGCTTTCCTGGTGGTGCTGGGGTGCTGGTGCTGGGAGTGGGGAGCGGACGCTAAGGCTAACTTTGGCTCTTTAGTAATTTAGTCCAGAGTGGAAGGCGTGTTTTCAATTCAAGAATAATTGTATGGATATTACAATTTCTGCTCTTTCAGGTGTATTTAGTAGAACATCGTGCTGAACCAGCCTGGTGGGACTTTTGTCCTTTCATCTAGAGAGCTGGCTAGTGGGAGAAAAAAGATGCACAGCTCTTTGGGTTTTTGTACCAGGAAGCTTTTGCCTCGGCCAGCCATGCAGCTAGCCTTTCACCTGGTGGCTAATTGTGAATCTCAGAAGCTGAAACTTATTAGAAATCAAGAAATTAGAAATCTCAGTTAATGGGATGTTGCTGAAGGTCTTTAGGAAACTTGTTTCCTTCCAAAAGCAAATTTTGCTTACATGCACCTCTTGCTATTGTGAGGGAAGTATGATCTAAATGTCCTAACATGAGTAGGTCTCAAAGATATATTAAGAGAACAAAATACAGTCTGGTTACTGAACTACCAGGATACGTTCTGAGAAATGTGCTGATAGGTGGTTTAGCCACGGGAACATCATAGAGTGAAGTTACACAGACTGAGATGGTCTGGCCTGCTGCACACCTAGTCTCTATGATACAAGCCTGTACAGCACGTTAGTGTGCAAAACAACATGAGATTAAAGCGAGCACCAGATAAAATGATGCAATCAAGAGACACGGTACACAGACGTATGAGGCCGCTGCTGGAGTCACACGGGGTACTGTTTTACAGCAAAGTTTTTTACTTGGTAAGTAGAAAGAATACACTCTAAAACAGGGGTGTCCAAACTTTTTTCAACGTTTTCACCAAGGGCCTTATGCGGTAAAATACACAAACAGCCGGGCCACTCACTCGAGGTGAAGTACGTATTGCCTCACCTGGTTTATTTAAGTAAACTAAATATATTTTTGGAATTTGCTGCGGGCCAATTAAAAATGGATTGTGGGCCGCAGTTTGGACACCCCTGCTCTAAAAGAAGGATAACAAGTATAGTAACAACAAAAACTAGACACATAAACCAGTAACAATAGTTGTTTGTTATCATTATCAAGTATTGTGGACTGCTCATAATTGCATGTGCTATGCTTTATACGACTGGCAGTGCAGCAGGTTTGTTTATACCAGCATCAACACAAACAGGTGAGGAATGCTTTGCGCCCTGATGTTACTATGGCCACGACGGCACGCTGGCCATGACCTCACGCTGGCTACGTTGCAAAGGTAGGAAGTTTTCAGCTCCTTTAGAATCTTATGGGACCATCATCGTCTGTGCGGCCCCTTGTTGACCACAACGCCATCATGTGGCGCATGACTGTAAGTTTTAGGACTAAGCCTTATATGTATGATACATTTTATGTTAAACACGTAGTGCTGTAGTCCTCTGTAAGTAAATATATGAGTACATGTATGAAAAGTAGCTGTCTCGTGAGGTTGTTATGAAGATTTAAAAAAGATGATGGGTGTAAAACGCTGAGACCAATGTGTAGTGCAGTGTAAATACGTCTCAAGTGTAAGCTATTACTATTTACAATGCATTTAGAACGATTTGAACTGAACTTGTAACAGTCTGGTGGGGTGGATGAGTTGGATTTTAGCCTTATCTTTAATGTTTAAGTAACTTTTGCAGTAAAGAAATATGTTCACAAATTACTTGTCTAATTAAACATTAACATTATAAAAAAACGAAAAACCCAAGTAGGTATATTCAGATTAAAAATTTAAGAGTGATATCACGAGCCGTGCTGCCGTTGGACCTGGACACAGGGGACCGTGCCCTGAGCCCTGTGCTTTGGAGAGTCCTGCATCTCTTTCTCTCTCTCCCTTCTCCCTCCCTCTTTCCCTCTCCTTCACCTCCTACCTTACTTACATAAACACATGAGCTAATTCGTTCAAACCTCAGGGAAATGCTTCTCCATGTCTCCTGCCCGATGTCCTTGAAACGGAGGCAACGGCCCCTGCATGCCGTGAAGGTGATGGTTGAGTTGCTGCCTGTGTCGGAGCTGAGTGAGAATAATTTGAGTAGCAGAGGACTGAGGTAAAGAAAAGACAATGCAATGAACTTATCTTTAATGAGCTTATAGTAGGTTCTTGCACAAAGAGTTATTGTTTTCCAGTAGTGCCGAACGCTTATTTTCTTGCTTTTCTTTGTGTTCCAATTCTTGGTTTCAGAGGTACTCATAAGTTAACGCAGTTTTTGCAGTGGTTACACATGGCAGCTGAGGAATATTTTGCAATATTAAAACAATGCATATTCTTAAATTTGTGTATATAAGTAAGTCTAGCTATAAGATGCCCAAAGTGTGATATCAATTCTTTATATAGGTAACTATATAGATGGAAGTTGAATGTTAGAATTATGAATACCTTTACTGCTATAAGATATATTTAATAAGCTTTGATTACATTTTCAAAAAATTAAAACTTCAGTTTTAAGTACTACTTATTAAAAATTTTATATTCATTATTTAAAATTTTTATTTTGTTCATACATACCCCACCCCCACATACTTTGGAATATTTCAGAAAAGAAATATAATCTATTTTGAAAGCATAAAAATAATTTTAATTTTCAAATCTAATGTTTTAATTCACATTTTTAGCAGTTTTGTACATTTGAATATTATTACATTTTGATTATTTAATCATTTAGATCAATAACACACAATGTGAAAATCTTAATTGTAAAATGATTATTTTACTGAAATAAAAACCAGAATTTATAATAGAAATATAACTTATGATTGATGCATACCCTTATTACTTATCAAACACAATTAGCCCATTACTAGGACACCCTGAAATGTGCAATAATAAATTCAATCGTGTTTGACATTTTGCCAGTTTCCAGCTACATGAAAATCTAACTTTATACGTATTTTAGATTCTGTTATTAGGAAAAGTATGGTTGTCAAAGTAGAAGAGTTTGGTAGCTTGATTACAAAATTTTTTTTTTAATTGAAGTATAGTTGACATACTATATTATAATAGTTTCCGGTGTACAACATAGTGACTTGACATTTACATACCTTAGGAAATGATGACCTCAATAAGTCTAGTAACCCTGATAGCTCGATTTATAAGTAAATATTTAGGCATAAAACACAGGCGCCTCCACCTGAACTCTCAGCGCGACGCCCTGGCCTTGTTCGGGGTGAGTCTGAGAACATGTGTCATCTTCCGCAGGCAGGCCTGCTGCTTCTGAACTATTTACCCACTTGTTGAGTTCCTGGCTCCACCCCACCCTGTCCAGGGTGTCCTGTGGGAACCCAAACGGGTCGGCTTCCTGCGCATGCCCCAGAGCACAGAGGACGGACCCTCCCGCTCTCTTCCTCTTCCTCCGTCCGCTTCTTTACTTCCCTCCTCGCCGTAGCTCCTGGGGGTGCTCTCTGGAACCTTCAGGCGAAACCACAGACTTTCCCTCTGCACTGTTCCACTTCTCTACAGCCTGCCCTCTCTGATGATCGCCATTGTGCTTCAGCTAAATTGTTAGCTGATAATTAAAATCTGAACCAAACATGGGGTTAAAGGAAGCTTTCCAGAGGTAGTTGAAATTACAAAGGGCAGTGTTTCTTGCTGTGTTCTCACAGTTAATTTTAGACATTGAAAACATTGATTCAAATAATGAATAGTTACTCTCTTTTCAGTCCTCTGATTATCTCAGGAAGAAAGTTCCAATTTGTCGCCAGTATACAGTATTTTAATATCTCTTGGCAAGGCCCGTCTCTCCCTTCCCATTTTATTTAAAAATCAACTTTCCTGAGGTAAATTTACATAAAATAAACTACACCGATTTTAACTTTGGTGAAT
Source organism: Rhinolophus ferrumequinum (assembly GCF_004115265.2). Taxonomy (NCBI): domain Eukaryota; kingdom Metazoa; phylum Chordata; class Mammalia; order Chiroptera; family Rhinolophidae; genus Rhinolophus; species Rhinolophus ferrumequinum. The sequence continues at coordinate 9,548,537 of NC_046299.1, read as the reverse complement.
TCGATGAATGTGTACAAACCACCACCATCACAAGCAAGACGGAGTAGCCATCACTCCCAGCTTCCTTGTACCCTTAATTGTCATCCCCTCTCTGTGTCTGGCCCCAGGCAACCACCCGTCCGTCTATTTCTATCCCTACAGATTTGATTGCATTTTCTAGAATTTCAAATATGTATCATATAGGATATATGTATTTTGTGCCTGGCTTCTTTCACTTTGTGTGATGTTGAGATTCATCTATGGTGTGTGTATCAGTAATTCATTCATTTTTATTGCTGAGTAGTATTCCTTTATATGGATATACCAAAATTTGTTGATCTGTTCACCTGTTAATGGGTATTTGGATTGTTTTCAGTTTTTTGCTCTTGTGAATAAAGCTACTTCGAACATCTGCATGCAAGTTTTGTATGGACATATGCTTTCATTCCTTCTGGGTAAATAACTAGGAGTGGAATTGCTGGTTCTTACGAGTAGCTGTATGTTAACTTTAGAAGAAACTGCCTGTTTTTCCAAAGTGTATCATTTTACACTCCCATCTGCAGCGTGTGAGAGTTCAAGTTGTTCCACATCATTGTTAACACGTCTTATTGTTGGTGTTTTTAATTTTAACTATTCTAGTGGGTGTGTAGTGGTATCTCATTGTGATTTTATTTTGTATTTTCCCGATGAGTATTTGCCACCATATATCTTCTTTGGTGAAGTGTCTATTCAAATCTTTTGCTCATTTATCTTCTTTGTATTGAACTGTAAGAGGTCATTATTATATATTTTGGGTAGACATAAGTTGTGCAAATATTTTCTTCCAGGCTGTGGCTTGCTATTTTATTGTGTTAACACTGTTGTTTTGAACAGCAAAAGATTTAAATGTTGATGCAGTTCAATTTGTCAGTTTTAAAAAATAGTTTTTGCTTTTTGTGTCTTACTTCAGACATCTTTGTCTAACCCAAATCCTAAGATGTCCTCCCATGTTTTCTTTTAGAAATTTTATAGTATCAGCCTTCCTATTTAGGTCTGTGATCCATTTTGGGTTAATTATTCTGTGTGGTCTGAGGTAAACTTGGAAGATCTTTTTTTTTTTTGCTTATGGATGACAAATTACTTCAGGACCATTTATTGAAAAGATTGTTTTTGACCCATCAAATTGCCTTGGCATCTTTGTTAAAACCCAACTGATCATATATATACGTGTCTAATTCTAGACAATGTTCTATTTCATTGATATCTATGTTTATCCTTTTGTAAATGCCGCACTGTCTTAAATGAAGTTTGGGAAGATACTGTAATAGGAGAGTAAAAAGCCTCAGGTACCTCAGAAATAAACTCTAATGAAAGAATGATAGTGTATATGTTGGGGCATCCCAAATCACATGATTCCATTCGCAGTGAAGAGAATTTCTAGTTTGGGATTAAACCTTCAGTTAAGTTTTTCTATAAGGCTGCTCTGTGATACCCAAACTCAGGGCACCTCTGTATTTAGGGGAACCTCAAATAAGCCAAACCTTGGACACTTACATTGAACCTGCAGATATGAAATGGCAGGAAGTTGGAGTTTGCTGCCCATTGGAGATGATGTATTGGGAGTTAAATCGCAATCTCTCTGCAGAACAACTTCTTATCAAGAAAGATAATGTATCTCTCTCAGTGATATAAAAAGTAAAAATATTTATTACTGTTTACCTAGGATGCCTAGGATCCAATTTTGCTGTCTTTGATCGACAGTGTGACCCTGAGCTGCATTACACTCCAGTTTCAGGGGATGGGACGACATAATTGTGTGTTTATTTGCCAGATGCCTTCCATAGAAGCAGGTTGAACCCAGGAGCTGAGCACAAAGCTGAGTTGGGTCAGAGGGCATCAGTGTTCATAGTCTGAATGTATTCCTTAGACCGTGTAGTCTATTTCAGGAGATGAAGTCATGATTAACCAATCCTTTGGAGAACACCGAGCAGGAGTCTAGTCATAGCAGGACACACAGGAAAGGTGAGTGCGTCACATAATACATTATTTGGCAAATTATCTGAGCCTAGGCTGTCCCCTCCCCCAACACCAGCATGGATAATGGAGGGCTCACAACCATTTTGTTACACTTATTAAAGCTGACTTGCTTGTGCTTCAGTTAGTTTTGCCAAGACACACCTCCCTTTGGCCTACAGTGGGAATAGGTTTTTGTTGACTTGAATTGTTCTATACTGGATTCCATCACCAATCAATCCGTTACACAGATTCTGCCCTCTTCTTCAACACGGTAGCGCAGCTCCCAGGGGCTTGCTCTTGGCAGCCAGAGAGCTCCTCCTGCTGCTTCTCTCCTGTCCTAGCTCATTGAGCCTTCCTGAGGCACGTGTCTGGGAGATAAGGGCCATTTTTCATGAACGCCGTCTTGTGATTTCTATCAATTACTTAACTCTGAAGGTATTTCCCGCCATTGTTTGTGAAATTGATGAAGACTGGCTACACTCTTAGGAAACATTAAAAATCTAAAAATGTCACAGCGAAAAACCCCCTACGTACTAAATTTATCTTAGAGTATTTATTATTCCAATTAATTCGTATCTCAAATGCAAAATGATGTGTAATCTGAGGTTTCTTTCCCCCTAAATAAGAAAACTTTGTATACTCGTAGATGTCTATAGGTGTGTGTTTGTATAGGGGTGTGTGTGTGTGTGTGTGTGTGTGTGTGTGTGGTCAGGGGATTTGCCCCAACACTGATGTTAACTCAAGAATAACAGTTGGTAATTTAGCGCTGCAATTGATCTTAAAGATCACCTAACTTCAAACCTTTAATTTTAGAGGTAGGGAAACTGGGCCCAGAGTGAAGGGGTGACTCCCCAAGGTCCCACAGCCTCTGTGTGGCAGTGTCCAGAGAAGCGCAGGTTCAATAGTTGTAGTCTTTGAGGGGTCACCTGATCTAAGGTAATATGTACATGGCATTGGCTTTGTTTTCAACTGTTTTGTCTTGCAAAGCTGTCTTTCTCCTATGAGAACTTAACAAGCAGGGTGCTTAACCATCCTGGGTTTGCCAGGGACTCAGGGCATTAGTGCTAAAGCTGGAAAAGTCCAGAAAAACCAGGGTAAGTTGGTGACTCTAGTTACAAGGTATAGCTATTCACCTGAATGGTTCTGTCATCTGTTTCTTGGTGACCTACGGCTTCTGGCCCAAGCTACATGATAGGACACACAGATGACTCTGCTCTATGGCAAAGAAGAGACAAACTGTGGCTCTCTCCGGGCTGTGGGCAGCCGAATGCTGCTCACCTTAAGCCAGTCCTGTCTGTCCTTCCAAGTCACCTGCTTCCCCACCTTCCCTGACCACTGTGGTGGTCAAACACCTCGTTACTCGGTAGGATTCACTTCTGTACGAATCCTTTTATCACATGCCATCAAGCCCTGCTGAGCATAATTTCATGTGGAAAGCTTTTTTTTTTCTTTCTTTTGTTTTTTGAAGGGGAACAGGACTTTATTGGGGAACAGTGTGTACTTCCAGGACTTTTTATTTTTTTATTTTTTATTGAAGTTTATTGGGGTGACAGTTGTTAGTAAAGTTACATAGATTTCAGGTGTACAATTCTGTATCACATCATCTATAAATCCCATTGTGTGTTCACCACCCAGAGTCAGTTCTTCTTCCATCACCATATATGTGATCCCCCTTTACCCTCATCTCCCACCCCCCTTCCCCCTTACCCTCTGGTAACCACTAAACTATTGTCTGTGTCTATGAGTTTTTGTTTCTCATTTGTTTGTCTTGTTCTTTTGTTGTTTTTGGTTTATATACCACATATCAGTGAAATCATATGGTTCTCTGCTTTTTCTGTCTGACTTATTTCGCTTAGCATTATACCCTCAAGATCCATCCATGTTGTCACAAATGTTTCTATATCATCTTTTCTTACCACCGAATAGTATTCCATTGTGTATATATACCACAACTTCTTTATCCATTCGTCTATCGAAGGACATTTTGGTTGTTTCCATGTCTTGGCCACCGTAAATAAAGCTGCAATGAACATTGGAGCACACTTGTCTTTATGGATAAGTGTTTTCAGATTTTTTGGGTAGATACCCAGGAGAGGGATTGCTGGGTCATATGGTAATTCTATTTGTAATTTTTTGAGGAACCTCCACACTGCCTTCCATAGTGGCTGCACCAGTCTGCATTCCCACCAACAGTGTATGAAGGTTCCTTTTTCTTCACAACCTCTCCAACACTTGTTATTATTTGTCTTGTTGATGATAGCCATTCTGACTGGGGTGAGGTGATATCTCATTGTGGTTTTTATTTGCATTTCTCTGATGATTAGTGATGTTGAGCATTTTTTCATATGTCTATTTGCCATTTGTATGTCCTCTTTGAAGAAATGTCTCTGCAAGTCGTCTGCCCATTTTTCAATTGGGTTTTTTTTTTTTGTTGTTGTTGAGTTGCATGAGTTCCTTGTATATTTTGGGTATTAGCCCCTTATCGGAGGCACTGTTTGCAAAAATCTTCTCCCATTCAGTTGGTGCCTCTTTATTTTGTTGATGGTTTCTTTTACTGTGCAGAAGTTTTTAAGTTTGACATAGTCCCATTCATTTATTTTAGCTTTTACTTCCCTTGCCTTTGGAGTCAAATTCATAAAATGCTCTTTGAACCCAAGGTCCATAAGTTTAGTACGTATGTTTTCTATGCAGTTTATTGTTTCAGGTCTTATGCTTAAGTCTTTGATCCATTTTGAATTAATTTTGGTACATGGTGACAGATAGCAGTCCAGTTTCATTCTTTTGCAAGTAGCTTTCCAATTCTACCAGCACCATTTATTGAAGAGGCTGTCTTTTCTCCATTGTATGTTTTTTGCTTCTTTGTCAAAAATTATCTGTCCATATTTATGTGGTTTTATTTCTGGGTTCTCAATTCTATTCCATTGGTCTATGTGTCTGTTTTTCTGCCAATACCATGCTGTTTTGATTATTGTAGCCCTGTAGTACAAGCTAAAGTCAGGGAGTGTGATACCTCCAGCAATGTTCTTTTTTCTTAAGATTGCTTTGGCTCTTCAGGGTCTTTTGTGGTTCCAAACAAATCTGATGATTTTTTGTTCTATTTCTTTAAAAAATGCCATTGGGATTTTGATGGGGATTGCATTAAATCTGTATATTGCTTTGGGTAATATGGCCATTTTAACTATGTTGATTCTTCCAATCCTTGAGCACGGAATGTCTTTCCATTTCTTTGTGTCTTCTTCAATTTCTTTTAAAAATGTCTTATAGTTTTCAGCATATAGGTTTTTCACATCCTTGGTTAAGTTTATTCCTAGATATTTTATTCTTTTTGCTGCAATTGCAAAAGGAATTGTCTTTTGTATTTCTTTTTCTGAGGTTTCATTGTTAGTATATAGGAATGCAATGGACTTTGGATGTTGATTTTGTAGCCGGCAACTTTACTGTATTCATTGATTGTTTCTAATAGCTTTTTGGTGGAGTCTGTAGGGTTTTCTATATATAGCTTCATGTCATCTGCAAAGAGTGACAATTTAACTTCTTCATTCCCAATTTGGATGCCATTTCCAGGACTTTTTCCAAGTCAAGTTGTTGTCCTTTACAATCTTAGTTGTGGAGGGCATAGCTCAGCTCCAGGTCCAGTTGCCATTGTTAATTGCAGGGGGGCAGCCCACCATCCCCTATGGGAGTTGAGGAGTCAAACCGGCAACCTTGTGGTTAAGAGCCTGCACTCCAACCAACTGAGCCATCTGGCACTGGCCCATGTGGAAATCGAACTGGTAGCCTTCGGTATTAGGAGCATGGAGGAGCTCCAACCGCCTGAGCCACCGGGTTGGCCCTCATGTGGAAAGGTTTTATCTCATCAGAGATCTTGTAAGACCCTTGAAGGTGGAAGGACAGGTCTCTGTGTCCCAGGCAGGTAATCGTAGACTCTGGAGCCAGTCTAGACTAGAATCCTGCACTTGGTTAGCTCGGTGAGCTGGGCAAGTCTCATAACCTCTGTTTCTATTTACTTCTGTAACATGGGGAATAATAGTACCCACTTCATAGGGGTGCTGTGAGAATCAACTTAGTTGTTACCCACAGATTGTGGACAGCAGCACTGACACCTGACACCTGAGCTATTAGGAGTAAGATCTCAGTACATTCTGTGTTTGTTGACTGATTTGAATGCGTATTCACATGGCTAGTGCCCTTACCTTTCACTTTCACTCTCAAGCTCTGCACTTTAAAAGGGAATATGGTGGTGGGGAACGTCCCTTGCTACCCAGGCTGTTAACGGATTCTGTCTGTGTGGGTCATTAGAATTCTAACTGCAGTGGGGCTTGCCTTGCAATAGAATCTTTAAGCATAAGGCCCTCTGATGGTGTGCACTTGAAGATTGCACTTTATAAGCAACACTTTCACATCTTTGAACTGACCATTTAATAGAAGCATGTTATCAATTAAAATTACATTGAAAGCACATAAAAGTGACAACTAATTTCAATTCATGGAATAGATCTTTATTATGTTTGATGATAATTTGGATTTTATGGCTGAGATAAAAAGGTTAACTCTGATAGGTAACTGAAAAAGAATATATACTTCACAGGAACTTACCTTTTAATTTTTTATAAACCTTGATGTGATTAATAAAATATTTCTTACAGCAGAATTGCACAGCCGAATGAATCCACGAGCTCCCTGAGTGTTAAAGCAAACCAACCTACTTCAAATCTTATTTAAAGAATAGAACTGTTCAAATTGTAGTGGCTTATAAATTTCTGACACTGGCTGAAGGGATCTGCAGTGTCTTTGGAAGACGGAATAGACATTCTCTGCAATCCAAACTGTATTCTCTTCTCTTTTCCTATAAGAGATCCAGCCAACCATGATGACAGTGCCATACGTGCCTGCCCAGCTCTCTTTATCCCCTTCCTATGTTAATAGACACTGTCCCCCTTATTTGGGGTCCAGCTCTTTCCTCCCCTCCAGCTATGTTTTGGGACTTCTGCTCATAGTACCCGCCTCCCTGCACACTACAGTGGGCCCCTGATCATACTGGGTCCTATCTCTCTGGATGAATTACACTACCACTAAAACACTCTCTGCCGTCAAGTGACATTCAGCAGGCTGGAGGCTGGCCTCATGTGGCAGGACACTTTCCGCTGCAAATAACAAGGCCTGGCTCAAAGGAGCTTAAATAATGAGGGGCTTCTTCTCCTACATAATAAGAAATGCAGACACAGGGCATCAAGCCTCTGTCGCTTTCTACCTTTCAGCTCTGTCATTCTCCGCTTGTTGGTGACATTTCTCTTCCTAGTTGCAAGATAGCCTCGGAATATCTCATTTCTGAGTGTAACAACGCTCAGAAAAGGGGAGCAGCATTTTCTCTGTTGCATCTCTTTTTATTGGGAAGGAAAAGCTTTCTTTGAATCCCGTCCCTCCCTCACCCACTTTCTCCCAGTCCCAATGGCCAGGATTGAGTGGCACGTTCAGGTTTGTACCGATCACTGCGGAGGGAATTGGATTCCCACTCTGCCTTACTAATCAGCATCCACCCCTTGGGGTTGGGGACAGCTTGTGGGGCCAAGGACACTCAACACCTGAACAAAACTGGGGTCTATTAGCAAGGAAGGGGGAGGGCAGGCAGCGGAATCTGCCATAGCACTCGGGGGTCACTGATGGAGACAAAGACCCTGCCTGATGCCAGCCTTGCCCCCAGGCTGCCCCCCACAACTCCTTGGGTAAGTGGTGCATGGAAACTGATACAACGTCAAAACTTATGGGTGTTTCTTAGAAGGAAATTGATAGTGTGAAATATTTATTAGAATTTAATATGACATTAAATATAGTTTATATGGTATGATTTCTATAATATATATGTCGTTTTTATGTTGAATATATGGATACTTAATTTATTAAAAAAGAGAGCTTGAAATTCATAAACTAACCATCAAACTTAAGTTAGTAGCAGAAAAGTAGAATAAACTCGTAGGAAGAATTAAAATGATAGAAGTAATAGCCTAAGAACAGACATTAACACAATAGAAAACATTAGAATAACAATACCAACAGACAAGATTAATTAATCCTCTAATAGAGAGGATTAACAAAGCCAATTTGGTTCTTTGAAATGACTACAAAACCTTTTCAAACTTCTGTTAAATAATGATTTAGGGAAAAACCTAGAGAAACACAAATAATAGAAATGAAAACTACTAGAAACGCAAACATCAAAATATAATAAGATGATAGAAACCACTTTAAGCCTACAGAAATTAAAGTTTAGGTGAAATGGACAAATTTGTAGAAAAATATGGCCTACCAAAATTGATTCAAGAAGAAATTTATACTGACTAGTTTCATAATCTAAGGAAATTGAACCATTTGTTAAAAATTTTCCCACAAATGATATTCCAGATGGTTTTCACTGACAAACTCTATCAGACATTCAAGAAATAAATCATTCCAGTTTTATACAAATTATTCTGGAACGTAGTAAAAGAGGGAACAGTCCTCAACTCTTTTTGAGAGGTGGATAACTTTGATTCCCCAACTTGATAAGGACTGAATGTGAAAGGAAAATCATTCATCAGCATAGTGACCAAACTTCTAAAGAAAATGTTAACAAGCAAAATCCTGCATCAATTAAGTATATAAATCATGAACAAGTTAGATTTGACTTAAAATTATAAAAATAAATTAATATAAATGATCATATTAACACATTAAAGGAGAAAAGTCTGAGGATCATCTCAGCATATGCAAAAACAACAGCAACAACAAAAAACACCCACAAAAAAATGTGATGAAATTTAATACCTGTTCATGATAAAAACTCTTAGGGAACCAAAGACTGACACTGCCAGTCTGGCTGATTTATTGACTAAGAGGCCATTTCTCAGTGGAATCGATGCCCAGTGGAAAGCTGACCACAGAACCCCCCGGTCCTTGGGACTCCTCCAGTTTTCACCGTTGTGTGGTGTGTGAAAGTCTGGTTCTTCTTTACATATCATGATCTTTTATTTTTTTAAGTAAGAATAGGCACATACTGGGGGTGCCAAAAAAATGTATACGCATGACTCATATTCATCTTTTGTTATCAGTATATTTTGAATATTACAATTTTAATCCAGTTTTTTCCTTTCTTAAAATGTGTATACATTTTTTTGGCACCCTCTGTATTTATATGTACTGTTGTCCACCTTACTTAGTTTCATTTGACATACTATAGGCGTATCTTCTCTTCTATATATCTATATCTATATATCTGTATCTATATCTATATCTACTGTACTCTTTAATAGCTACATAGAATTTCATTGTATGTAAACTGGAATTCATGAACTTTGTTAAGAAAATATAACCCATAGGCTGAGTGCAACTCTTAATATGTACAGACTCATAATTGAGTTGGATGGAATTTGAAACACGTAACATTAAAAAAAACTGGGCATTCAGTGGATTTCTGCCCCTTGATGAAAAATTTGGTCTCCTCTGGGCTGTAAAAATCATCTCCTGGTGAATTGAAACTTGGGTAAATGTTATAAAAGCAACTTTTAAAGGTCATCTTTCTGTATATGGGTCCAAAAGTGAGAGAGGAGAAGGGTGGCAGTGCTTCTGGGGATGTGATCCAACAGAGAGAAGTTGGCCACGAAGTCCATGAACACAAGGTGCTTTCATTCCAGAAAAATCTCAGGACCGCTCCATCTATCCCCCTCCCTAGGAAGTTTGTTGGGATGTTTATTTCAAACAACATGGTCTGTGCTTCCCAGTCTGGTGGACTCGGGCACGAACGGACTGGGTGGGCCTGTTCTGGAGAGCAGCGCATCTGGACGGGTGGGGTGACAATCCAGATTCCATGGCACATCACTGCACCTGTTGACAAGTGACATGGGCTGTCCTGAGCTTTCTTTCCTCACCTTTAAAATTGGCAGGATGCTACATATCTAAAATGGTGTTTGTGAGACTTAAGCTTCCGTGCCCACAGAGGGAGCAGCGTAAGAAGGGAGCGAGCGTCTTGCTGTGTTGGGAATGTAGTTCCAGGGAGTAGGTTTTACACGGAGTCAGACTGTTCTTGCTTGTGCATATGCCTTGCAATCAGAGCGATGATAAGAAAAGTATCATAACATAATTTCTGGGCTAAGCCAGCTCTCAGTTGTTCTTTTTGTCCTTTTCTCTGGTTGCCCCACGAGAGCCCTCCTGAAGCCCCAAGGAGCAGTGGGGCTGCCACTGAGAACTCCCACGGGAGACTGGGGATCGGCAGCACTCCCTCACTCCATAAATAACTTCAGAATCCTGATGAGACCTTCCTACCTGTCCCAAAGCCGCTTCTCTCTTGCCCTACCGCTGGGTCTCCCCCTCCCTGTGCAGAGTTCAGCCTAACTGGCTCAGCCAGATGAAAACTGCGGTTAATAGACCCTGCACTCACCTGTAAGCTCTTTAGTGACCCTATAGTTTTACTGCAGCAGAATCTTTGGGGTTTCACCAGCGTCACCCACACCAAGTTCTGCACATAATGTCTTTTCAACAAGAGAAGATGTCATGGTAGTTGCTACGAGAGAATGTTTTCCCTCCATATTTTTGCTTCATTAACATTGTCGCAGGCATATGAAGCTGGCAGGAGCCTCTTCCGTCACTGCCAGACTCCTGATGATGTTGCACCTGTCACCTTGGCCACCGCTGGCCCTCATCAGTTATGTGCATCTGCTACTGGTGACATCCAGATCCCTCTTGGGCCACATCCAAGCTCTCCATGGCCGCCTCCACCCTCCTCAAACACTCTCCTTGGAGGTAGGGATTCAGTATTGAGTGCCTGTGTCAAGGGACCATGATGTAGCTGTCATCGTAGCCCCAGGACAGAGCATAGGACTTACCCAGGGCAGGTACCCCCAAATCCTTGAGAACAAATCCATGTATATCTATGGACCACAGAGCATTGTATATTACCCTCCACATAAACTTCCTACACCTTCTTGTGGTGGGAGGGTGTATTAGTTTGCCAGGGCTGCTGTAACAAGTAGCACACACTGGGTATCTTAAGCAACAGAATTTGTCATACAGGTTTGGAGGCCACAAGTCCACGATCAAGGTATCAGCAGAGTGGATTCCTTCTGAGGGAATGAGGAAGAGTCTGTTCTAGGACTCTGAGCTAGCTTCTGGGACCTTGCTTGCTATCTCTGTGTTTCTCGGCTTGTAGAAGCATTATCCCAATCTCTGCCTTCATGCGGCCTCCTCCCTGGCTGTGTGTGTGTTGTGTGTGTGTGTCTGTGTCCAAATTCCTCTGTTTGATTAGGACTCCGATCATATTGGATTAAGGCCCACCCTATTCCAGTATGACCTCATCTTAATGAATTCCATCTGCAGTGACCCTATTTCCAAAGAAGGTCACATTCTGGAGCACTGGGGGTTAGGACTTGAACATATGCATTTCTTTTAGTGGGGGACACAATTCTTCCCATAAAAGAGGTTACCAAGCAGTATAGCTACTTTCTGTTATTCTCAATTCTCTGTTGCTCTTTCTTCATTTGTGTTAGAAAAGGTTGAAACTTATAGAGTTCTGTAAAATATGAACATGGCTGAGGAGGAAGGAGATATTCTGCATGTTAGCACAACTTATAGAATTCTGAGTTTTGTCTGAAATGACAACAGAGGCTGAGAATCTTAGTGATGAGATAGACAATGCTATCCCATCCTGACCTTGTGCATCCGTGTAAATAGACTATATTTTCTCATTGGATTCAGAATTGTTTGTGTGAGAATGCCTCATTTTTAGCTATGTGCCATTGTTAAGTCAAACGTAGTGCAGTCTTGTGATTGGAGGGACACAGCCAACACAAGGTTTGTTAGAAGAAACCAGAAATGATAGAAGTAGCAACCCTTTTCTCTAGTGCTGCCAGCACTGCTCTAAGCTCTGGACTCATCCAACCACCCTACCATCCAGCCAGGAGGCTGGTGTTCACCTCCCATAGACGGCTACGGAGACGATGTGCACAGAGTGGCCAGCAGGTGGCGCCGGAGCTGGGCTTGAATCCAGGCGGTCTGGTTCCAAGCCTGGAGCGTCAGGAGACCTAAGTGCAGGGTGATTCAGACACTTCACTCTAGTCTGGGCTGCTGCTCGCATCCTCTCGGGGAATACAAGGCCCCCAGAGGAACACGGCTGCCTCCGCAGAGGGCCTTTGAAGAGCGTGGTGCTGGGGGGCAGAATCTCTTGTCTTAGGCTTACATGGGTTGTAGTTAATTTTTTGCCATCTGCATTTCTGGCGGAGAAGCTGTTCTGATAAAATGCAAAACTCGGTCATGTGTCTGCCAACAGTGACGTCTCACGTGTGACAGTGCAGAGCGGCGGGGCGTCAGGCAACTGTAGCATTGGCCCTGCCCCACCCTGGCCCTGGAAGTATCCCTTCTCCATGCGCCAGGTGGAGCCTGTCCCCTTCCAGTCCTCCAGCTTCGCTGCGACCACCGGCCTGTGGCTGCTGCTCTCTGGGCTGTTCTCCATTCAGCAACAGCTCCCCGTAGGGTTGGAGCAGAGAAAGAAATGAAAGGAGCTAATACCTAGTGTTGACTTTGGCCAAGAGGCCGGCAGGAGCGAGATTAGAACCAATGGCTTAAATGCACAGGGAGTTGGGGGTGGAGGGCAGGGATATTTGCCGTGTTGCCCCCGCTGGAATCAGTGACCCAGCGCCCTGCCTGGCTGCGCCAGTTGCTGCTCCAGGACCTTTAAAGACAGACCCACACTCTTCCCCCTTGGGAAACAAATGTGAAGTCTTGCTCCCCAGGGTCACAGCAAAGACACACACATTTTACTTGGGGAGAGAGAGAGAAAAGGGCTGGTTGTGGAGGACATCACTACTCCCTCGGAAGTGACCGAGAACATGGCCCAAGGAATCCCAGTGAGGGACATACCAGGGGGAACAGATAGTTTTCAGGGCCAGGAGGATATGCTTCAAGAATGGGTTCCTGGTGCATGCTTAACTGGGGGTGGGAAAGAAGTAGAAAGGGGAGGGACTGGATGTGGTAAGGGAGAAAAGCCAAATGTGGCTGGCCTCACTGTCTTGCCTGGGCTGATCTGGAAATTTTGCCTTAGGGTTGACTCGTTGACTGAGTCACTTTATGGACATATACGTACCTCTCTGTTTTCTTACCTCTAAAGTGTGATGATACCCTTCCCAGAATAACCTAGGGCTAGGAGGTGGGTTTTGTAGCCCCTGTACTTCCCGGGTTCCCTGCTGCTTTCTGAGTGAACTTGAACTTCTCTAAGTTTAGACAATCAGTAGCAAAGGAGAGAAACACACTGGAGAAACATGCAGACCTCTGTGGGACCTGCATGCTGAGATCAGGATCTGCGACCCTCATGCTGGAACATGATATTTATACTCTGTCCACGTGGAGCTGACTCGTGCCTCCTGGTTTGTGTGGATGAGGCAGAATCTAGCCAGAGCAGATTCTAGAGAACAGAACTGGTCCCACCATTTGTTATGTGATACAAATCAACAGTAGCTTGTCAAATACTTATTTGTAGGACTAGAGTCGTGGGAAGCCACAGTATGTTAATGACTTAGTTTAGTTTTGTGAGTATCTGCAGATGTGTGATGTGAATCTAAATTGTAACCTTTTTGCAACGCTGTATCTACCTGTGTAGGTTAAACTCAGGAAAGGCTGAAAGGTTTGAGGGGTTTATTCCAACTAAAACTGATCTGAAGTCAAGTCTCCAGCAGGCCAGGTCAACTTCAGTCACCACTGACTAAGAGCAAGTGAAATGAACTTGACGTGGTTGTCCATTGTGCGTTCCCTTGTGTAATGTTTGCCTCATATTCTAAGACCTGATTTCAAATTTTATAATCGTTCTCTGCCCTACCCTCCATTCTGGCACGTAGTAAGCACAACAAAAATTGGTTGAACAAACCAAGGGAGTGAAATTCTAAGTATGGTGAAGATGGTGGCAACTCCAGGGCTGAATCAAAATTAGGTTCTGCTCAGTGATTCAGTATCTTGTGGGAGCTGTTCAAAATAAAGACTCTAGAGCAGGGGTGTCCAAACTGCGGCCCGCAATCCATTGTTAATTGGCCCGCAGCAAATTCCAAAAATATATTTAGTTTACTTAAATAAACCAGGTGAGGCAATACGTACTTCACCTCGAGTGAGTGGCCCGGCTGTTTGTGTATTTTATCACATATGGCCCTTGGTGAAAAACGTTGAACAAATTTGGACACCCCTGATTTAGAGCTTTATTAAGTCAGGCTTCTCTCTGAAAGCCCAGTGAAATTTTTCACCTTCTCTTTCTGTGTTGCACGTAAATACAATCTTCTGTAAAAATTCCAGAAAGTACACCAAATCAGGTGTTCCATCTCTGGTTAGGAATCTCAACATGAACCCGTGTCTTTCTGGTGTTCCATGAGGTGACTGGAGATACTTAGGGGAATGCCGTGTTCATGGCTCGAGGCGAGTGGAGATGGACTGTTACTTCTTATTATTTTGGTGGATCTCCTCCTCCCGTCCCCCAAAAAGATGTGCAGAAAATTCTAGAGTGAAGAGAGGAAGACAAATAAAATGGTGTCCAATCCTTAGGGTTTATTTTGTTTACTGATTTTTCTAATCATCAATGTGATATACAAATACTTATTTTCTTGGTTTATTTCCTTCCTTCTTCTCAAGGAGATTTGGTCAGAAACCCCGAATAGCACAGAGTGTGTACTGTCGTGCCCTGGGTGCCCGCGTCTTCTGAACATGGGCCCCGGCGTAAAGCGGGTTTTAGAATAGTCATGTATGGTTTCCTGTTGATACTGATAAATTAGACCCCCTCGTCTGTAATATCTAGGAATTTCGAAGTGAAGATACTGCACAGGTGTAGCTTTCAGGTTTGCATTCAGCTACTGCTTCTACCTCTGTGTAATTGCTTGTGGATTACTTTCTATGTGTACTCAGATATGTCTAACTTCCAGCTACCGTTCTGCGCAAGTATTCAACTTGGAAAGAATGTGTGTAAGGAATGGCAGTTGTTCAGATAATGCTCCCAAGTCACCCCACGTGGAAAGAATTGCACCAGGAAACACACCCACTGTTTCGTCCACCAGTTCAGCTTTGAACCTGCTTAAGCCACTTTGATGCCCTTTATCATCATGGTCCACAGAGTTATTTTAAAGTCACGATAAATCATTCTACAGGTCAAGCAGTTTCAAACTCTAGGGTATTACTTTCCAGGGAGGGAAGGGATGGGAGTAGTGGCCTGGGATTCATACCTGGTATACCTCTCTTGGGCAGAACCTGTTTTAGAGTAGGGTTCTGCGCAGGCATGCTATAAAACACAACATCTCACGGAGCCTGAAACAGCACCAGGTGAACTGGCCAGTTTTCTCAGATTCCCTGATTTGGTTAAAACTCAGGTCTCTCCCTTACCCTGTTGGGAGCATGCGTCCTGGAGGCAGGTTATACCTTCAGATGAGCTTGTGAGCACCCTGGTGCATAGTGTTTCCATGAACCCGAGGAGCCATCTCTGGATGGCTTTGAACTTCCTCCCCCAAAGGGCTCAACAAGAGACAGACATAACACAGCACACCTTTAAAGAGAGAACATTGGGAGGTGTTGCCATGTGACTTTTTTTTTTTTTTTTTTTTTGCAAAAGGGGTGGTGGGTAGAATATTGTGCCTGGAAGTTATCCTGCTTAACAAATCCCATAGTTCTTTGATTAAATCCATATTTCTTAGGGAGATTATGACCCATCCCAAAGATTTTTATGTTTCACTTTTGAGTGCTTGGAGGACAGGAGGCCTGTTCTCATCACTTTGCTTCTATTAGAAGCATTTATCATACTGTCCTAACTCTTAGATTTGTATTAAAAATTTCCATGTGGCAGTTTTTTTAAAGACATAAAATAACTGCTTTGTTTTATTGCAAAATTTTTTTTATTAAAGTGAAAATCACAGGACATAAAGTGAAAAATTCAGCAGCATTTATTACATACACAATGTCGTATAATCACCACATTTCTCTAGTTCCAAAACATTTTTGCCACCCCACAAGAAGTCTTTGTACCCATTAAGCGGTTGCTCTCTGTTTCCTCCTTTCTCTAGCCCCGGGCAGCCAGCAGTCTGCGTTCTGTCTCCATGGATTTATCTATTCCGATATTTCACACAAATGGAGTCATACAATATGTGGCCTTTTGTGTCTGGTTTTTTTCACTTCGCATCATGGTTTCAAGCTGCATTCTCATCGTGGCATGTATCAGAACTTCATTCCTTTTTATGGCTGAATAATATTCCATTGCATAGATATATACCACATTTTGTTTATCCATTCATCTATCAGTGGACATTGGGACTGTTTCCACCTTTGGTTGAATACTTTGTTTTGGAATTAAAGAGCATAAGACATCAATGAAGCAGCTCACATGGGGGGCAGCATTATTTTTTGAAAGAGTCACTCCACAGTGCACCTAGCAAGGGCATAATGATAATTTGACAGGAGATAGAAAGAGAAGAAAGTTCCTGTTAGTTGGTGAGTCAGTGGTGAAGCCTGGAATGGCTCTGCTTTATCGCCCCCTAATTCACCTTGGTTCTCAAGATTAATTAGACAAGGCGTCATATACGCAAATTAGCAGTATTTCCAACCGTGCCTTGCTTCACAGTTAACATTTTTAAAATCACCAGTAGTTCGGCAGAATGTAAACATTTCCTTTCATTTATATACTTGCCAGGCACAAAACATTTGTCTTTATTTCAGTAGGTTATTTTTCAACTCAAGTTTCCTTAAGCAACCCACAGTGAAATTCTACGAATAAACCACATTTCCTGTCACTTATGGAGACAAAAAGTCAAAGACAGAGGAAACCCCTGGGCCCCAGTTTTATCCCTCTAACGGTAATATTTTTCAGTGTGGGGCATATTCTAAGGCCTTACCACCGAGATCATTTTCTTGAGGAAAAATAGGAGCTGACCTATGCATATTTTTCCCCATTAAATTTTGATATGTTTATGCATTCATTTAAAATAAAAGTGTGGGCTCAGCACTTTTAGAATGTGTTTCTTTCTCTGACCCAATGGAGAAATCTACCTTGATGAGAACCAGTCAAGCAGATTGTGTGCTCGGACTCAGACATGGCCTTTTGATCAATCTGTCTCTGTTACTCTGAATGAAGTGTTCACTGATCATTTGTTAGAGCATCACTGTGATTTTTAGAGGAGTGTCTATAGGAAGCCCGGGTTGGGTTGCATAGAAGCGCCTCTGTCTACTGCATCCAGAAGGGGCCCTCAGGGAGTCTTCCTCATCTTCATAAATCTTGGTAATTTACAGTTTGCATTCTAGGTTCAGAAAATGCACACTTCATGAACCCAAAGGGGTTTGCTTGCTGCTGGTAATCTAGTTTGCAAACTTATTGCTTTCAAGAGATTCCTAACATGGTTTTAGATACGTGATCTCCTGTCAAATTCCAGTGGAGAAGTGAGGAATAACGCTCTCCTTATCACTCCTAGCCTCAGGTTTCAGTTTCCAGTTTATGACCAATAACAAGAGAACAATGAAAGATACAAATATTCTTCGAGCAATAAAAATGTTGCATGGGAACATAATGAAGTGTAGTCACTTGTTTTAGTCCATCTTCTCACCATCCCTTGGGTTCTCATAATTCCCATCCTCAGTTCAGCTTTTTCTTAGGCAGCCATAGATGTGAGTAGAAGGGTTCTGGAGGGCATTGAGGTGAGGGCGGATGCACGGAGTAGAATGCTGAAATTCACCGAGCATGCTGAAAGCAGAGCTGCCGTGTAAGAAGCAGCTGTATTGCACATGGATGCTCTATTTCAGCATCCAACCTACTGAGTTTGAGTTCATGCTCATTTTGGAAGCCGCTGTGTGTTTCCTTTGTTCCTGGCATCGTGGAACATCTTTTCCAACAGATCATCACACGAACTTCTCACTGGGGTTGAATTTCAGTAGTTCTGGAGGTGACCCTGCGAACACTATGGGGTGTGTATTTTAAGTCAGGCCACCCAAATGCACCCCATATCACTGTTATTGTGTAACATGGTAGCAAACTGCCAGATCTTAACTTTATTTATGCAGTTTCCCTGCCTTGTTCCAGAAAAGATATTAGATTCTCTATAATAATATATTTAGTGTAACACGATAAAAAAAGATAAGGAAAGAAATTGGGGTCAAAGGAAAGTAAGGGTTTGAAAAATCCGATAAGGCTCACATCAAGTGCCATGGTATGAACCCAAATGTGTGGCCCTGAGCTTCTTAACCTCCAAAGCACAGGAATAAACTAGAGTCATGGCCCGTAAAGATTGAAAACAAACCAGTGGTTCAGAGAAGCACAGCTACTCTTGTCACCGAGACCTGAGACATTTCTCTTGTGCGTCTTCAATGGGAGGCCCAGTGCAATGTAGCCAACAGTAGCCGCAAAACCACTCGTATAGAATATAGAATAATCTACAGTAATGTGCTTCCCAGGGTTGTTTCTCACAGTATAGTTCAATGCACTCAACAGTATGGTGTAAAACTCTAGTACAAATGTATATAGAGGAAGCAAAAATGGCTCAATTATTCTTTCTAAGGGTCTGGCTTACTCAAAAAGGTTGCATTTAAAATTAAAGGAAAGAACGGATGGCATGTTTTCCAGGCAGTCCTCCATCAATATTGTTTTTTTTTGTGACAAAAGGAGAGTTGCTAACTATAGGCCACCGTGAGTTGGATGTTCTGCCCTCTGACAAGTCACCCTTTAAAGGCACATCCCTGGGGTGGAGATGGGGTGGGCTTCCTTCTCAGAAAACTGGGGCATCTGTCCAGGACTTGTAGAAAAGCTAGGTTGTCTTTAATGCAAGTATGTGTACAGGATCCAGTCCTATGAACGAAATTTCTGTGTCAAAAGGTACGTGGATTTTATTGATACACTGTCAAACTGCCCCCCTCAAAGGTCGTAAAAGGCACACTCCCATCAGTGGTTTAGAAGAGTGGCCAGTTCTGCTTCATGGAATGGCTATTCAAGCCTGGTGGCAAGCTTTATTTCATATTTTTATTAATTCTCTCCCTTTGAGTGGAACAGGGTCTCAGACAGTACATTGTTATACTGCGGGCAGATTCTTTTTGCAGTAGCCTAACCTTTCTACTAGTGTATTGGTTTCCTAGGGCTGCCATAACAAAATGCCATGAACTGGTGGCTTAGCACAACGAAAATGTACTGTTCCACAGTTCTGGAGCCCAGAGTCTGAAATCAAGATGACGGCACAGCCACACTCCTTCTGAAGATGCCGGGAAGGATATGTTCCAGGCCTCTTTCTCTCCTCGTTTCTGGTAGTTCCTTGGCTTGTGGCAGCCTAGTTCCAATCTTCACATGGCATCCTTTCTATGGGCATATCCATGTGCAAATGTCCCCTTTTATAAGGCCACCGGTCATTGGGTTAGGGGCCCAGCCGAGCCCAATATGACCTCCCCTTAACTAATTCCATCCGCAAAGACCCTCTTTGCCATGAAGGTCACGTTCTGAAATTCCGGGGGTTAGGACTTCAACACATGAACATTTGAAATGGGAACACAATTCAACATGTATCGCACATAAGAACATCACTCTCAAACACACAACAGAATCTTTTCTCTCTCTGGACACTGGACCTTTCCCCCCCTTGTGTCTAATTGCAGGTCCCACTTTTATCTTAGTCACCCAGAGACAGAGCTTTATAGTGCTTTCACTTTCCAGTTGCTGTTGTAGCCCATCCAGAAAGAATGAAGACCAATGGAGATGAATCAAGAGACCTGTGTTCAGACTGGGCAAAACCAGGTAAGGATTCCCCTGAGAGGATTCTCCCTGTTCAGTAGGGCCCCTTGGTCCAAGTACTTAAAAAATAAACAGAACTCAGAGGAATGCTTTGGCTGAGGTCTTTATGACAATGACCAACGTATGACTTGAGACTCACAGGCGGTCTTAACAGAGCTCCATCCGTACTGGGCACTGACCTCACAATAGCTCACAGAATAGGTTCTGGGAGTGGCAAATGGCCAAGTGCACGAGGGCCCACCTTCGAGTCCCGTTTAGTTCCTGACCAGTTCTGTTTCCCCCTCTCTCCTCATTATCACTTATAAGAAGTAATCAAAACCTAATCTCTTTCTTTTTCTTTTTTTAAATTTATTGGGGTGACAATTGTTAGTGAAATTACATAGATTTCAGGTGTACAATTCTGCATTACATCATCTATAAATCCCATTGTGTGTTCACCACCCAGAGTCAGTTCTCCTTCCATCACCATATATTTGATCCCCTTTACCCTCATCTCCCACCCACCAACCCCCTTACCTTCTGGTAACCACTAAACTATTGTCTGTGTCTATGAGTTCAAAACCTAATTTCAAAACCAGCTGCTCGTGCTGGTGTGGAAGTGGTTCAAGAAAACACGACCTCTGCACAGTTGGGTATTTATACAGGGCTACAGATATATTCCTTGGCCATAGCAAAGTTCTACTTTCAAATGAACTCTGTCTAACATGTGGAAACAAATGAAGACCACCCACACGAGAACAAGCAGAGGCTGTTTATTCAAAGCTTTACTACAGCCAGAGAGTCAGCCTCCATCGCTTGTATCTGGCTGAGACTCCAAGGCAAACAGAGGAATAGAAAAGCTTTATAGTGAAAAACCAAGAGCTGAGCCTTCTAACGGGCAGCACCCACAGCTGTGCTTAAGCCAAACATCTGGCTAGAAAGTGACCGCAAATATGGGGGTTTGCATAGGTGTAGGTGAAGTTGGTTTGAAGTTATGTGGTTTGAATTGAGATGACTCACTGAATACTGTGTTTCCTTGAAAATAAGACCAGGTCTTATATTAATTTTTGCTCCAAAAGACGTATTAGGGCTTATGTTCAGGGGATGTCATCCTGAAAAACCATTTAGGTCTTATTTTTCAGGTAAACACAGTATTACTTTTAGCTTTGTACCTGGTGTTGGGTAGATAGTGACAACTTATCAATTGATTTTTAGTTGGAAGAAAACATGGGATAGAGAGAGAAATGTTCTTTAAAAAATTATTATTATTATTATTATTAATTTATTTCTATGAAGGACAAAGTTCCCTGGACAATTGAAATGATTTTATTCAGGCTATTGCAATAGGGAGAATGTTCATTGATGAGGGAACATGTCCAAGAGGGGAAGGAAAATTGGGGTTTTCCAAAATAAGGGGGTCACTGAGGAATGGTGGAGGTGGGTCGCAGATTGGAGTATGTTGTTAGAGAAGGGTGGTCCTTTCTGGTGAGCCCTTTCTCTGCTTTCTGGGAGCACAGGGCTCAGGTAAAGTTTGACATTGTCACTTCCAACCCACATCCTTTGAAATGAAAAGCTGCTTCCTGGCTGCTCTTCTGGTACTTCCAATTCCAAGTGTCTGGACATCCTTCAGAAAGATGTAAACATTTCCACACAGCTGCCATAATATGTTTGTTTAAAAGTGGAATTATGTTGTTTCCTAGAAACTCAGTTCTGGCGCTCACGTTCTCTACCAGCAAATGAATCCTTTGTCTCCGAATGGGTAGTGATTAAACCTTTCCCCCCACACATAATGATTTCTTTACAAAAACTACCTTCATAATTAGCGTTTCTTTAGAATGGAATTAAAGTAATTACGGTTAAATTCACAAATCTTTTCTCTATAATGGTTTTAAGCAGAGTTTACAACTCTGAATCTCTGAGGTGCAACAAATTCAAATTCCTTTGAAATTAAGGCATTTTAATTCTCCTTGTCACTTTAGATGAGTCACCCTCTAGTCACCTGGAACTTTTGGGCCATTCACCACGAAGTCAAATTGGACACAGGATGACAGTAACTAACATCTCAGTGGCCCGGGAGTCAGCTCAGAAAGCGCTGGGGCTTTATCTCTCTTTGAATCATTTATCTCTCTTTGGATCATTGTAGCTGGGATATTTTAACATTTCGTTCATGCCCATGTTGAGTATCACTGTGCCCTCAGATGGCACCCACATGACAGCTGAATGTCCCCAGCCCCACCCTTAAGCAGAGGGATAGGCTTGCTGCCTCTGGTACATCCAATTGAAAGGAGGCGCAAGGCCAGGAGGCAATGTCCACAAACAGGGCTGGGTCTCGTGATTGTCTCTGCTTGACATTCCTCAGACAGGTGCGTGGGGATGAGAGGGAGCTCGCTGGCCAGAGTGTCCTGTCGAGGCTCGGCTCTCCTTCAGAGCTCTCCTCTTGTGACCCAATGAGGTCGTGAGAGTGGCTCATGCATGA
The DNA here is from genome assembly GCF_004115265.2 of Rhinolophus ferrumequinum. Taxonomy (NCBI): domain Eukaryota; kingdom Metazoa; phylum Chordata; class Mammalia; order Chiroptera; family Rhinolophidae; genus Rhinolophus; species Rhinolophus ferrumequinum. Next base: position 9,526,365 of record NC_046299.1, on the reverse strand, counting down.
CGTAGGAGCGCTTTGAACTTCTCAGGGGAGACTCCAGAGAATGAAATCCTGTTTGTATTTAAAACAGAGCAAATGTTTAACACATGATTTAATGTGTTCAGCCGCACTGGGTCAGATGCCGTGAGAGGAAGAAGCCCAAGGACTGGCCCCGGTGCCGGCCGGGGGTCAGGCGCTGCACCAAGTACTAATAGTTAGTAGCTAATTTTCAGTTTTGCATCAACCCCCTGGAATGGGCGGCTGGTACCATTCCCATGTTCATATGGGAAGCTGAAGCTCAGAGACGTTAAGCCACCTGACTGAGGCCGTGCACTTAGTAAGGGGCACAGCTGGTATTGGCACCTAAGTCCCTCTGACTCTAATTTCCCTGGGAAATGGCCTGCTGGCCAGTATCTATAGTTGGGCTGGGCAGTTAAGGAACAGTGATATGAAAAAGTACGTAATAATTCACAGAATATGAGATAAATGCTATGAGAGTTCAGAAGTGCAGAGATAGTCTTGGCTGGCCGAGGCGGTGGCAGAGGGTATCCGCACGAGGCTTAATAATAGGAGCAGAGTCAAGTGTCCTTTCCAAGGGCAGCGGATAGGAGAAGGCTACTCTACCCCAATGGTTTTTATAGTTAAACATGTATCAGAATCACCTTGAGGGCTTATGAAAACACAGATTACTGGGCCTCAACCCCAGAAATTCAGATCCAGTAAATCTTGGAGGAGGATTTACCAGGTGGTGCTCCTGGCCCCAGGACCACGCTTTGAGAACCACTGCTCTAAGCAAAGGTAAGAAGATGTAGAATTATAGGGGATATTTAGAAACCAGTAATTTGGCCAGTTGGGTCCAGTAAAAGGTTTGTGCAAGTCAGGGCATTCCTGGAGACGAGGCAGAAAAGGTAATTTAGAGCCACATGCATGCTTAGCACCTTTAAACAAATAGTTTCATAATCGAAGAAAAAAAAATCAAGGTACTGTGTCCAATTCTAGGGGGAAATTTCCATTAATGTGCCTCATGGGGAAAATGTGTTCTTCCCTAGGAACATTGCATTATTGGATTATAAGATTGCATGAGGACCCAACTCTTGCCCCACCTTGTAACCATGCTCTCTGTCATGTGACCTTGGATTTCTTCCATAAAGGTGGGACACATTTCCCTGCCCCTTGACTTTGGGTTTAGTTATGCACTTTGGTTTGGCCAATAGAATGAGGTGGAAGTGACAGTGCCAGGTCTGAGTCTAGGCAAGTGACCTTATGGGTTTCCATTTGACCTCGTAGGCCTTGGTTACCACTATCAGAAGAGTTACCTGGGCTGGTCCAAGGAGCATGAGAGACACATGGAGCGTAGCCATCCCAGCTGAGTGCAAAGTAGAATCTTCATCTCTCAACCCCAGACTCATGAGCAAATAATAACTGATTGTTTTTTAAACCACTGAATTTTGGGATGGTTTGTTTACTCAGCAATAATTTACTGATACCTCTTCTTTAAACCACATATATGGTTTGAATTTATGTATTTTCAGGCTATCTAATCCAAACACCAAATTCATTATTTTTTTTTGTATACAAGAATCCTAAACGAAACTCGTTATGCTTGCAAAGTTGGTGATTATTCTCTGCAAAGTGCCGAGTACATCACCCAGACAGTTCCTTTGTAAGACGGTCTGCTGCACCCTCTGGGCTTTTTTCACATCTTCCTCTGTGCTTTCCTTGATTTCAGGCTCAGGCAGAGCCCCCTCACTTGCCTGGGACTTATTATTCTTGAAGGATCTAATGAACAGTCCATTATGTTGTCAGCTCATTGATTAAGAGTGTCTTCAGCATGAGAGAAAATCATTGTTATGGAAATTTTCTGGCTCCTATCTATTTTTCCTCATAAACGGGGTGCAAATGAGAACCTGAGCTTGAGGAGATTGGTAAGTGAGCTATTAAACCAAACAGTGGTTCAGACCAAATAGGGGTTTAGTTAGCAGTTATAAAGCACCGTACCTTAATTTTCCATAAATATTATTAAATTGATTGATCTCTTATGTCTTGATTTGTGTCCGATTGCTGGTTTCAGAGATTAGAGTATCTTCATCCTGGAAGTTAAAAGACCTTGATACATTCTCTGTTCTTGTCAACAAGTCTCCACACCCTGGTCTTTCCTGGGAGTGTAACATCCTGGCCATCATCTTGGTAACTGTGTGGGATCCAAGTATCTCCGTGAAGCTGAGCCTTCGCAGCGGTGACCCTCATGGACTTCTCTTTACCCCAGTGTCCAACCATAGAGTCGTCTCCTTTGTGGACTCCTCTCAGACCTTCCTCAATCCGTTTCTTAAGTGTATTCTTCCGCTTCCTCCCTTGGAGCGTGTCAGGCAACCATGAGTGTTCTCTACACTCGAACTTCTCAAATTTCAGTGTGAATAAGAAACACCCAGAAAGCTTGTTATATCAAAAATTCCTGGCTTTACCCCACAGACCCTGATCAGCTGGTCTGGGGTGGGTCCCAAGAATTTGCGTTTCTAACAAGCTCCCAGGTGGTGCTGCTGCTGCTGCTGGTTTAGATTTCACTTTAAATGGTGCTACTCTACCTGCTTTTGAATTCTCATCCCAAATTCCTTCTCATTCAGTTCTCTGAGCTGTGTCCTTCCCATTCTCACAAGCTTTGTCATCACCAAACCCATTTCTTATGGAGGAAGCTCTAACTCCATTGGCTCTTTAACTTCTAATAGACTGTTTATCAGTCCTCTCTCAGCAAGTGTCAGTGGAGCCAGGGCCTCAAGGGCAAGCATTTTTCTTCTCTGTGCAAGGCACATGCCAAATAATAGGAATGCTGGGGAATTTATGGCATTTTTCTTCAAGGAGCAGTGATTTCCTGGGGAGAATGGCGGCTGCATCTCTCTTCAGCCCCTCCTGGAGGTCGGGCTGTATTGTTAGGCGTGGTGTCCATTTCCTCTGAACCATGGTCTCAGAATTGGGGAGGTGCAGTTCCCTACAGAAAACGGGCTATTCTTAACATGAACATGAGGAAAAGGAGGCTAAATCAACAGACGTCCAAAGTGTGTGTTTGAAGACCTCACCTTTTGAACAGTTGCATAGAGAAAAAGAGGCAATTTTTCCACCAGAAAATGGTATGGTCTACGTTAAAGTCCTGATTTTTGTATCTGCCCTTAATATTTATTTTATGTTTTCGGAGGACTATGGTTTGTAAAAAGTTTGGAACTTAACCTTTCCGAAACTTTCAGAGACTAAAAAGTTTGGAAGTTAAACTTTCAGAAACATCTTTTGTGTTCATGAAGGCGATGCTGAGAAAAATGTTCGAATGTTGTTATTATAGCTTGAGAGTCATCTCGTGTTTGTATTATAGGTAACATCTTCCCGGATTTATTATTCTTTCAAGAGTTGACTTGTAAATTGCCTTTAACTGTTGAGCACATCTGAGATCCTAAGTGATCACCTCTCTAGTGTCCGTCTTCGAACTGCCTGCTTAGACACACAGCAGCTTTCATTCTCTAGTGCTCAGGCTACCATTAAATGCAAGATTGAAAAGCTGTCTGGCCAGGCATACGAACCAGGGACAAACTTATTTTCTTTTGAAAATGAATTATCCTGAGACTTTACTCATGCTAGAAACAAATTGAATAAAGATGGTTGAAGGCAGATAGTTTTAAATTCAGGACATTTTTCATTATGATTTTAATGCCATGCACAGATTTAAACGAAGACTTTGGGGAGTTTATCGGTGAGATGCTCTGCGATCTGTGACCAGGCATCGTGGTCACTCGGTTTGACTGTCTCAGAGACGGTATAATGACTTGGAAAGCACCGAATCGCCTATAGTTTGCTGTGATAGAAGAACATAAAATGTTTGTTCTGCCCTGTAGACCCTTGTTTCACAAAGAAATTTAAGGCACATAAAACAATCACATACTATTATAATCTCCATGGCATTTGCCAATTATTTTTCTCAAGTCAAATGGCATTTTGAGTATTTTTTTTGGCATTTCAAATCCTCTAATGAAAGTAGCAGACTATAGAGGGAAGAGCAATGGACTGGATTTGGATTCCAGTTTTTATCTAGTTTCTGATAGTCTTTATGAGTGTAGTTAAACTGTTCAAACTCTCTGAGAAATAGTTTTCTTTTCAGTGAATAGGGAGCTGGCCTAGGTAATTTCTCTTGTAGCCACAAAATCCTCTGATTCTATTTTGTATAGCAAAAAAAATAAATAAATAAAAAAATAAAAAAACATTACATAAATTATTATTATTATTATTTTTAAATTTTTATTGGGGAATATTGGGGAGCAGTATATTTTTCTGGGACCCAGCAGCTCCAAGTCAAGTCATTGTTTTCAGTCTAGTTGTGGAGGGCGCAGCGTGCTGGCCTATGTCGGAATTGAACTGGCAACCTTGGTGTTATGAGCACTGCGCTCTAACCACTGAGCCAATCGGCCACCCAAATAAATTATTTATATCATCTTCTTAATTGCTGAATAACCAGCCTATGTTTTATTAATTTTATTCTTTGGTATTTTGTATCTTTTAAAAATATTTTTTAAAATTTATTTTTCAATTGCTGTTGATATACAATATTATGTTAGTTTCAGATGTACAAAACAACGTAGTGATTAGACATTTATGTACCTTACAAAGTGATCACCCCAATAAGTCTATTACCCATCTGACACTGTGCATAGTTATTACAATATTAATGACTATATTCCCGATGCTGTCCTTTACATCTCCATGGCTATTTTTTTCAATTATAGTTGACATTCAATATTATTTTATATTGATTTCAGGTGTACAGTGTAGTGGTTAGACATTTATATAATTTATGAAGTGATCCCCTTGATAAGCCCACCTGACACTGTACTTAGTTTGTACAATATTATTGACTATATTCCCCGTAGTGTACTTTACATCCTGTGACTATTCTGTAACTACCAATTTGTACTTATTAATCCCTTCATTTTTCTCACCTTCCCCCAGCACCCCTCCCATCTGGTAACCATCAGTTTGTTCTCTGTATCTATGCATCAGTTTCTGTTCCATTTGTTCATTTATTTTGTTCTTTAGATCCCACATATAAGTGAGATCATATGGTATTTGTCTTAAAAATACGGAACGTTTCACAGATTTGCAGGTCATCCTAGCACAGGGGCCATGCTAATCTTCTCTGTATCATTCCAATTTTAGTATATGTGCTACTGAAGCGAGCACAGTATTTTATATCTTTTTTATATTTTGAGAGGCATCTACTATTTCATTTTGTTTTCTGATTTATTATTGCTTTGGAAAAGGAAAGCTTTGGTTTTTGTATATTTAGCTTTGTATCCAGTTATGTTACCAAATGCTGTTTTTGTTCTAGTAGGTTTTTAGTTGACGTACTTGGATTTTCTGGGAATAAAATTGATAAACAATAATTTTAGAACCTCGAGAACAATATTGAAAAATAGAGGTGATGATAAGTACCATCCTTGTTTACTTGAGTAGTATGTCTTTGTTTAATATGGTTTTTGTTATTGGTGTATAATGAATACTCCATCAAATTTAGGATTTTTTCCCCTATTTCAGTTTTACTTAGAATTTTGATGTAATGCTTTTCTGGCATTTATCAAAATAAACATGTAGAGTTTTTCTTCTTCAGTCTACTGATATCATGAATTACATCAATAGACTTCTTGATATTAAATCGCCCTAGATTTTGAAACCATCCTAAAATTCCGGTAGTAAACCCAACTTATTGTGCTTTAAAAATACACTTTTAAATTCAATTTATTAATACATTATGTAAGGCTCGTCACTTCTTAGTAATGTTGGTCTAGGATTTCTCTGTATTTTTAAAAAAATATCTTCAATAAAGATTATGCTTACTTTCCAAAATGATTTCGAAAGCTTTTAAATCTTTTTTAGTGTTCTGTCATAATTCGAACACAATGGCACTTAGCTGTTCTTTGAATGAAAAATAGGATTTATGGGCAAAATCATCTGGGCTTGGTTCCCATTGCAGTGGTAGATGTTGGACATTGTTTTTTCAGTAGTTTTATGATTATTGTTAAGTTCTACCTTTCCTTGAGGTTGTTACTTTATATTTTACTAACAGCCACCAATTTCATCTTGGTATTCAAATTTATTGGCATATGCAGTTATTTTCATTGATTATTTAGTTGCCCCTATATCTGTAGTCTCATTCCTACTATCTATTACTTTCTTACTTTTCTCTTCATTTATTTTTTTAATTAATTTTATTGTGGTATAATTGACGTACAAGATTATATTAGTTCCTGGTGTACCGCGTAATGATTCAATGTTTGTACACATTGTGAGATGGTCATCCAGTAAACCTAGTTAACATCCATCACCACACATGTTCCCCCTATTTCTTGAATTGTTTTACCAGGGGTTTATTTTTTTCATTCAGTGTTTCCAAGAACCGACTCTTGGTTTTCCTTATAACATGCTTAGATTTTTAAACAGGAAATGAATTTAACTTTTAGGTTAGTTGTTTATTTGGTCCACCAAACGGAGGATATTCCAGAAAGGTCATTTGTTACCTGGTCTAGAGCCCCCACCTTGACCCTCCTGTAGCGGTTAGAAGACGGCCAGGACAGGGGACTGGGGACAGGGAAATCAACCCTGGCTGGACGGCCTTTGTGACTTTATTTCCATGTGGCACTGACGTGTGTGTGTAGTCTAGGACTGATTGTTGGGGAAGAGACAGTACCCGGCAGCTTGAAGGCCGTGCAGGTTGTGGTTAAGGTTAGAGCTTTGGACAGAGCTGTGTTTGAATCCTGACTCTGCCGCTCACACATGGTGTTACTTTGGGCAAGTCTCTTGGCTGCCGTGTCCTCATCTGCTTGTTTATTTAGGGAGGATTAAATTAAATACGATGCTTTTAGCTCAGGGCCTGGTGCAAAGTTAGCCTTAGTGGGTGTTGATAGCAGTGGGAGTTGTTATTAATCTAGTATGTGATCGAATTGTAGTCTCAGTTTCTCACTCACAAAAGGAAAGTTTCGGTTCTTTGGCTACAATTCAATGGGCAGACCTAGAAACACTTTCTTTCCAGCAGCATGAGCTGTGTTGCCATCCACTGCCAGAGTAGGGCAGGGGTGGACGGCCAGGTGGGCATGTGGGTGCCAGCCTTCCTCTGTACCTCCCCAGCCAGCTCATCGAGTTAGGCTACCTCTGTTAGATAACCTCTGTTAGATCCACACTGTGAATTTAACAGTAATATCTGGGCAATAAGGCTGTACAGGGGGAAAGGTGGTATATATTTACTGATATGTGCTTCTCCCCCGGGGTTATAAATTTAGGGTTTTTGAGGTTTGACAGGGTAATTTAAAGAGTCTGTTATAGTCTCCTTGGAATGGCAAAGGAGGACACAAGGCCTCTGGGCCCCTTGAGACGGAAGGATGAGATGTCAGCCATGATTTTTCTCCTGACCATATCCCCACCCTCCTTTTCCTTCCCATTTGACATGAATGGTTACTGTGCTGTATCTGAAGGAGACAGATTGGGAGAAGTCTTGGAAATATGCTATACTGTTGGAGCCTATATAGCTTTGTGAAATCTTAGCTCCTGTTCCATGGTGCACGCTACATGGCCAACAAAGTCTCTTCAGATTTCTCCGGCTGTTCTCATTTTTATCCTTGGGGATTGTTAGGTCCCTGGCTATTAGAGGAGGTCAGTCCTAGGGCCATAGCAACCATACAGTTCCCTGCAGTTTCGGAAGGCAACACCAACATTGTCTCACGGGCTTCTTCTTAGAATAAGCCTCTGAGGTTGATAGAGCGGGTAGAGTTATTCTCTCCATTTCAGAAGTGAGGATACTGAGACCCACGCAGGTGAAGAACTTTGCCCAAGGTTGCACCTAGAGGATCTCAAGCAAACCAGAGTTTCTGCTGCTAAGTCTAGGGCTGCTCCCACCTCCAGGTTAGTCTGTCCTCTGAAGGGACCAAATCTCAGAGGTCTTGCATCTGAAAGTTCACAGTGCTTCCTACCCAGAGTCCCCAACATGGCTCAATTTCCCTTAGTGAAAAAGAGGAAGAAGAAAGAAAGGGAGAGGGGCGAGGGAGCGGAGGGAGGGAGAGAATGAATATTCTAGCTTCTCAAATGATAGACACTTTTGCCCTTAGTTTAACCTCGTTAGTTACCCCAACATCCAAACCTTTCCCAGAGATGTGATCTTTCGATGCTCCTGATTTCTGAACTTTTTCTCAAAAGTTCCCTGTGTGGTTGAGCAGTTCACATCCTCTCCTGGCAGAACTGACAATACAAATGTAAACTGTCATCATCATTGCACTGGACCCAGGGGAAAAGATGACATTTTCTTGTGAGACAGAAGGGGAGCAGAAACAGATGTGGGGAAGGACTGTTTAGCAAACCAAATGATGCAGATTGCTTTTTACAGTCTTGGGAGACACAAAATGTTTCCCGAGAGGGAGTGGATAATATTCCTCAGGTTGTTCTCTCTACACAAGGAAGGAGTACGAGGATCTAGCCCACAGTCCAAGCTTCCTGCTGGTTTTTCCCTGCCCCAGCTTGAAGCTGACTTTGCCCTGCAGCAAGAGACATAAAGTTGATAGTCCCTTAAAGAAAAGTGGCAATTATGGGCTCTTTTTGATAAAATGGGCAGACATTAGTTCTTAACCAGGGTGATTCCTCCCTCCTTACCCTCCCCTTCCTGCGGGGACATTTGGCAATGTCTAGGGACGTTTTTGTTTGTCACAAGTAGGGAGGTACCACTGGTATCTGAAGGACAGAGGCCAGGGATGCTGTTTATCATCCTACAGTGTACAGGACAGACTGCACAACAAAGAAGTATTTAGCTCCGAATGTCACTAGCGCTGAGGTGAGATGGTCCAGGTGAGAATGAGGTCCAACGGGCAGCCATCACTGAAATGTTGGTCCAGTCCTGCTGATACGTTCACGAGTTTTGATCAGGGCAACCTTTGTTAGTATGACATTTTGGGGGTAAACTTTTGTAGTCTTTTCCCCCCTAATATTTTAAAAAATTCACAAATGAAACCTGGTTTTATTCCTACTGCTAAAGATTCCAACAACACAGGAGTGGAGAGAGCAAAATGTGACTGTTCTGCTTAACTTCCTCTCTCACTTTCCCTCCCATTCTCTCTCTCCCCTTCGTTCTGGAAGCCTCGTTCTAGGTGACTTCAGTGTTCACATATGTTTTTTAATTTTTTAAAAAATGGGATCTGTCCATCGATACTCTTTTGTAACTTTTTTTCACTTACCATTTTAGTAAATAAACTTCCAGGCTGTTCAAAGTTTCACAACAAAAAGAGTCTCATATTGTTAAAGTAATAGATGTAGCAACATTTTTCTTTTGATTTAAATTAAAAAAAATTTTCAATTACAATTGGCATTAGAAGTAGCAATACTGTATGGCACTAACTGTATGCCAGTCAGGGTTCCAAAAGCTTTGCATGTAACTCACTTAACCCTTGGAAAACACTGTGAGTTAGGTGCTATTTTATTCCCATTTTACGTATCCAGGAAACTGAGCTCAGAGGCAGTCTGACTGAGTCCTTGCTTTCTGCCCCCACACTGTCCTACTTGTCCAGAAAATGATTGTCTGGGGGTGAGGAAACTTTGGTGACACCCGCAGATATGATAATTGTAGTATAATACGAAAAATATATTTGGTCTTCATCCTTGGTTCCTGGAATAGATAGTCTAAAACCCTTGTGATTTCCTGAGTGATAGAGGCATCTTTTGTTATAATATTTTGCCTTAGCCCTTGGATCCTGACCCAGAGGTTTTAAAATCTTGGAATCTCTAGAATAGAAAGTGTCTTTCGTATGCTAATGAGATACTGGTGACTGGGGACCCTAGGTAGCTTCAGGATGGGGGCTGATCTCCAGAAAGACTAAGACATGATTAGAAAATTGGAACTTTTATGCACAATGGAATACTATTCTGCCATAAGAAAAGGTGAAATAGTGCCATTTGTGACAACATAGATGGATCTTGAGATTTTTATGCTAAGTGAAATAAACCAGATGGAAAAAGTCGGGAACCATATGACTTCACTCAGAGGTGGGATATAAAACTGAAAGCAACAAAAGAACAAGACAAACAAACAAAGAAACAAGATCTCATAGAGACAGACAACAGGTTAGGGGTTACCAGAGGGTAAGGGGGAAGGGAGGTGGTAGAAGAGGGTAAAGGGGGTCAAATATATGGTGATGGAAGGAGAACTGACTTTGGGTGGTGAGCACACAATGTGATACATAGATGATGTATTACAGACTTGTACACTTGAAACCTATGTAATTTTACTGACTATTGTCACCCCCATAAATTTAATTAAAAAAAAGCTTATGCTAAATGAAATAAGCCAGACACAAAAGAACAAATCTTGTATGATTCCACTTATATGAGGTACCTAGAATAGGAAATTTATAGAGACAGAAAATAGAACACAGGCTACCAAGGGCTGGAGAGAGACGAGAACAGGAAGTTGTTATTTAATGGGTACAGCGTTTCTGTTTGTGATAATGAATAAATTTGGAAAATGGATAGTGATGACGGTTGGCAAACATTGTAATGTACTTAATGCCACTGAATTGTACACCTAAAAATGGTTAAAATAGTAAATATTATGTATATTTTATCACATAAAAAATAAATAATGCAAAAAGAAAAAAAAGAAGAAGAAAGTTGGAACTTTTATCCTTGTTCCTGACCTACCGGGAGAGTGGCTAGAGATCGAGTCAAATCAACAACGGCCAACGACCTAAACAATCCAGCCTACATATGGAGCCTCCATAAAAACCCCTGAACAGTGGAATTTGTGGAGCTTCTGGGTTGGTGAACACATTGAGGTGCTGAGCGGGTGGCGTTCTGGAGAGGGAATTATTGTCCTCCACTTCACCCCATATCTTGTTGCATGTATCTCTTCTATTTGACGAGTTGTATCCTTTATAATAAACTGGCAATAGTAAATAAAGAACTTTCATGAGTTCTGTTAGGCATTCTAGCAAATTGTTGAACCTGGGGAAGGGGTTATGGGAACGCTTCGACTTTATAGCTGGTTGATCAGAAGTATGGGTGGCCTGGACTTAGGATTGGCATCTGAATTGGGGGCAGTCTTGTGGGACTGAACCCTTAACCTGTGGGTCTGTGCTTAGCATCAGAACTGAACCGAATTGCAGGATACCCAGCCAGTGTTCAGAGAATTGGATTGGTTGGTGAGAGGAAAAAAACCCACCCATTTGGTGTCAGAAGTGTTGTGAGTAAAATATAGCTCAGAACAGATATTTACAGAATGCCAGCTATGTGCTCAGCTCTGTGCCGGGTGTCATCCTCCAGGAATTCCTGGACAGCAGGTCACAGCAGTTCACTGTGGTAAGTGCAGCAATAGGGACAAACTTTTGGAGACAGTAGTCTCTACGTGATTTATCTCCCAACTCCAGGAGAGAAGTCCAGAACCGTTCTTAATTAAAAATGACCTTTCCTTATTAGTCAGCTTTTGTATCTCTGACTTTTGAAACATGCCTAATCATAATTCGCTCCTGAGTTTTATAGCAGGAGATGTCAGTAACCAAAGCAGTTCTTCAGGTTTTGTAAAGTGGTGGGTTTCGAGTGCCACTCTCTAAACGTTTCATATCCAGAGCAGCATGGTAGACATGCTCATTATTTCCCAACTTTCAGGTTTGTTTCACTAAATATGTCACTCCTGTCCCTCACTACCCTGTGATGCCATTGTCTTCTTTAACCAGTGATGACTTTTCAATCGTTCCAGAGTGCAAAGTCCATGGGCACCCACTGGCATGTAATCCAGTTCAGGAAGCCCTTAGTTGCTTCCAGGTGGGTGCCAGGTACTGTGATGGGTGCCGGGAGGAGCCCACAGGTGTGTTTACAATATGCTGTGACAATGGGATGAACGACATGGTGAAGATAGCACACAGAGGTTGTCGGAGTCCAGAGCAGGGCGTGGATGCCTGTCCGTGCTCTAGGCCTGCATCACGCTGGGTGACCAGCTGCCCGTATGTACCTGGGACTGAGGAGTGTCTGGGCCACAAGACAGACAGTGCTACATCAGGGAAGCCCCGGCAAACTGGGACAAGTTGGTCACACTAGCATGAGGGTTAAAGAAGTCTCTACTTCCTGTAAGCACTCGGGCCAAGTCCCCTCGCCACCTGTTGTTAAATGGGGACAAGTGGATGGATGACCACTGAGGTCTTCTGATGGCAATAGAGCAGTCGCAGATGTTTATTCAGACCCTTTGAGGGAGTCCTAGCAGCACCTCTGTTGTTTGCGTTAAGGGAAAGTTTGGACAATCTCTATGCCATTCGAGCTGCTTTTATTGTCATAAGGCTGGGAGGCTGGTCCAGGAGAGGCCTTCCTAGGCAGCTGGACTCTGGCAGACCAGCTGTGGAATGCTGACTTATGCTCTCTGGCCAACTGCTGCATATTAATTTGTCCTATGAAATAGGACTATAAGAGGTATGAACATACACAGCTTTTGGCCTGTGTTCCCTGTAAGAGAAAATTTACATCATGTATTAGTCAAGATGTAGGTGTAACTGAATGAGACAGACATCCAATTTCATAGTAGTACAACTGTGATAGAACTTGTTTCTTTCACATAAAAGTCTAAGTCCAGAGAAGAACGGAAGGACCCAGTTTTCTTCTATGTATTCATTTTTTCATCCTTTCTTGGATGTAGCCTCATCCACATGGTCCAAAAATGCCCCCTACCCTGCAGTTCCTCTGGGAGCTGGATTCAGAGGTTGCACATCACACTTCTCATATCCCGTTATTCAGAGCTAAGTCACGTGGATAAGCCTGGCCACTAGGGCACCTGGGAAATGGAGTCTTTATTCTAGGTGGCCATATATCCAATGAAACGTTGCATTATTGAGAAAGGAGGGCAAATAAGTAATAGGAAGGTAACTAATTGTCTCTGCTGTATCTGGAAAGCCAAGTTAGGACAAGGACATTGTTTCCTGAGCACAGAATTGAAGAAAAGGGTGAGAGTTTAACAGCCATCAGAGCCTTTAGCATCCACTCCCAACAATCCGCTCTGGGACCAGACAACACAAGTGTGTGGACAGCGTTGCTCTGTGCCTGTGGAGAGTTCTTGGTACACACTGCCCTCTCTTTCTGCTGCTCATTTTTGTCTGTTCCAGCTTCTTCCCTTTCAGTATAAAGCCAAGAATCCCTGCCCATCATGTGGGAGCCTGGGGTTTGATTTTTTTTTTGTAATGGAATAATAAGTACTTTCCATTAGACTATAAGCTCCATGAAACCAAAGACTATTTCTTATTTACCACCACCCTGGGTTGGTGCCTGGCATAGCTCAAGTTAGTAGATATTTGTTAAATTAGTAAATGACTTTTCTCCTTCCCTGACCCCGGTTTTACTGAGGTATTATTGATAAATAAAAATTACGTACATTTATTGTGTACAACTTGATGTTTTGACATGTGCATACATTATCAAATAATCACCACAATCAAGCTAATTAACATTTCTATCACCTCACATAGTGACCGTTTTCTTTTCCAAATTTTTCTCTTAGCAAATTTTCAGTATACAATACAGCATTATTAACTAATCACCAAGCTGCCTGTTAGTTCCTCAGAGCTTATTTATCTTGTGTAACAGAAGCTTTGCTCTCTTGACCAACATCTCCCCATTTCCTTACCACACCCACGTCTGACAACCGTTCTATTCTCTGCTTCTGTGAGTTTGACTACTTTAGATTCCACATAGAAGTGAGATCATGCAGTATTTGTCTTTCTGTGTCTGGCTTATTTTGTTGAGCATAATATCCTCAAGTTGTTGCAAATGGCTGGATTTCCTTCTTTTCTTGAGGCTGAATAATATTGCAGCCTATCTATCTATCATCTATCTATCTATCTATCTATCTATCTATCTATCTATCTATCTATCTATCTATCTATCTATCATATCACAAGCAAATGACCTTTCTTCTTCTGATCTCTTAACTCCTCAGAACTATTCATTCATTCATTCTATGGCAGATAGTTTCCCAGGAAACCCACTTTTCATTTGCTCTCCTCCTTCCTGGCCGTGGAAGACCGTTTCTCTCTAAGGCAACATTCAAATACCTCTGTTCAGATTTCACAGTTCAACTCTGGATGTTTGCGGGAACTCTTACATTCCCTACACCTATTTACTGCCCCCCAAATAATTTGACGCACCATCTGCTACTGCACTTAAACCTCCAGTTTGTTCCTGATCCTTCTGTATCAGAAAGTAAAACTTTGCCATTTAAGAAGTCAGATTAACCAACACAGCACCCTTGAGTTTTTGACATGTCAGACTTTTAAGGAGGCAGCTGAGCTGTCTAACAGCCTCCACAGATCTCTGGGATTTGGGAAGGTGAGCTTTTTTTCTAATATTATGTTTCTAAGTGTACACTGTAGAGGTCTTCGATTTTCTTCCTCAAAGGCATGTTTGAAGAGGATGCTCTTCCTGGTAGGAGAGCAACTTTGCAAAATTATTGGGTAAGCTGAGAGCTTGTTTGAAATCAAATCTTTATGAGATTGTCAGGAAAAGATTGTGATTTGGGCTTGTAGGAACATTGCCTGGTGTGAGGCCCACAGGCCACATCTGGATATGAGAGAGGGCAAAAATACCCCCAATTTAAACACCGTCAGCAGGCTCCTATGTAGATGAAACTCACATCCCAGCGTTTTTTTAGATTATTCTTGTTAAAAAGTAATTCTCTATTTCCTACAGTGGGGATCTTTCAGAGGGGGTGGAAATTGAGTTTGGGGGGGGAAGGGGGGAGTGGGAAGAAGTGAATAGAGGGGGTAGGGCTTTGCAGTTCAAGCTCTGAGGAATCTTGGATAAGACCTTGCAGAATTCGGCTTTAATGAAAAAGAATGAGTATTTGGTTTCCCAGGTACCCAGGTGACCGGAGACATAATTTTTTTCAGTTATCCTCCTACTCAGTGAGTGCTTATTGTGTGTTAATAATATTTTGATTAAAAAGTTGTGAGTCTCCACTTTCCAGAAGTTTACAAGATAGAGAGAGAGCAAACTATAGACCTGGAAGACTTGCTTTCTAAGAGCTCATTGGATTTGCTATTTTCTCTTAAATTTCCATTTCCTTGCTTCAGATTTGGTTATTTTTAGTTTAGAGCTCGGTTACCTGAATGCAAGAAATAATGGGAGGGCAAAGTTTGTTAAGCCATTTATTCTAAATTGAAGACCGAAGTGGAGTGGACTGTTCCACTGAAGTATGGATTTGTATCTCCTAAGAGCCAGTCTTTGAATGCCCCCGAATGTAAAGTGACTATAACATTCACAGAGCTCTTGTTATGTGCCAGGCACTGTGCTTCTGTGGGTTATATCATTTGATCCCCACAACAGCTTTATGCGGGAAGTGCAATTTTTGGATATATTTCTCAGATTGGGAAACTGAGGGTCAGAGTGGTTGAGCAAAGTTCCCCAGCTAGGAAATAGCTGGGTCAGATTTCAAACTTAGGCAGTCTGATTTGCAAGACGGCTTGCTCAAATTCCTTGATTCAGGCAAATAAGTGAATTCACTGCTTACTGTTCTAAGTCTAGCAAATTCCAATAGTTGCATACTTAATTCTAACTATTCCTGAGGTTGAAAGATATGCACCCACTAAGGAAACCAGTATGTCATCCCACACAATTTTGGAAGCTTCCTCTACAGCTGGCTTGAGCTGGTACAATGTCCAGACCTCGATCTGGACCCTGCTGAACCGTCAGGACTCCCTGGACACTATGTTTATTGGGAAGTGTTGTCAAAGACTCCACAACATCACGAGGGATGTGGTCACCTAGCTCTTGTCCCTGTCATTCTCTGGAATGAATGATAGGGCATGTCATTCTTCTGTCTGCATACAGTCCCACCCAATTTGATGGTTTGATTGGATTTTGCATTTTGTTGGCTTTTAAAATATGCAAATGCCTTCCCTGTCTAACTCTAAAGACCTTTGACCTTGATGGAATGTTAGTTTCTGCCCCCCCCCCCATATAATTCCTAAGATCAGCCAACTCTTGCAGATTTCAAAATGATCTCTGACTGGCTTTGCCTATTTATTTGATCACCACCTCTGTCCTGATGATACCAGAGAAAGGCAGGGCATAATATGTACACAGTAGATTTGAAGAAGCTGATTTCACAAGTTTTACAGAAAGCATAGATACAGTTCCATGTCTTCTCTGTCAGACACCAGAGAAGAGATTTATCAAATGCAGAAGTTTTGAAAAATGTAACTCGACTTTGAAATCCCAGCTCAATGTAGGGAGGAAGGAAATGGAAGTATCTAAGGCAGTCAGAGAGGGTTGGTCTTTGCTGATAGTACAGCGTTGGAATGGATGGCCATCTGTAAAAGAGGAAAGGAAAGTCACACAATTGAGTGTGACACTATAAAGATAGTGTCAGAAAGGTTAACATTGAGAATGATTTGAGATTTGAAAGAAAAATGCCATGGACAAAAGGATATTTTTGGATTTCTCCGGATAGATACCAAGGAGTGGAATTGCTGGGTCATAAGGTAGTTCCATTTTCAGATTTTTGAGATACCTCCATACTGTTTTCTATAGTGGCTGCACCAATCTGCAGTCCTACCAACAGTGCACAAGGGTTCCCTTTTCTCCACATCCGTGCCAGCACTTGTTGTTTGTTGATTTGGAAGGTGAGGGGATTAGAAAGCACAGTCGGTAACCACAAGGTTGCCACGGAGAAACGAAAGTCAATTTGGGGAAATGTTATCAATAATGTTGTAAAGATTTTGTAGGGTATCCGATGGACACTTGTCTCATTAGGGAGACCACCTCAGGGATGATGTAGATGCCTGATCACTGCACTGCACACCTGAAGCTGAAGCTGAACAATAATGAATGTCAACTACAATTTCATATATATATATAGTTACAAGAAGTGGAGTACAGCATTAGGAATAGAGACAGTGGAAATGTAATGGCTGTGTGCGATGTGAGGGGTAGTATATGGGGGGAGGACGGTTGTCACTGTGTGAGGTGTGTAAATGATAAATGTCTAACTATTACATTGTTTTGTGCACCTGAAATTAATAAAAAAATAAAAAGAAAAGAAAAGAATCTAAAAAAAAAAAAAAAAAAAGGATACACCAAGGGCTTTCTAGGGATCTGCAGAGCAAAAATGTCAAAGATGGCTTGGGTTCCAGGGTATTGTTAGTCACACATTACTCTCCAGGGGGCGCTCAAGGATTATTTGCTCCATAGTAGCTTTGGATGTGAGCCTGAAGTGCAAGGGTACCCTGAGGAGCACACAATACTGCCATCAATTTAGGAAGAAGAGATTTAGATGGGAGGAATACAGAAATGTGTAAAATGGATTCTAACAAATCACTTCTTTCTTTTGTGAGTCATTCTCCTTGTTTACTCTTCCTTTACTCTCTTTGATCAAATGCTGCTGGATTCCAGCAGGGCCTGGGAATTGAAAGAAAAGCATAGAAGTCCATGTTGTCTGCCAGCCCCGGCCTGACACTGAAGGTTAAAAGTCTGTGTTCATTGCTCTGAAGTTGGTGCATTGTTCACCCAGATCTTGGGGGAGGAGGCCAGTTCTGCGGTTGCAGCTCTCGTTAGTGATAAAGAGTGAGCAATTGTTGGTGTGTCTCTTGCACACATTCCCTGAGAAGCTGGAGGTGAGCTGAAACACAGAAAGGATCTGGAAGGATCTCAGGAATCAGGAACCTGCTATTTCTTTCCATAGGAAACAACCAACTGTCCTGGAAGATGCATCTGACGAACATAACTGACCCAGAGAAAGTAGAATGACTCTCTTATTTTGCCTCTCTCTCAAGGAAGAGGTTCTCAAGAAGAATGGTAGAATACATACTGATAAAAGGGGAATAACAGCTGAGAGCCTGAGCTGCTCTAAATGATTTCAAGTATCTTGAGGCAAAGGAAATATTTCCCAGAATAGCTCCAGGTGGGGCCACCCCGCCACTGGGAGTGGATTTGAGGAGTTGTGGAAGACGGGAGTGGTCTTGGAAGTTGGAAGACCTACAAAGACAGCTTTGATTTTTGAAAAGGGAAAGATGGCTTTCCTCCCCCACAAATTATATAGCATCATGAGCTTGACAATTAAAGCCCGTCGAGGTTCTAGAATAAATTAAGGGAATTGCTTGTGACCACCTACCACTGAAAGTGATCAATAGAGTTAGTGTGGGTTTACAAAAGAATATGTAAATGTGATCTTATTTCCTTTTTTATTTTTTAAAACAGAGTTTGTAGACCAAACTGTCAATTACCTAGTTAGAGTTTAACAAGACATCTGACAGGGACATAATAATCTCTGGACAGAACAGAGTATTGTGGCAGGTGTTAGTATAATTAGGTGGATTCACACAGAATTGCAACTCAAAGGATATTGATTAATTGACTTGGTCTCCCTGTAAAGGTTTCTAATGGTGATTATAGGACCTTGTCCAACATTTAAAAATGCTGTACTAGACATTTTCACATCAAAGCCCAAATGCTAGAATGCACAAATAGCAAAGGGAGAGAAGATAGTTTGGATGAAAGAATAATTTTGGAAAGATCCCATAAATTAAGTTATGGATCAAGGTCAAAGTATTTGTTGCTGTATTTTATGTGTGGAGTAGGCTGTGGAAACAAATAGACCTAAAATGTTATAAGGGCTCATGCACAGCACAAGTTTATTTCTCGTGCACGCAACAGTCTAAAGTGGATGTCCATGGCTGGCTGATGACTTTCTGTGAGGACCCAGGTTCCTTCCATCTTGTGGCTCCTTCCATCCCAATGGGCCTCATTAATCTTTACCTCCAGATGTACATCTAGAAGGATGTTTTTTGGGTCTGAGTGGACCTAGGGGTGAACCTAGGGGTGAACCAGAAGGATCGGGGAAGACTTACAGCTGGAGACAGATTCTGGCTGGATATAGGATGCTTGGCTCTTATTGCTATGATTTGTTCTAGTAGTCATTATGGTGGAATGAGCTGCCTTGGCGAGACTGTGGCTCCTCGGTCCCAGACGGGAGTGAAGAGGGCTTCGGGCACTGCGTGACTGAGGTGGGGGTGGGGACTCCAGAGTGGATGGGTGCCTGTGCCTGTCTCTTCTGCCCCAAAGGGCTGAAGATGAGACAAGCTATAGGAAATCTAGGATGTGCTAACTGAGTGGAACCACATACCAGAAAAGAGCATGTGGCTCGTGAGCAAGAGTATATATTTAATCATTCCATTTTAGGTGAGTTTTTGGTTTCTTATAGAAAGCAATTATTGTTTAATTTTGACTGAAATTTTTACTTAGAGAAATAAAAAACAATTTGTGTATGTGTGTGGGTGTACGAAACATACTTGATAACCAGTTCTTTTCAAGTGTGATCTCAGTGGCCATTTGCTTATTGGTTCCTTCTCCACAGAACATACCCAAGTGCCAGGTCTGTACTAGGTGCAGGGTACAAAGGTGAGAAACAGGTGGGACTTGCTCCTTAAGCTCACGGTCGGAGGGCGAGGCAGATGTGCGCTGCAGTAAAGATGCTTTTGTGTGGAGGAGCGTGTGTGCACACTTAGGGGGTGAGAAGGAAGGAAGAGCCAGGTGGGCATGGATGCCGGTGGGGGATGGTCAGGAATAGCGCCACGGAGCCATACTGGGGAGATGGGCTGACAAAACCTTGAGTGCTGAGTGGAAGCCAATCAGATGGGGAGGGGAAGGACATTACTGGGAGTCCCTTCTCTGGGGAAACCTTGAAGAAAGGGAGTGAAGATGTGAGAGTGGCATTTTTAGGATGTGATGGTACAGGACATGTTGGCATGTAAGACCTGCCTTGGTGAGAGTAGAAGGGGAGACTTGGAGGGGCTGGTAGTGGTCTGGCCTGAAGGCCCTAAAGACAAGCTTCATTCTGAGTCTTTGACTTGATCCCTTGGGCGAAGGGATTGGGGTAAACCTGTGGGCTGGGTGTTAGCACCCCCGATTCATTAATCTACTTCACACAGCCCACTTTCCTCTGCTCAGCCTTGGTCTCTGCGTTTGCAGGTCAGAGAAGATGAATTAGGAGAAACGCGATGGCTGGTTTGGAGTCAGATAGCCTGGGTTCAAATCCTGCCCCTAACTCGTATTAATTGTTTCCTGCGCACCACGTAATTGGTAAAATGGGAATAATAATGGCTCTCACCCCGAGGGTTATTGTGAGGAGTAAATGAGAGAATGCTTGTAAAGTAGTTACTTTTCACGGTGCTGGGATTTCCTTGAGTATCAATTGCTCAATCTGTGGTAGCTGTTACTGTTATCCTAAATTATTAATATTGATAGGCACCATTTCTGCCCATACAATGGTGTGGGGCAGTCTCGGATTCTCAGACACACCGAGGGGCTGCCGGGAGGGGGCCCCTAGAGAGGGGGCCACTGTGCCTTCCTCTGCATTGTTATCAAACCGACTCCCCTTTCACCTGTTTTAAATATTAGGGTTCTAGTAACATTTAGGTGAAAGGTAAATTTCCAACATAACTTAGAAAACCATTGTACGAGATGATATCGAGGTTTCCTGCCCATTTAAAAATTCTATGATTTAAAATTGTAAAATTGGCTCCTCAGATCCTGCTTATAAATTCTTCTTTCTGCTTCTCCTCTCTTCCCTGGCTCTCAGAACCCCGTCCCCCAGAATATCTCCCTTTAAAAATATTTCTGTGTGTTCACCACCCAGAGTCAGCTCCCCTTCCATCACCATACATTTGATCCCCCTCACCCTCATCCCCCACCACAGTGTGATTTATGGATGATGTGATACAGAATTGCACACCTGAAATCTATGTAATTTTACTAACAATTGTCACCCCAATAAATTAAAAAAAAAAAAAAAGAATGGGCAGGTTAAGCCTACTGCTTTAAGACTTCATAAAAACAGAGAGGAAGCAAAGAACCAAAGACTAGGAATTTTTCAACTATTGTGATACAGTTTATGATAAGAAACTTTTTGGAATTCAAGAACAAGAAGCAATACTAGAAAAGATCAACCTGATTTTAGAAATACTCTGTGAGACATTAGTGTAGAGAAAAGGTCCTATGAAATGAAATAGGAATGAGGGTGCATATTGCTGTTTCTGTTTATCTCTGTGTTATCCAGTAAAAAGTTTAAGTATAAAAACAAAAAACAAAACAAACAAACAAACAAACAAAAAAATATTTCTTTCCCCTGTAATCATGAGAACCTTTCTGTCAGCCTCTTGATAAAATCAGTTCCCACCAAGATGTTAATATCTGATAACAAACAGCTAGGTGTTTGTTTTTCACTCTTTCAAGAGGAGGTCTGGAGATGCAATGCCTTCTACCCAAAGGAATGAGTCTCTAGTGGTGGATTTTCAGACTCAGGCTTGGGTGGGGGGTGTTTTTGGGGAAGAGTGGCCTTTCAAATTTCAGCCTATCAGCAACTGCTGCCTCAGCTGGGATTTGTTCTTTTCTCCACCAAGGGTCCTGTGTGTGCAGAGTTGAGACAGGTATGCGTGTGATCCAGGCATCAGTGTTTACTGTAGGGGGAAGCTCTGAGGCTCATTGACTTGTCTGATTGTGTTTCCCAAATTCTTGCTGTGGAAGAAAACATCAACAAATACAATGTCCGGGAGAGTACAGCTTTCCTCAGGAAACGCCTGCCTCAAGCTCAGTGCTGATTCTGGTTGTACCTATGAGCATGCGTTTTTTTTCAAAGCACTCTGTCTTCTCATGGGCTCCCCAGAAGTGGACCCCGAGCCAAGGGTTCAAGTACAAGTGAGTTATGAAGGATGTGCTCCAGGGAGAAGGTAGTGAGGGAAGCAGAACAGGGAAGAAAGGGCCTAGCAAGGGCCGATTTCAGCCTGGTCCCAGGGGAGCTCTGGAACGTAAACTGTGCCCAGAGTTTGTCTCCTCTGGAGGAAAGGGGGCTGGGCACCTACAGTTAGCCACCAGCTAGGGCCACTGCAAGGGACATAAATGCCCAGACATTTCTGCTCTCTGCATGGGCAAGGCAGCTCCAGGAGCCCAAGGGGAATCCTCTGAACAGGTTCTAGTTGTGAGCTGTCAGCAGCAGCTGGAAGCTGGAGTGTGGGTGTACAGCACCAGAAATGGGACCTGGGGCATACGGGGGGGCATCCATAGTGTCCACTGCAAATGTTCGTTCACTCCATCCCCACAGTGCAGCTGCAACAGGCTCATTCAATGTGGTTAAAACCTATTTGATGAGTAGGTAGTGGACAGTAAGTCATCACGTGCATATTTCTGGGGATGCTGAGACAGGCCGTAACGAAGATGGTCAACAAAAGCTATGTGTGCTCTTCACAGAGCCTCAGAAAGAAGAAGGTTCCACTCTGGCTGACGTTCTACTGAGACTAAAAGATAGCTCTGGGAGAGTTTGTGCTTTCCCTGTCTGTGCTTTCTCCCTCCTGGGCTGTGGTTGTGCATTTGAGGGGCTGGCGTTGTGGGAGCCCAGGCACTGGGAGAACTCAGGGACTGAAAACAGGATCATGTTTAATTCTTTATGGTTTGGTGCTTTCCGGCCTCCAGCTTCATTTATCTTTAATGAGAACCTACATTCCTTAACCGTCATCCACTTGGCCTGATTTACTTTGCAAGACCAAGAAATCGGTCCTAGATGTGAGTATCTGAAAGCAACCAGGTTATTTCCTGTAGTTCTGGGCCGGTGTGAGGGGCTTTCTTATCCTGTAGGCTGTGTATTATGCCAATAGAAATGTCCTATGATATCCTACTGTGTTCATACACACTGTTCCTGTGTGGGAAACACTAATGTTTGAGCTTTACAAAATCTAATTTTCCTGTGATTTAGAAAAGGGTTTTTGTGGAGTTTTTCTCTCCCTAAGTCCCCTTTTCTTCATGCCCATGGTCGAGTACAGTTTCCACAGAGAAGTTGTCTTTGAAGATAAACTGTGTAGGTTTTTTTGTCTGAAAATTACCCTTTTCCTCCTGAGGAAATGAATAGTTTAAAAGCAAAATAAATAAAAATTAGGATATCGTATAACAGAAGTAAGCATGACTAAAAGCTTACTTTTCTCCCACATTGAAAAGACCGAGGGCAGGCAGTTCAGGGTTGGTATGCTACTTCCGTGGAGTTGCCAGGGACGCAGGCTCCTCCCTGATCACTCTTCTGCTGATCTTAGGATGTAGCCCTCGCCCTCATGTTTATGATGGCTGCCAGAGCTCCGGTCTTCACATCTGAGTTCCAGGCAGCAGGGTGGAAAAAGAAGGACGTGCGCCTCTCTGTAAGGTACTTCCTGGGAAATCTCACAGGACACGTCCATTTATGTCTCATTAATTAGCACATAATCATGTGATCACAGCAGGCTGCAAGAGAGGCTTGTTCGTAATGTCCCCAGCTAAAAGTTAGTTTTGCTAAGCAAGGCAGAAAAATCGTATGGATGTTGGGTATGCAGCTAGCGGCCTCTAGTTTCCAGGTGTTGCCAAGGTCTCTGCGGCATTGTCCCTGGTCCATAGCTGCTTCTCTGTATCAGATGCTGAATGCCCCCCTTCCCCGCCCCCCGGGGATGCTGGAGACTTGGGAGAACCATTAACTGTGTTTAAATAAATGCACCCATGTGGCTACTTCCCTGGGGCAGAGAGTGGTCCATTTGAGAAGTGGCCAAATTACACATCCACACACACAGTCTAAAAGTTGTGACTTTCGATTTGGGGCTTTTATTCGACACCACTGTTCGGTTCCCCTGTCCTTGGAATCTTACTCTGCAGGCTGGCAGCCTCGGAGGCCTCTCATTGTACCAACCTGGGCTCTTGCTTGGCAGGATGGTTCCTCCCTCCGCCCCCGCAGAGGGAATTTCTGGAATGCTACCTGTCTTGTATTTGATGATAGATCAGTCCCCCAAAACTCTCGCAATCTGGAAGTCTGAGAGCCATATTCACGGGATTCTGCAAAAACTAGACAAACTGCAATTTACTTGTACAAACTGTCAGAAGGTCCCAACTTGGCCTTGCTTTCCAGTGTTGGTCCTAGGATAAAAGTCACGTAAACATGGCTTCTGCATTTCCAGGGGTGCCGTTCCTAGGATGCTTCAGGAACTGACCTTATTTCACTTTCCGGCCCCTGGGCGCACCCTGAGCCTGGGCACCACGTTCCTCAAGCTTTGCTGCCTCACACCGGCCTTGTTTCGCTGGGAATATACTGGTTAATCCACTTCCCTCCTTTATATTCTGCTCTAACTGTCCCTTCCTTGCAGTTCCTCAAATAAGAACTATCTGTCTCCTGGGCCATAATTTTCCCATCTGTAAAAAGAAATGGTAAGCTCGAAAGTCTCTCCAAGGATTGCAGTGCCACTCCTAATATTACCTTTGGAGCAGGAAACACATTGTACTAAAATTTTGTTGTCCATTTTCCAGAAGGGGATGAAGCGAGGTAAATTGTAAGGGGCTGACATCTAATAATGTCCACAACTTACCGATCACCTGGACCTGTGCGAGGCATTTTATACATATCAGTTCTTGTCTTAGCTTTATTGAGATATATAATTCACATGCTACACAATTCACCCATTTAGAGTGCATGAGTCAGTGGTTTTTAGTACATTCACAGGCATGTGCAAACTACTGTGTTTCCCCGAAAATAAGACCTAACCAGAAAATAGGCCCTAGCATGATTTTTCAGCATGACATTCCCTGAACATGTGCCCTAATGCGTCTTTTGGAGCAAAAATTAAGACCTGGTCTTATTTTCGGGGAAACACAGTATCACCACAGCCAATTTGAGAGTATTTCCGTCACCTGAAAAGGAAACCTCATACCCTTTAGCTACCGTCTCCCTAGCTCTCATTCTTTCCAGTCTCAAGCAACTACAGCTACTTTCCATCTCTATAGAGCTGCCTAGTCTGGACTTTTCGTATAAATGGAATCATATAATATGTGGCCTTATGTGTCTTCTTTCACTTAAATAGTTTTTTAAGGTTTGCCCATGTTGTAGTGTGTGTCAGTATTTTATTTCTTTTTGTTGCCAAATACTATCCCATGGTATGGATACACCACATTTTGTTTATCCACTCACGAGTTGATGGGCATTTGTGTTGTTTCTGCTTTTTGGCTGTTATGAATAATGCTGCTACAAACATTCATATACAAGGCTTGTGTGGACCTATGTTTTCATTTCTTTTGGGCTGATATCTAGGAGTGGTTGCTGGGTTATATGGCAACTCTTATATTTACATGTATCATTTCTGATCTTCCTAAGAATCCTGTAAAACAGGAATTATAATTCCCATTTTACTGATGATAAAACTGAGGCTTAGGAGGTTAACCATCTTGCCAATGAGACATAGCTAGGAAGTGGCTGAGTATGGACTTGAACCCAAGTCTTCCCAATTTCCGAGCTGGGGCTTTCTTCTGTGCTCAGCAACCAAGGGCTGGCTCGTTTCTGGTCTTGCTCATGTGATGTAGGAAGGCTACCATGAGCTTGTGGAATCAGCTTCCTACATGTGGCCCTCACCTTTCTTAAATGACACAGCTATTCTGCTAGAAGCCCATGGTGTAAAGGCCAACATGAACTGGCCTTAATCGGAATTCTCTCTCTACGGTGACGTTTAGATGTTTAAACCATGGCTGGACCACCACCTCAAGTGTAAATACTTGCCCAGTTGCAAGTCACCCATCGTCGACTGTTAATTGCATTTTCATCCTATCCTTCGTCCTTTCCCCCATCAGTTCTGGTCCAGTAGCTGGTACGCCCCGACTGTAGCAGCAAACTGCTGTTACCTCGGCTCAGCTGTTTACACATAGCAATCTGCCAGCTGCTGTTACGGTAACGTGCACCTCTGACAATTCTTGGCAGCTTTGGGTACTTCTTGTTCAGTCATTCTGATTTCTAACTTTGGGAGAGCGTGCAGCAGATGGCAGGGATGACACTGAGTCTGTACCAGTGTGTTCAGGAATCACTGAATGGAAGTTTCAGTCATGGGAGCAAAGGTAGACAGGACGGGTGGTGTGATTTCGGAGGTGAACATATTTAACTGGATTGACTTTTCCCCAGAATATTGCTTTGTGTAAATAGATGATTTTGCTGAAAGAGCTCCCAAAAGAAATGTGCAATGATATTTTATATTTATATATCATAATCCCCCTTTCTAAGGAGCCAGCTGCTTTGCTAGTGTTTGGGGACATTAATTCTATGAGCTGAGCCAGGGAGCAGACAGGATTATTGGGCGATCTTATTTTCATTATGAAATTTATATGAGAGAAGAAAAATTTACATAAGCCTATCCTAACACAATTATTTAAGCATGGTGTATTTCCTTCCAGTCTTTTTTCTCTATGCACAGGATTAAAAACAAATCTAGTTCTAGACATACCGTGTACACAATTTTATATCACCCACTCCTTATTATAATTATACAATATTATATGTATTGATTTCTCCCATGTTTATTATTTTTATGACCAATTTTAATAGTGCCAACATTTGATTAGATGTCATAACTTATCATTTGCCTATATTGGACATTTAGATTGTTCTTGTGCTTTTAGGATTATTTCCTTGGGAGAAATTCCCAGAGGTGGAATTTAGAAGGATCTCTAATATTTGTTGTCAGAGTGTTTTCCACTAACAGTTGAGCTGTTTCATCACATTTTCACCAGTCTAGCCTGGCTGTTGTGGGGTAGTTCAAGTGTAGGGGGTAGTAAAGTTGTGCTCAAAGGGAAGAGGAAAATTGCCCTCCATCTCTGGGGAGGGTGTTCTGGGAAGATGGGAAAACCATCATGAGGTGGGGAAATTGGGATATGTGTGTAATAAAAAACAATTTGTATCAATTACGCTAGAGGAAAGACCAAACTCTTTCTGTTCTCTCTGTAGAAAGTGGTGTGAAGTCATTGTCTCATAGAAAGGTGAACAAAGACCATGCAGGCAGCAACGGAGGAAAGGAGCATTACAGATGTATGGCAGGCAGGCACTTAGGTAACAAAAAATGTGGTTTAAAAATGGGTTCTGGATTTTTCCAGCTTTTAAAAATTCATAATTTCTCATTTATTGTCTCATTCTAAACTTCCAGCTTTGCACTTAATTTTGTCTCTGCATTTTTTTATTGTGGTAAAAAACACATAGCGTGAAATCTACCCTCTTACCAAATTTTTAAGTGTACAGTACTCTATTGCTAACGATAGGCATATTGTGGTATGGTGTCATTTCCATTTTAAAGTATTTTCCTTGAAGAAGGTTCCCCCTAAATTGTATACATTTTTAGGGCCCACAAACCTGAATCTGCCCCTGTCCTCAGAACTTCCCCCACTGTGGCACTTTTAAAACCACAGATTTCTCTATATTTTCTTTCCTTTTGTCAGTAACAGTTTATTGATTTAAGTCACATATTATGAAGTTCACTCTTTTAAAATGTGCAAGTCCGTGTTTTTTGGTATATTCACAGAATTGTGTAGCCATTGCCACAATCTAATTTCAGAACATTTTCTTTACCCACCCCGCCAAAGAAACCCTGTACCCATTAGCGGTCACCTCCCATTTCCCTGTTTCCTGGGAACCAGTCTGCTTTCTGTCTCTATGGATTTCCCTAGTTTGGACATTTCATATAAATGGAATCGTATACTACGTGGTCCTTTGTAACTGGCTTCTTTGACTGAGCATAATGTTTTCATGGGTCAGCATGTTGTAGGAAGAGTGAGTGGTTCATTTTTTTTTTTTTTTATTACTGAATAAGATTCCATGGTTTGGATAAACCACATTTTGTTCGTCCATTACTCAGTTGGTGGCTATTTGGGTTGTTTCCACCTTTTGAATATGAATATTAAAATGAATACTATTGCTATGAACATTTACGTGAAGTCTTTGTCCGGACATATGTTTTAATTTCTCTTGCATGGATATCTTGGAGTGAAATTGCTGGTTATAAGGGAACTATAT
The DNA here is from genome assembly GCF_004115265.2 of Rhinolophus ferrumequinum. NCBI lineage: Eukaryota > Metazoa > Chordata > Mammalia > Chiroptera > Rhinolophidae > Rhinolophus > Rhinolophus ferrumequinum. Next base: position 9,498,533 of record NC_046299.1, on the reverse strand, counting down.
GTTTAATATTTTGATGAACTGCCAGGCTGTTTTCCAAAGTGGCTGCACCAGTTTACATCCTGACCAGTTCTGGCCAATACTTGTTATTGTCTGTCTTTTTGAACTTAGTTATCTCAGTAGGTCTGAAGTGGTATCTTCTTCCATATTTAATTGTTGTTTAATTTATATTTTTCCAGCTGTTTCATTTCAATGACAGTAACACACGAAAGGGCTTCCATTACACCCTGATTGTAAGGACAAGAACACACACATTTATAAATTGTTCTGAATACATGTAAGTTTAGCATATAAATAGATTTAAACTTATGTTTAAATCCTCTTAGAGCCCTTGGCTTTACTTATTAAAACTCAAATGATATTCTTTTTTTTAAATTTTTTTTTTATTGGGGAATATTGGGGAACACTGTGTTTTTTCCAGGACCCATCTGTTCCATGTCAAGTCATTTTTCAATCTAGCTGTGGGGGCACAGCTCACTGGCCCATGTGGGAATCGAACCAGTGTTATGAGCACCGTGCTCTAACCACTGAGCCAACCGGTCGCCTCAAATGATATTCTTAGTTTATTTTTTTCTTATAGTTTTAAATATCCAGACAATATGTACACCTCCCTTCTTTATATTTCACTGCAGGACAGTCTTTCTGAGCAAGGAATATTCCATCCATTCCCACTGAAATTTCCAACCCAGTGCATCCTATTTTCATTAGTACCAATTTTATAGGACTGTTGTGAGAACTAAATGAGATTATCTTCAAGTATGTTAAATGCATAGCATAATAAGTCTTCGATAAATATTAGCTAAGAAAAACCTAGATTGTTGTGCTTGTTGTTGGCTAATGTCCTTATTTCAGGTTAGTTTCAAATCTTCTGTACCCAGATTACATCAACAATATTGAAATAGGAAGTATTTCCATAGGCTCCCTCCTAAGGGTGGTTTGTTTCATTAGCTGGCGTCTAAACATCATCAGTCGTCTGAGTCCTTGAATTTTCTGACCAACGAAGTCCCCCAGAGCTGGAAAGCCTGTAGCCGTAAGATGACTACTTACTGCCTGGGGTCCTAGTCACACTCTAAAAATGTTTTGAGATAGAAGAATTTATGGACTTATCTTGGTGAGTTTTTTTTTCAGCCTAAGTCTGGGAACACTGTCTATGTGCTCTGTGTCTTTGCTTTCTGAAGACTAACTGCCAGCCATATTCTCTACAACTGAACCATCCATCCAAACTTTCCTGCAAAGGCAACTAGCCAAACATCACCTTTAATAATACTCAAACTGTAAAAATCTAATAATACCCATGTTGGAACTTATTACAATGAGGACAATCTAAAGAATTTTGTTAGTATTTTTTTGAAAGTGTATGCATATAATCCCATTTAGAAGAAATCCTTGTTTCACCAATCAAATGTACAATCTCCCAAATTGAACTTGTAAATGCTTTTAAAACAGTCTATCTATTGATCAAATTCCATGGGCAGAGAGCCCTGTGCTGGCTTTACTGACAGGTTTAGAGAGACTTACCTTGTATAAAAACAATGGAAACTTGGGATTTTGGCTTGTAGGAAAATCACATGTAAAAAGTAATACCCAGGCAGAAAAACACAAATGAAAGCGATTCAAATCTCTACCCAGTTTTTGAGAAACGTCCAAGGGCAGAGAACAGTCTTGATGTGCAGTAAAACTTCTTAAAATCCTTTTTAGATATCTCTTTCACTCACAGTCTTTCTCTTACAGCAGATGGTGAGAGAATGAGTTTCTGTTGTTTTAGCCACCCAGTTTGTGAAATGTGTTATGGCAGTCTCAGGAAACTAAGACACCAGCTGTTACGTCCAAAGTCTGACTACCCTAAGACAGTGCTCTGAAGAAGCCCAGGCTGGCTAAGTAGAGAGGACGAGGGGCCCAGCCGGCCAGCCACCAGCTGTGTGTGTGAAGAGTCACCTTGAACACCCATACCCGTTGAACATTTAGCTACCTCCAGCCCCAGCCGACATCTGATGGCATTTGTCTAAGAGACCCAACTGACAGCAGCCCAGCTAAATCCAGTAATTGCACAGAACCGTGAGAGGTAATATGAAAAATGGTTTGAAGCCTGTGCAGTTCTGTTGTGGTTTGTTATGTAGCCAAGGTCTTGTTACAGGACCTTCCCACAGACCATTGCCTCCTGAAAACGAGGTTCCGCCCTCATCTGTCTCATGAGAATCAGTACCCACCCCCAGACACCCTGGAATTCAGGTGAATAGCATTCTCTACCTCTTCCCATACATATAAAAGACTGGTTCCTCTCTTCAGTGGGTTAACAACCTAGTTGTAGTTGCAAACCTCAACTTAAGAAAACCACTCAGAACTCTTTCTAAGCAGCATGACAACAGATTCAAAATTGTGTGCAAGACAAGTAGCGGTGAGACACCTGGGAAAGATGAGGAAGAGGTCTCCGTGGGAGAACTTGCTGCGTTTTTAAGGAGATGATGGGTATAAACAAAAGGAGATGGGAGGGCATTTCAGAATGGGAATACATGTGAGTTGTTACTATTAGGTTGGTGCAAAAGTAACTGCAATTTAAAAGGTTAAAAATAATTGCAAAAACCGCAATTACTTTTGCACCAACCTAATATATAGCATTCCTTTATTTGAGGAACAGACAGCGAGGAATCCATCGGACCCGTGTGGTCACCATGGCCACGCCCACTTCGGGAAGATCAGACACAGGAAGTTGCCGGTGTGCAGATTCCTGCTTTGTGCCATGTGACCTTTTTTCCCTGGCTCCTTCTGGTCAGACAAGGCCTTTAAGCTCTGGGCAAGGGCCAGCATCTCTGACGAGCGTCCAACTTGAGCTCCTGACCCTAAGGGGTCCACGGGTGGCTGTTAGCATGTGTAAGCACCCTAAAATTGTGTGCCAAATTTTCTATTTCCCTTCATGCATTTTTCTGGTAAGAGTATCCATATTTTTATCACATTCATAAAGGAGGTGGGGCTTGACCCCACAAGATAAGAAGCAGGACTTAAGGAAACTGAGTAAGATATGTAGCACGCACAAAATGTACTTTTATGAAAATGCACACGTAATCACAATACTCATTTTGCAAGAACACGCAACCAGATGCACACGAGGCACTTTAGAGTGGTTGCCTTTGTTAGTGGCAGGCAGTAGGAGTGTGGTTTGGAGATAAAAGAGGAAAAAAGAACCTTGTAAATCAGGGGTGGCCTTTCAAGTGACCTGGCTCAAGAACTTTGGCCCACAGGGCACTCCATGTTGGAAGATGACAAGCTGACAAATCGAATCCTTTCTCCAGGGAAGTTTTGAAGACGAGACATGCAGAGTGGCATAAATGGAGGCAATGGCAGGATGAGAACTGAGCATAGAGGAGCCCTGGGAGGAAGAGCAGATGCCTGCTTCTGGGGAGACGACAAGATGCATAGGCTGTCAGAGCCATTCTCAGGCCACCGCAGTGACTTGAGCTAATGCAGAAGAGAAGCTGCCTCATTATGCCTCTTTCATTGTAGTCTTGTTGCAGACCTGGGAATGCCAGAGAGGCTCTGAGGACGTACCTTCTAGATTATTCCAAGACAACAACATCACAGGGGGTGAGAAGACTGTGAGCCTGTGAGTGTAGGAAGAGTCCTGGGGTACAGAGCTGGCCTGTATCTGTGTCCTGGAGCCTGGCTGCTTTTCCAGGTTGGCAAACCATAGGGCAGTTGTCTTGTTTATGCTCCCTGGGCTAATGCGGCTAGTTCAAATGCTGAGTGACTGCAGAAATAATAGCCCTTCTCTTAGGCTCCCTCACGCAGCACATAGGCTCGCTGTTGGCAGGAGGTCTGGAGAGCTCATCCAACTCAGGCGTGGTACTGTAAAATGGACTGCAGGTAGAAACAAAAGTTAAACCGTTACGGGAATAATATTTCTCTGTGGAGGGGATGGGTGCACAGCTGGGGCTCCGTGCTGGCACTTGTCTATTTTGGAAAGAGAGAAGACACATTTTTGCCCACATAAATCATACATTGGATTAATGACAAAGTACTTGTTCCCAGGCGCAGTGGAACGCCTTGGATCTTGCCTGCTGTGGCCCCCTGAGATCCACGCTGCCATTTAAGCATCCTTAATTAGTGGTGTGCGGTGATGCAGCTCGTTATGAGCTATTCCCAGTTCCCTGGGGCGAGTCCATGTTCCGTCACAGTCACGATTCTCTACGATTTTTTTTTCTTTTTTAAACTTGAGGAGTAGTTTGAACTTCTGACACGTTCTTTCTCAAGAGCAGCAACCTCATATGGACCGCGATTCCATCAAGAAAAGACATGACTACTAATACTCCTTTACAGTGGTCAGACGATGTGGTCCCATCGAGATGTGGAAGGACATAACGGGGTGACCTGACCTCCCACTCAAGGAGGAGGATCAAGTGGGGTAACTCATGGCCTTTGGGGTTTGTCAGGCTGGCATTCAGTTCTCGTTGTTTTGTTTGTTTGTGTGTAGTTTGAACTAAGAGTGGTAAAAGCATACGACAGTACTTGGCACTCATATCGGGTTAATATGTTATTCGTTTGTGAAGCCCTCAGCCCAGGCTCTGGCACGTGGTGGGTATTCCAACAGTGTTCTCTCTTGCGTCCTGACTGCTGGCTCTTCTTTGCTGAGCGTGGGAATCACAGGCTCCCTAGGCTGGAACCAAGTCTGACCTTTTACCTAAGGTATAATGTCTGGAATCTTTAGCGTCTTTGCCAGGTGGTCTTCTAGACGCCCTTGAATACCCAATACGATGAGGAACTCACTTCTTCCCTAGGCAGCCGACTCCCTCCTTATGCAGCTTTGATAAAGAAATTCAACTCCACTGTGAAAGCTGTCTTTTGGCTCCTATTCTGATAAAGAGTCAATGCATGTTTATTGAGCAATAAATATTCATTGTGTAGGAGGTACCAGCAGAGGATACAAAAGAGTGTAACTAATGCTCCTTGACCTTACAGGGGAGTAAAGAATTACACCCCAGGAAAGTAAAATGGAATGGAAGGTAGCGTGTGACACAAAAGGAACCATGGAGGCCAAGCTCCCACACCCCTGAGCTTTGGGGATTGGGAATCACCTGCAGGAAGGAGGGAGGGAATGTGAAGGACCTGTACATCCAGTAACTCAGGCTCCTGGGTCAGTGCACAGGATTATGAAAAAATTGTTTCCATTTATTATTATTTAAAAAACTCACCTAAGGATTCTGACTGTGGTGTGTCTTAGCCTAGGATCTCTACAAAATAGGTCTGAAGCAAAGCTTCCATGCTAAAGCAGGGGCTGGCAAACGCTGGCCTGTCACCTGTTTTCGTATAAATGGTGAGCTGAGAAACCCAAAAGCTCAGTGATTTAAATCAGGGGACTGCAAACTATGGCCCACGCCCCAAATTTGGCCCACTGCCTATTTTATATGACACACAAGCGTATAACGGCGCTTCCATTTTTAAATGGCTGAAAAAAAGATCAAAAGAAGGGTAATATTCTGTGACATGTGAACATGATGAAAGTCAAATGTCAATGTCCAAAAGTGGGAGTGGTGAAATTCCAAGGAGAAAAGGAGAAGTCAGAGGGAGAGGCAAGGATGGAAATACAAGATGGTGTTTTACAGGGTGGACCAGAGTTTATAGGAACACACGGTGGTGTGGGACGTCCCTGGAGCAGAACCACTGCATCTCAGAACGCCACAGAGTGTGGGAGGGATGAGGTGAGCAGTTTGCCGGCAGGTTCCTTCCTGGCTCCTTCAGTGAGGTGCTGGGGGAGACAGAGCTTCTGTGGGTCCACTGTGCTCAGTGTGCTTGCTCCGTGGACTTTATCATTCGATGCCTCTTGTGGGTCTCCTAACTGATGGTGGCAAAGGCGGTGGTGGCAGTCGCGGGGGCTGTACAACTCAGAGAATGGTGTGAACCTTTCCTAGGATGGCTCTGAGAAGCAGGATGTGACAGACGGGTGGGAGGGAGGGAGGGAGGTGAGAAGGTATACAGTGGTGCATAAACATTCCATCTATACATGGGATCAGTTCCAGCTCCCATCCTCTTCTCAATTGTAAGAGAGGGACCATAGGATGCTGGCTAGAATTAAAACTATGTGACGTTTGAGCACAGAGTGACACTTGGGGTACGAGCTAGGGAGGTCTTTGTGAGTCGAGGTCTAGGACATAAAAGCCCTTCTTAACTGGACCTTACCAGCACCCCTGACATCGGGGATATCAGGAGGAGAAAGCAAGCTCTTACCAAATGTAGTTTGTTTTTAAAGAACCTGTAATTCAAGGAACCGATGAAGGGCTAGCTGAGGAAAGGGGATATTTCTCAGGGCCAAAGTCTGCGGATATGGAAGGAGGAGAAGCATTGCTTTTCTCCCCCAGGGATCAATGAGTTGTGTTGTATTTGTCAGCAATAAGTGGATACAGGTATCAATGTACAACACAGTCTTTCTTTTTTAAAGACTTTGTTTTTAAAGAGCCATTTTAGATTCACAGCAAAATTGAAGAGAAGGTACCGATTTTTCCACAAACTTCCCTGTCCCCACACGTGCACAGCCCCCCCCACCCCCTCGACCCCCCCTAACAAACATCCCCACTAGAGTATCAATTTGTTACAGTTGATGAACCTACATTCACATCATTTTCACCCCAAGTCCCTAGTTTTCACTAAGGTTCACACTTTGTGTTGTGTGTTCTATGGGTTTGGACAAATATATAATGACATTGTGTCCATCATTACAGTATAATACAGAGCAGTTTTACTGCCCTAAAAATCTGTGCTCCACTTGCTCACCCCTCCCACTCCCATAAGCCATGGCAACCACGGATCTTTTACTGTCTCTATAGTTTTGCCTTTTCCAGAATGTTACATAGTTGGAATCATACAATATGTAGCCTTTTCAGATTGTTTTTTTCACTGAGTGATATGCACCTAAGTTTCCTCCATGTCTTTTCATGGTGTGATAGCTCATATATATATATATATACTTAGTTATGAATAGTATTTCCTTGTTGGATGTTTACCACAATGTATACAGTCACCTACTGAAGGACATCTTCGTTCCTTCCCAGCTTAGGTCTCTTCTTCATAGGCCTCAGTTTCCCCTAAGTTAAATGGGGATTGGACAGATCATCTTTATGTTCATTTCCAGCTCTATATACTTGGCTTCCAGAATCCCAGGCCAAAGATGGGACCCAGGCTGGCCTTGCATTGACTCTCTAGCAATGGGCAATGTCGGGATGATGGGACAGATAACCGTGGGAGCATTTTCAGTGCAGCTTGAATCACTTGGATGATTGTTGCCATCTTCTGAATTTAATAAGGGAGCTTTATTGTCTAGGAAACTAAGTGCTGGCAGCTTCATTTCTTCAGTAGTGAGGCTTTTGTTAAAAAAACAAAAACAAAAACAGAACAAACGCCAAGCCACACCAGGAACAAGTGAAAGTATAGAACACCAAAAAGCCAATGTATTTTTTGAGACGATACACAATCCAGAAACAGTCTGAATGGATTTAAAGACGTCATTTTAAGATGGTTTATAGCACTTGTGAGCACTGTGGCCAGCACTTGTAAAATTATAAAATTTAGGAAAGGAAGAGGTTTGCCCGTTGAGCAAATTATAAATCAAGTAACTTCCAAATGGCCAAGAAGGAGAGCAAGCAAACAGTATGAAGAAAGAGAACAGGGGATAATGAAAAAGCCTTAGTGAATTGAACAGTTTTCTGCAGGAGCTTTAGTCCTTTAATAAGAGTTGGGAGTTGGGAGCCAGGTAGTACCACCCGTCAGTCCTGGCTCTGGGGGAAGCACATGTCCCACTGTCCTTTACAGTGCATGACAACGATAATAGTAATGGCCAACATTCCTGGCACACTTATTCTGGGCCAGGTAAGAGCCAGAAGCTCCCGATGTGTTAACTTCCAGGCAATTTCCAGCTGATCTTTCTAGTTGTTGATCTCCGGTGTCATTGCTCTGTGCCATGCAATGTAGCACGCCAGCCTTATTCTCCTGCTGTTTCACCTGTGCCAGGGGTTTCCTTGGTGACACTGTGAATTACCTGAGAGGAGACTGTGTTTGTCTCGTGAGTGCTGTCCTGGGCACTCAGCACAGGGTCAGGCCCACAATACATGCCCACAGTGGACTTGATGGAATACGAGTAGCCTGCAGGCTCCACTTATCTAATAATGACAGTGACATTCGTGCCCGACCCTGGGCTCGGTACTTTATACCTATGACCTCATCCCATCCTCACATTAGTGCCAGGAGGTGGGCAGTTTTGTCTCTCATTTCCATGCAGGGGGCTAAAGATCAAGAGGTACGCTATCTGCCCAAGGTCACAGGCAGAAATTGGTGAAGGGGTTTGGACCTGGGTTGACCTGACTCCAGCTTATGTTCTTCTCCACTAGGATCCATGGTTTTGCTTGGGGAAGCCCCTGAGGTGTGTATAGGGGGGCTGAGGCATATATGCAGGAACTTTTTGTCAGGCCCTGGAACGTAATCCTAAACATTCTCTTCTGCTTTTGCTGAAAACCTATTACCTGAGATAGTTTAGGAATGAATTGAAGTGGAAATGACAAGTTTGAAGGCGAATGCAATGGAGAAAAAGCTGAAAGTAAGTCACAGAAGTGATTCTGTACTCCCTTCACTTTAAAACAAACAAACAAACAAACAAACAAACAAACTTGTACACAAGCATTCTAAAGGCTTTATATAGTGTGTGCTCGTGTGCAAGTGCACACACGTTTCTATGCAATGCATAGAAAGCGAGCTTGGGGGTTCCAGAAATAATCCAAATGATAAATGGTCTCTGTCTACATATATTGTAAGCAACGGTGCCAAATGATTCGGACAAGTTTGCTAACAGATGTGATCTGTTTAGCTAAACAGATATTAATTTTCCAGCTCTTTGACCAGCTGATAAATTATATCCTGTTGGAGATACATCATGACAAGTTATGGTGAAAGCGATGTTACCTATGATGGTGGACACATAACTCAAATGAGATGAAGACTCTCCTGCCACATATTTGTTCTTTGGTTATAAAATAGCCACAATGCTTTTGATATTGTCATTTAAAAAAAAAGATTTTGTAAAATGATATCTTAATCCCAATAGGCTTTTCAGTATTTTGAACCATTTATCATTTCTGGGACAGGTTTTGGAATTTATGACCTGCTTTTCGGGGTGGTACTTTTCTCTAGCACTTTTGCGGAATCTTTTGACACCTCCTACCTGGCCTGAAATGTTGCTAGGCCAGAAAATAAAGTTGCTAGGGGGTGGTCTAAAATATATGTTGCTTTTGTGTGATGTTGGATCATGATTTGGAGTTCCCAGTGACTGAAAAGTTGCCGTCAATCTCAGCTGATGTTTTTTTCAGCTATGAAAAGCAGATTTCTCAACCTCATCACTTTGACACGAACCAGATAATTTTTTGGCTGTATGTGTCCTTGCTGTGTTTTGTGGGATATTTAGCAGCACCCCTGGCCTTTACCTACTAGATGCCAGTAGCATTCCCCCATTGGAACAATCAAAATATCCCCAAATGTGGACAAATGTCCCCTGGGGCAAAATTGCACCCCTTGCCCCTATTGAGAACCACTGATGAAGCATCAGAAAGTTAGATGTCTGCAAACTTCTGCAGGGTGCCCTGATTTTACAGATAGTTACAGAGTAGTTCACAGCCACTTTCTTTTGGCAGCAGCTATTAACATAAATATTCTTATTTGTAATTTTGGCAACAGCCTGGCAGGGAAGATTAATGGAAAGAAAAAAGCAAAATTATCCTCTGATGCTATTGCAGTGCACTGAATTACATGCTATTGAGGTGCCAATAACCGAGATGATGATAAACAGACTAACCGTCGGTTAAATGCTGTGTCCTCTGAGGACGCCCACTTCCTGTTTTATAGTGCCCCTCGCTCGAGCTCATCCTTCTGGCTCAGTTAATTGTGTGCTTCTCTTTCACCTTCACTCGTATCACCCAGTGCTGACTCCCTGGTATTTCAGTTTTTAATTCTTGTAATCAATAAAGCTCCACTACCCGTTTGTCATTAAAAGTGTCAGTTTGTTTTTTCATTCCATATATCTGGCTGATTTCCTGCTTGGATGGATGGAAAAATCTATTTGACTTGGATGAAACTAAGATTATATTGCTGTTGATCAATGTCTTTTGCATGGCAACTCTTGTTCCCGTAAAATCACAGCATTTTAGCTCGTGCAGGTGAGCAAGAATACTAAAGAAAACCCACAATAATTAGTCTGTTAACAGGCTGAGAATAATCTCTTCACCTAGATCCTAGAACATACCTTATGGTTTACATAATAAAATAATTTGGACTGTGAATGTAAGAATTTTATGGTTTTAACGAACTACTCCAACCCCCTCACTTCGTAAATGAAAAAATTAAGGTCAGGTGAGCAAAAAAGTCCTGCTGTCAAAACCATACAACCAGGTAGTTCCAGAACTAGGACTAGCACCCTTTGTGGAAGATTCAAGGGTTGGCAAACAATTAGCCCTTGGGGCAAATCTGGCTGCTGCCTGTTTTTCTAAATAAAGTTTTATTGGAACACAGCCATACCCATCAGTTTACTTATTACCTGTGGCTGCTTTCATGCTACAATCACTTAGTTGAATAGTGGTGGCAGAAACAGGAGGATCCAAAAGAGCAAAAATATTTACTATATGGCCTTTTACAGAAAAAGTGTGCACATACCTGGAAATTCTTCACTCCCTCGGCTGTGTAGTGTTACAGTGCCCTCTGTCTCCTCCTCCCCACTTCCTGACTCTGGCCTCAGTCATGACTTGCTTTGGGCATGCTTGTTCTCGTGTTTATGCTGTTGCCATGAAATATGCCCAAGCTAGCCTGCTGGAGGATGAGAGGCGCGTGCATTCTCCCCGCTCAGGCCAGCCTAGATCAGCTGTCAGCTGAGCAATCCCCCGATATCTGAGTGAGCCCAGCCAATAAGCACTAAGTCCCTACTGTTCATGCAGAATAATCACGGCCTAGAAAATGGACGCAGCTATCTTGAGAATTACATGATCCTTAACGACTAAGGACTCAGAGTTTAGAGGTAGAGACACCTGGGTTGGGAGCCTGCCTGACTCTTTTTAGCTGCATGATGTTGTTACTTCTTGAGTCATGTTTCCTCTCAAATCTCCTTTTTCACTGGTTGTGGTAGACATTACAGCTAATTTCTAGTTTTCCTCACTTCTGGACAACAGGAAGAGTATCATGGGGATAAAGTGCCAGAGAGCAGTTTCCAGGCTCTCGGCCTCACGTGGAAAGGTGCTGGCTACTAGTGGGCCATCAGCTGTAACCAGTTAGCCAAATGGCCACTGGTATAACTGCTGTGGCTGCACTGGTTGGTTGGTTGGTTGGGTGGCAGAGAACCGGATGGCAGATTGTGGATCATGTGGATTCTACTTCTGGTGTCTCGCCCGGCTGCCAGCGAGACTGGGGTGCAGGAAGACACCTTGCTGGGGTACTGGTGGATGTTTGCTTTTATGTCTCGACCAGCCGCCAGCGAGAATATAGTGGTATGACTCCCTATCTATGGCTCTGTTGTTGCTCATTTTTGGCCTCACCATATCCTGTGTTCTTGTGCGGGGAGCGGGACCAGAATCCCTGCATGACAGGAATTCAATGAGGCAATATTACAATGAAGTATTTAAATTCTTGGATGAACTGGTGGGACTGTTACCTACAAAGCAGACAGGATGGAACATTGTGGGTCGTGGGCCAGGCTGTGCCAGACAATAAATAGCCCAGTGGGATCTAGGTTGTAGCTGGGGGAGAACCTCGGCTACTTCCAGGAAAGGCTAAAAATGTGTGTAAGAACTCTGAAGGTAACAAGGCCAGTACAGGGGGAGTAGGGACAGTCAGGGGACACTGGTTGGCATATCAGGAACCATGAGAAGCAGAGTTGAGGCCAAGTACCGGGCCTTGGAATCAAAGAAGCCTGAGTTTGGATCCCAGATCTGCTCTGATTTATTTGCTGTGTGACCATGGGCAACGTATTTAACCTCTCTGGGCCCTAGTTCCCCCATCTGTGAAGTAGGGGTAATAATAGTGTCAACCTTGTCCGATTGTTGCAAAGAGAACATGAGAGATTATCTCTAAAGTACACATGGTAAGTACTTAGTTACTGAATGCTACTCTTATTTTATTATTGGTGTTAATCTATAAATTTAGGGGATATACCGGCATCCCCAAATCAAGTGGTATCCACCTAGTACATAGCCACCCTGTATAACAGGTGTCTTAAAAGGGACATATTGGGAGTGGGGTGGGGTGGGCTGGGCGACCAGCCTATTGCTTGGCTAATGGATGGTGAGGCTGTTTGGCCAGTATTTAGACCTTAGGGGAACAATATTTTGGAAATAGACTGAACTTGCCGAATTATAATAAGGAACTTGCTGAATTATAATAAGTTCCCCGCCTGATGATGCTTAACAGAACTAAGCCCTGCGGGGGTCGTGAACAACAAATAACGTAATTGGATCCTGCCTGAGCATCTTTGTAACGGATATACGAATGCCCACTCGTGATCTCCTGTATCTCTCAGCCCAGAGGAATTCACCGTGAACTTCACTTCTCTTAGTGGCTTTAAAGTTTTGGCTTCTTTCAGGGGAGGCAACAAAAGAGTAAAAACTTGTTCGTTTCTTATCTTCTAGTTGCATGAAGCTAAGAATCCTGCCCAGATGACACTATGTGCCAGTTTCCGTTTCTAGTTGGGCAATGTTAGCAACACAGGAACCATGAAAAAGAACAATTAGATTTTATACATGATGTACAAGCTCCAACTGAATGTCTGTGGTCCCTTCTTTTAATTGTTCAGTGCCTCTGGGGTTTAGCTTATTGGAAGGACCAGGAAGCAATATTCTAAGTGGGCCAAGTCCGAGAACGGGAGGATGAGAGTGGGAAAGTTTTTTTCCCCTGGCCAATACCACGTGGGATGTACCTAGATAAAACAACCAAGTTAGGTCTAAGCAAGGACTGGCCGTGGAACTGATAGGAGCCTGCTGAGAAGGCTGAACAGGGGCTCCTGCAGGAGGCTCTGAAATGGTTCTCAGTCAGGAGCTCCCAGTGGGCCTTTGGGGGGCCTCTTTCAAGTTCACAATTATATTCTGGTGCAGCAAAGTTATATACCACTTGATTAAAGATGTTGCAATTAAATTTACTTGAAACCAAGAGTTAGTGTGTCATATTGTTAGGAGAAAAAAAAATCCTTTTCATAAGAAGAGAAAGACAGCCTGTGAATTAATTTTCCAAGCTTTCCTTCTTGTTTTGGATTTTGCGCAGGCCTGAGAGCCGAGGTATAAATCTCAAAGAACTGGAGTGATGAAACAAAAACTCTTGGGGACTTTTAAACTAATGTGATGGGATTGTACTCACTTCAGAAGCCTTTGAGTCTAGAAGTACTGTTCTCCGTTGCTAAGTTGATAATGCATTCAGAGTAGATATTAAAATACTTTTATGCTTGAAACATAAAAGCAGATGTGGCCCGGGGTGTGTATTGGATTCATAAGCGGAATTCCTACCGTCAGCCTCAAAAGACCCTGCTATCACCGAGAAATTTCGATAACTATTTTAAAGACTATTTCCCTAAAACTAAACAGTATTATCAAATAAAAATGCTTCATATTGGGAGATGTGACTTCTAAGGGCAAATTTTATTTTTGTCCCTTTGCTTCTCTTTTTTTATGTCTCTTCAGTTTTTCTGTGGTATATGACACTTATGAAATATCTTTCTAACTTAGTTTAAATTTTAGATAATGTCAGTTTGCTTTGGGGACCCCAAGAATGGTCTTGGGGTACAACTTTCTTCTGTTCTAGCTTCAGAAAATTCAGAAGATATTTCAGCAGTGCTGTGAAGCCTAATGAATATGATTAAATTGCTTTTACATTCCAAGACAAAGCATCCAGATAGGTAAGAAAAAGCAAGCCAAGTTCTTGTTCCTTGGAATTTAGTGGAAGTGTGGGTACAGAGAGTCACTGGAAATGAAAACTGGTTGGATTTCATACTGCCTGTTTTCTATTCTAGCCGTAGCAGAGAGAGAGAGAGAGAGAGAGAGAGAGAGAGAGAGAGAGAAGCCGATTTTTCTTGGATCTCTTTAACTGGTCCCAAGTACTGCAATTATAATTGTTACAGGCATTATGCTTGGTTTCCACATTCTATACATAAGGTCACAGAAAATGAATTCAAAGGAGAAAAAGCCGGAGTGGTTTGCAATTCTGTGCTTGATTAATTGGCTTTTGGAATTGGAATGTGATCCTAAGGGAAGAGACGTGGGGTTTATAGTTTGCATAGCCTTGGTACCCAAACTCTGAGCCAGCATGTGGGAAGGCAGGTTAAGGCCTTGGGATGACATCACTCACTCTTGTCGTTCCAGCTCAGGACGCTTTCTGAGACCCCGGGGGCCAGAGGCAGCACTGCGCTTGGAAGAAATCCAGTGCATACATTGCAGAAATATGAACATCAGTTCAAAGTCTGTGATTGATACTTTAAGTAAGAGGCTTATAGGTGTAAGACTGTAAATCTAATTATGTGCCAGAGCTATTCGGATTTCTATATGCAAAAAGTGGCAGACTTTGAATGACTGCTTTGCCTAGCACAGTGATGTCAATACTATCTTTAATTAGTGCTTAGCTCTTCCTTTGAAAGCCATAACAAAGGTCCTTTTATGATCGCAAACTCACCACCACTGAAGGTTTTCTTTTCCAAAGGCTTGGATTTTGGCGGCCTTAGGAAAGCTGCCCACCAGCCCAGGTCTCATCACAGAAAAGGCCATTTGTCATCCAAGGAAGGCAGGTTTCCAGTGGTTTTGGAGCTGACATCGCAGTGGCTGGTTTGATTTCTTGGCTGTGTCTTGTTTTGCCACATCCTGAACCTATCCCAAAATATGCCTTATGTGATCGACTCGTTTTAAACCTGTGAATTAATTGAAATTATGTTGCTAGTTTATAAGTCTTATCCCCTTTTATGCGATTTTAAACACTCCAGAGCATTGTAAAACTAGGAGCAGAATCAGTGAATTGTAGAGAATTCTGTTTATTTGTCCTTGTGATACTTTGAGTTTTTCCCAAGAACGTATGTTTTTTTCTTTTTTAAAAATGTCACCTTTGAGACGCCTTTATTTGAGAATTGTTACAGCATTCACTCTTCTACCCAAATTAGTCTTTAACCTTGTTGAGGGCAATGACAGTACCTTTAGTTTTTGTTCGGCGAGTAAGGTCCCATGTTCTGTGGTGGGGAATATTTCCGTCGGACTCCATTGCACTTGGCACGGTTCTGGGTTTGTGATAGATATTCAGGAAATAAACTTTAGCACTATATAACTGCCCATACGTGTTTACCTGTTTAGTTTGCCTTAGGGTTCATTTTCCTGGGCTCTAGAAGTTTCCTTGGAGAACTGAAATCAGATGAATTTTAAAGACTCTAGTTTGCCTGAACTGGAGGTTTTCAACCCTGGCTGCCCATTGAGACAAACCACCGGAGAGCTTCTGAGAAAAGCTACTGCTCCTCCTTCATCTGCTGAGATCCTGCTGTCATGGACCTGGGGTGGAGCCAGCACAGCAGGTGTTTACAGCCCATCCCTGGATCTAACATGCGCTTGGGGGAAGACCGCCTGCCTAGACCATGGAGACCATTTCTCCCCACTCCTGGAACAGGCTGCATCTATTCTTTACAAGCCAGGAGTTTCACAACTAGCTAACTTTTGCTTCTGGAAACATCGAGCATCTTGAGAGACAGTGTTTTGTTAACTGAAGCCCTTTTGTTGATATCCTGGGTGTTACCTGAAGTAGATGCTTGCCCAGGAAACTGTTTTTCAACACATATATATATTTTTTTTGGTTGTGTGCCAATAAAACTTTATTTACAAAAATAGGTGGTGGGTGGAATTTAGCCTGTGGGTGGTAGTTTTGTTCACCCTCATCTAGAGCAGTGCTGTCCAATGGAAATTTAATGCGAGCCACATATAGAATTTTTAATTTTCCGGTAATCACATGAAAAAAAGTACAATGAAGCAGGCGAAAATAATTTTAATATTACATTTTATTTAACTTATATCTAAAATTTTATCATTTTAACATGTTATCAAAAGAAATAAATATTTTTAAATTAAATTTATTGGGGTGACATTGGTTATAATAGTTTCAAGTGTACAATTCTATAATACATCATCTATATGTTACATTGTATATTCCCCACCCAAAGTCAAATCTCCTTCTGTCACTGTATATTTGACCCCCTTTACCCTCTTCTGTCAATCTCCTTTGACCCTCTGGTAACCACTAACCTGTTATCTGTGTCTATGAGCTTTTTTTTTTTTTAATTTATTGGGGTGACAATTGTTAGTAAAATTACATAGATTTCAGGTGTACAATTCGTATCACATCATCTATAAATTACATTGTGTGTTCACCACCCAGAGTCAGTTCTCCTTCCATCACCATATATTTGATCCCCCTTACCCTCATCTCTCACCCCCCAACCCCCTTACCCTCTGGTAACCACTAAATTACGTTCCCCAGATTAATTTTCAAACCCCGTGGCCATCCTGTGGTCACCGACTGCCCTCCAATCCCCTCACCTTACCCCCACCCCCCGCCCGCCCATCTAGCAACCCTCAGTTTTTCCTCTTTGTCTCCAAAACTGTTTCTGATTAGTTCATTCACTTATTCTTTTCGTTAGATTCCGCATATAAGTGAGATCATATGGTACTTATCTTTCTCTGTCTGACTTATTTCACTCAACATAATGTTCTCTAGGTCCATCCATGTTTCAACACATATTTTAAAAGCCACTTTTGGCTGACATTCGGAGGTCAGCACCAACATTTGGAAGAATAACAGTAAAATCGTGTTGGAAAACTGGTGTGTTAGCTGGTATTTAGGACTAGGGGGCAGGTTTGCACAGGGCCAGGCTACCGCGGGCCTATGAGGAGCTTTCCGTGGGAAGACAAATGGAGTCCACACCTGCCATGTGACAGCTCGTTCTGGGCTTTTCCATGTTCTCACCCTGTTAACTCATCTTCTCCTGTCATTTGACCCTAGTTTGCTATTTTATAGGATCATATTTAGGAAAGCTCACTATTGCCTAAGGTGGATTTCTTTTTTTTCTGGAAAACTGGCATATTTCCTTCACATCTGTGCCCAAGACTAGTTCTTAGGAAAGCCATTCTACCAGGTGGTATGTTGTGGTTGGACATGCATTGGGCCAGGAGTTAGGAGACTTGGCTGTGTGACCTTGGGCTAATTTTTTAACCCCTCTGAGTCTTACTTTCCTCATCTGTAAAATGGAGCTATTACCTGCCTTCCCAATGTTATGAGGCTCTTCTAAGAATCATAAGAAAAAAATGTGTGAATAATAATAAATGGAAGAGCAGCCTGCAACTCTCATCTGCTGTTACCTGAGAGGAAACATAAACACAAGTTCCCATCTCAGAGAATCATGGCAGAATACACTCTCCCCCGCCATGCACAGAACTGATTCCTAAAGTCTGGGGCTGTTTCCAGACAATCAGCTGAGTCACCACAAAGACAGGAAAATAGGTGTGCTCCTTACCGACCCGTTGTTAATATCCTCCTACGTGGGGCCTGCGGGCCTGCTGGGGCTCAGCCAGGAAAACAGTGAAGCCATGGAAAGAGGCTGTCCTAGGCGGAGAGCCACGTGGGCAGCTGTGAGAGGGGCTGGTTGACGGGTGGGCAGAGAGGTGGCTGGGGCGACAGTGGGCCTTGGATGGATTTCCCTCATGACCCTGGCCTCCAACCCCTGCCCACTGCTCTGTCTGTGCTGACGTCTCAGTGAAAAACAAAACATGCATTCTGCCTCTTGGCTACTAATTCTAGCCACTGACACCATTTTCTCTAGAATGACCTCAGCCAGGACTGGGGCTCTGGCCAAACCTGGCTTTCTCCTCCACCTTGGTTTCCCTGGCTCTCCAAAAAAAGTGCTTCTGCCCATTTTCATTGTGTAAATACTCCTTCTATGGCAGATGTCATGTACCGATGAGATATCACTGGGGGCAGAGTTGAGAGCCGAAGTACTGGTTCTGGCCTACCATCAATGGAAGGAATATGTGTGACTATACGAGGAGACAAATCTTACATTGTTGTAGGAGCTAGAAAGTTAGATTTTCTTGATAAGCACGATCCAAATTGTTGAGGAATGTTGAAAGGAAAGCACAAAACAGGGATCTCAGTATAACTTAGATGTTTTCAGTTTTATCATAACCATCAACGAGGTCCAGTCCTTTCCCATGATTTCATCATCTGCTTCCTATTCAAACCTAACTGTTCACATTGCCCAAGAATGTCTTCCTTCTGCCTCCCATGTCCTTGTACTCAATTTATCTTTTGACTAGATTGCCCTTCCCTGCCCTGTTCCCTGGCGACCTGGAAACCTGTGCCCATCCTTCAAGACTCAACTCTTCTCATTGTTCTGGCCTCTGCAGGCCGCGTTTTCCTTCTCTCCTCGGTATTCCCATTACACCTTCATTTTATGGCATCATGATAGTCTCTTTGTCTTTCCCATTGGCCTGTGAACTTCTGGAGGCCCCATGCTAAGTAAGCATTTATCTGCTTCTCTGGCCCCATCTAACGTCCCTCTGTCCCCCACTCTCATTCCTGTGGCCCCGCTGGACTTACCTCCTCATACAGGGCGTGTTCTCTTCCGCTCCGGGGCCTTGGTCCATATTGCCACCGCCACCTGGTAGCAGCGTCTCTCCTGCCTTTGCTCAGGGAACGCCTGCTCATTCTTCAGGCTCACCTCTTCAGGGAAGCTTTCTTCCTTGCCCAGACTAAATGGGGTGTCCTTGAGAGATCTTCCCATAGCAATCTGTTGTTTTCATCACAGCACCCAACACATCAGTGATTATTTAACGTCTGCCTTTCCTGCTAGACTTGCAACCGCGTGAGGACCAGGACCTGGGTCTTTTTCATCATTTTCCCAAACCTAACACACCTTATGCGCTCTAATATTCACTGAGTGATTGATTGCTGGAGAAATATTCAGTTTGGCTTCCTGAGAATAAGGAGCTAGAAGATCCAAGAGTAAAAGTCAAATCTACAAAGGCAACTTTTGTCAGTGAATCATGTCAGTGAGACAAATTAATTTAATTATCTGGTGTGACTGCTTCATTTGCAATGATTATTCATTCACTCAGCTGACTAAATCATGCTCTTATCATTCACCACCTCATTTTAGTCCCCTGGAGATCAGAGATGTAGATTACTTGTGTGCTCATAAGAACGAATCAAACCATCCTTCTGTTCTAACGCAAGCCTTTGTGCCTGGCACGTTTGTTCAGCCACTGTCTCCCAGCCTGGGAAGGCCATTCTGGGAGAAGAGCAGGCCCTTACCTTGCTCCTGTGTCATGTCTTTGTGAGTTGAAGATGATTGCATGGACACCCCTCCGTTGGTTCATTTTATTTAACTTGTGAGGAAAAGATTCAAGGTACTGAATGTAAAACGGAACACAACACTTGACATTCTTTCCTCTGAGAGCTGCTCCGAGCTTGGATGCTATGGGTCCCTGGGCACTGCATGTGTGGGGAGTGGGGTGGCACTCTCTGAAGTTCTGCCCTGTCCACTCTACTCCCTCTCTGCCCATCTCTGAAAGCACCTGTGTGTCTGCACAGTCAGAGGTGGTCATGCATCGTGAACCAGGCTCCTCCTAGTAGGGGCATGCTCGGTTTGGGTGGGGTGGAAAATGTCACGTTATACCAACTTGGAGTTAGAGGAAAACTAGTTTCCTCTAGTGCCCAAGCTGCCACCCATGGAGGAACCCGTGTGTTCTTGGCTCCTGACTCTCGATAGGCGGAAGCTAGGCCGACCTACTCAGCAGACTCTGCACCACTTAGATGCTCTTAACAATAAGATCTTTTTGCCTTGGCTGCCCCAGGAGCTTGTGAAAATTCTCTTGTGTTCCGGTGCCTATTGAGAACAATACTCGTCTTTGCTGTTTTCTCTTCGAATCACCCAGAAGCCGCGTTCATTGAGCCCCATTTGTCCTCTGGGGGTACTCCGAGGAAGCTCCCAGGGAAGTATGTTGCTCTTCTTCCTCTCGATTTTAACTACGTACTCTGAACCCCTCTAGAACTTGACGTTTACGGTCAATAGCTCCAACGCAACGTGGTTTGGCTCCCAGGGGATATTTGCCAATTTTGGGAGACATTTTTGGTTTTCACAACTGGTAAGGTGTTTCTGGCATCTCGTGGGTAGAGGCCAGGGATGCTGCTAAATATCCTGCAATGCGCACAGAGAGGCCCCACAATTACATGGCCCAAGTGTCAGAGGTGCTGAGGTGGAGAAACCCTGCTCTAATGCTGTGTCCCAGACACGTCCTAAACCACAGCTCAGCGTCTGCCACTCACAGGAGGAACACGGAGGCACAGGACGAGGCCTAAGCGTGTGGTCTCCAGTGCCCAGCACAGAGCTGAGTGCAGAGTGGGTTATGGGGACGCTTCTACCAAGACACAATCGCTGCCTTGTGGATCCCATTCACAGGTGTGACTTGGTCTGTTTCTTTGATCCTGCCACGTGAGCAATGGGACTCTTTTGATGCCGATGGGTTTCCCAACCTTTCATTGTTAATTACTTTCAATGTCTATGGAAAACGGAAGTAAGCTATTTTTTTCCTTCAAAAATAGGGGAAAACAAAATAAATAGTTTTGGGTTTTTTTTTTTTTTTTGGTACTAAAGACTATGATTTTCTGCAAGTCAATAAAACTGAATAATCCTGTTATAGAAATCAGTATTTCCATTTGCAGCCACCTTCTTTCTTTGCAGTTCCAAGATGACTTCCAGAAACTGTAGTTTAATAAGATGTAAACATGCTGTCTTTGTGTTTTGACTCACAGATTCTCTCTGAGAGTGCAGGGTGCATGGGACTCTGAGAGGGCCTGTCTCATCCTTTCAGGAAGAGAGGAGGGCCATCCGTTTGTGAGACGTGCTAGGGGAGTGAGAAAAAAGGAAGGATGCAAAGCTGCTATTCTGGATTGTTCAGGACTTGGGTCGATATTTTAAAACATTTTCGAGGGATTGAAGAGTGCAGAGAATAGGAAAGTTTACTAGGGGTTTAAGTTTAAGAATCACTTTGCACTTTTAAAAATAATAGTTGCAGTGATTTTATTTTACGGCTTTTGAACTTAGCTGGCAATATGACAGTGGACAACATGCATCAGTTGGTCTCCGAATAGCTTAGAAATCAAATGAAACTTTCTGCTTGTTAAAATTATAACTCTTCCCTGGCCAGGAAGTTCTGATTCCAAGAGTGTTGAATCTTAAACTCTTTATGTTCTTCTGCTACAGTCAGGTACTAATGTATTCTCTTGACATTGGAGAGATCAGTCCAGCTCCCATCAGGAGATGGTGAGGGCACAGTGACCCACTTGAAGCAAGAAACCCCATGTGGGGCCCTCTCACGTTTCATGAGGATTGCTTTAGAAAATAGGAGCGTGGTTGAAGAAATATGTTGTCATTAGCTTTTTTTTTTTCCATTATATTTTATTTTTTAACCAAATTTATTGTCGTGACATTGGTTAGTAAAATTATATAGGTTTCAAGTGTACAGTTCTATAGTACATCCTCTATACATTGCATTGTGTGTTTACCACCCAGCGTCGGCTCTCCTTCCATCACCAGGTATTTGACCCCCTTTACTCTCTTTTAGCTTTTCTCTTAGAAAAGGCAAATTGCCTAGAAAAGGAAATTTATTGGGAGGTGAAGAGCAAAGAAAGGCAGGAGTGTGCATTTCAGTGTGTTGATATGGTCAGACTTATTATTTTTGTAATAGCTTTATTGAGATATAATCCACGTATCACACAATTTACCCATTTAAAATGTACAATTCAATGGTTTTTAGCCTATTTGCAGAGGTGTACAACCATCACCACAGATGATGAGTGATGAGAACATTTTCATCAGCTTAAAAACAACAACCCTGTATCTTTTAGCCATCACCTCCCGTCCTCCCAACCCCCCGACCCCCAGCCCTTGACAACCACTTATCTAGTCTCCTTTCCGTCTTTATGGATTTGCTTATTCTGAACAATTCATTGAAATGGAATCATACACTATGTGTCCTTTTGTGCCTGGCTTCTTTTACTTTAAATAATATTTTTAAGGTTCATCCATGTTGTAGTATGCATCCATACTTCATTCCTTTTTTTTTTTTTTAACTTTTATTAGCATTTATTTGATGCCGAGTTTACTCCCGGGCCATGAGTTTTTGTTTCTTTAGTTTCTTCTGGAAGATCTTTTTCTTCTGTGCAGGCTCCTCTTCTGGTTTAGGAGCAATCTGCCCTTTCTCAGTGAGGGTCATCTCATGTGGCACGGGGAGCTCATGTACGTGTGGGTTAACCTGCCTGTGAGCTCTGTAAGTTCTGTGCTGTATCTTGGGAGATTTGTTCACCTGGATGTGTTCAAGGACCAGAGAATCTACATTTAAACCCTTAAGTTCAGCATTGCTCTCTGCATTTGTAAGCATGTGCAGTAAAAATTCTGCACTCTTTTTGTGCCACTGACCCTGTATCCAGCCCCTCTGGCCTGGGCACACCTCCCAACTCCACCGTTGTGACAACTGAATGGCACACACTGTTTCTGTAATATGACATCCTTTAGATACTTGATGGCTTTTCAGATATGTATACCCTTAGTGGCCTGGGTAATTTCACGAGTGTTTTTAAAATGAAACTGTAGATTTGAACCTCTCAATTTACATGATTTTGTGGGGTTCTCTGGGTCAAGAGAATAGCGAACCATTTTCAGAGGTCACCTCAGGCCACTTACAGGAAGAGCCTTCATTCCTTTTTTTGGCTAAAAAATATCCTATTGCCTGGCTATACCACATTTTATCCATTCATCACTTAGCAAAATCCTCTGGTTCTTGATGACTGCACACTAACTGAAAAGGTTGAATCCATTCACTCAACGCATATTTATGGATGACTTACTGTGTTGTAGCTGTTGGGGCTTTTGAAGTGAAGAAAACAAAGCTTTTACTCTCCCGGGGATTAAGAGTGCACTAGGCAAAGCAGATGGGGGACAAATGAATACATAATATGTTGGGTGATGGCAAGTGCTATGAAAACCAAGGCAGGAGGAAGAGGACAGAACTTGGGAGGGTCATGAATATACTTAGGAGTGTAGGTTCCTTTCTCCTGTGTGATCCCAGTACTTCTCAGGGAAGTGATGGCAGAGCTGAGAGAGAAACTAGGTCTCCTTCCCAAAAGGTGCCTCTGACATCATAAGATCGGCCTGGAGACTTCTGGAGAGCTATCTCGTCCACATTTGTCTGCTTTTCCCGATTTCAGTTGTCCCTAGAGGAGGCGCTAACCTTCTCCCTTTCTCTTCTTTGCACACTCCATATTCTAAACTATACACAAGTACATGAAAAGCTCTCTGTCATTTTGCCCTTTGGTGCTTTTGTGACCATTGCATGTTCCCGTTTTTGTCGGTGGGATTTAATTTTTATCAGTTGTGCAGGAAGCTTGCTTGTGGTGCGTGCTCGGAAGCGGGCGTTTGCATGTGCCTGGAGATTATCTGCTGCTGCAAAAAGCCCGCCTCACACCTGTGCATGCAGGAGCAGCAGCATCCAATTGTGAGCTGTGCATGCAAACTTATCAAGCAGCAGCCCAAATACCTTCAAAGAACCCGCGCTTCCCTGTATCTACCTCCCCTCGCAATGCCGACAATCTGGTTTCTAGGAATTAGAGTGGGACTTGGCAAAAATTGTGAGGAATGGGTGGCAAGCTTTTAAAAAAGTGATGATTTCTTCTCTGACTCCAGAAATGTGTGTCTGAGATAACTAGAAAGGAGGGGTTGGAGTCCACTTGGGAGAAAATAACTTTGCCACTATAACATTCCTTTTTCATGAAAATATCTTTTCCTCCATAAAAATGTAGAGCTCACTCCACTGGGTCTTGACTTGTACCCTGGTCTTTAGCGCCGGGGGGATGTGGTGTCTGACTTTTGGAACCGCTAATAAGACCTCCTGGAGTCAGCAGAGTCAGATCAAAGCTCTTCCCAGTGGGTCTAGAAGGCGGAGAGGCTTCCTGTTTTTCCTCCCAGGCTGTGGGGGGACTGAGCTCTACTCCATGGGGTCCTTGACTCATCCAAGTAAGATCTGTTCACTGCCTCAGGGAGAAACACAGGCAGTGGAGCTCATGGAAAACCCAGCATCTGAGGCTCCGAGGATATTGTCTCCTTATTTAACTCGTTAAGGTCCTTGGATGGGAAAGCAAGACTGTTAAGAGTCAGTGACTAATTGAGGGCCATGCTCTGAAGGGGGAATACATCCCCAACAAAAAGAAATAGAATGAACATATTTATAATAATAGGTATTGCTACAATTATTGACAAAGCACTAAGGTTGATTTAAAAAAGCCATTTACCAAAATTATATATTACAACAATCTGTATTTTGGGCTTAATTTTATTTAAATGAAAAAAAAAATTTATGTAGGTTATCCACGTACATCGTTGAAAAAAATCCAAACAGGACAGATGAAAGATAAGCCGTGAAAAGGAATTCTCCCTCTCATCTCTGATTCTCAGTTCTTTTCCCTAAAGACAAACAGAGTTTTGAGCATATCATCCCAAAGATTATTTGATGCATTTTCAATATTGCAGTGATTTCCAAATGATACCCTATAAATATCATGCAGCTAGTCAGCCCTAGACTTCTGTGCTAGCATCACAGCTCTCCAGCCCAGCACCTCACCTCTGGAAGCTTCTGTCTTTATGTCCTTCATAGGCTGTTAGCATCAAACAAGATAATTCTTATAATCTCAGGGCCTCGTCTCAGCTCAGTAAGTGGTGACTGTATTAATGATTATTTATATTAGTGATTTATCCACTAAATAGGGGTTGCCAGATAAAATACAGACCACCCAGTTACATTTTCAGATAAACAATGAGTACTTTGTTTAAGTATAAACTTAGTATAAGTATATCCCAAATATCGCATGGCACATACTAAAAAAAAAAAGAATGTCATTGATCTGCAACCTGGGTATCTTGTATTTTCATTTGTTAAATCTGATAACCCTATACTAAATGCCAAACTTTGAGCAAAGGCATGTAGAGAACAGCATCTTAGAATGTTGAAATGTTAGAGCTGGAGAGAGACTCTGGCCTGATGTCCCCATTTTGCATGCTATAAGGCTCATTCTCAGCCCTCTGAGCTCCAGCCACCCTAGCCAGGTTCTTAATATCAAAAGCAGTGTGAAAGTGGAAGATTCTTTACCTGGTTCTAACCTCAGGCCCCGTCTATTGCCAGCTACACTCATGCATTCTCTACTTCTCTCTGTCCTCCCCGATGCCACACTCTTCCTTTGAACATCTGGAAACAATAAGGGATCTTCAATCATGGCTGTGGGATTACTACAGTGAGGGGAAGTGAAGGGTGAAGAAGACCTTTTAGCATGCTCGGGGGTAAAGTGATGGGTCTTAAGATGGTGGGTTGGAGATGGGAGAACCCAGTGACAGATGCCTGGATACAAAGGGATATTTCTGGTCAGTCTCTCAGGGTTTACGAAACTCAGGATGGTCTTAGCTAATGAGTGGATTATAGAATTTTTTGGTGTGTGCTTATTTCACACTTTTCATCGGAGTTTTAGGATGCATAAAAAATAAAGAATTCCTTTTAGGGACAGTAGATGCAAAGATAATGTGTGCAGTGAAATATAACCTACCTTTGTGAATTCTGGAAGAAAAACTCTGACTGATCAGCAGGGGGATGTATGTTATAAAACTTCCAAAGGCCTCTAGGTGAGGAAGACATAAGAATCTTAGGCCTGGATTATTACCTTCAGTAAGTTTGGAGTTTAATGAAGGAAAACATGGTCTCCACTTGATGGTGCCAGTGGATGAATCTTTGGTATACTCAGTGAACTTAACTATTGCAAAGTCATGATTTCTTCTGTAAAAACCAGGACGATGGCTGACCATCTTGCTCCTTAATATATCCATGGTCAAAAAGTAAATCAGGTAGAAAGCAATTTTTGCATATTAGTCATTAATGAAGCAGAGGAAACATTTGCGTATAATAATAAACTTACCTGTTTAAGAGTTGGGTAGAGTCACAACTACTGGTTATGTGACTGCCAATGTATCATTTAAAGGCTTAACAAGAGTGATTCATAAGAGTTATGAGCTACTTTATGTGAGACTAGATGAACCATCAGTTCCTTGGAAATGTAGGCTGTGGAGAGTATGGGTTGGACGTATCCTTATTTCACTACAGTAGCTCAGATATACATACATTATGGTCCAGATGTTGTTTTTACTTTGAAACTTGTAAAGATTTCTAATTTACATCCCAAGATAATTTAGATCTAGCATGCATAATCTTCCTTGGCTTGCTAGAACGTTTGATTTTTAAAATTAATTTTCAAATATATAAAATAAAGAAGCTGACCTAAGTTAAAGGGAAGAAAAACTACCGTGTTTCCCCAAAAATAAGACCTACCCAAAAAATAAGCCCCGGTTAAGATCATCAGCCAGACGGATGCATTTAGTACATTATGACGATGTTCCGGAAGAAGATGACTTGACCGTATTTGAATAAATGTAGATTGTTGTACATGAAAACATAAGACATCCTCTGAAAATAAGCCCTAATGGAGCAAAATTTTATATAAGGTCTTATTTTCAGGGAAATACGGTATTAGCAAAAGATGATGAAACGCTTGAGAATGTTTGTATGTTGTCTACCTGGATCCTTCGGCATTTGTGTCATAGTTATTTTAAAGTTCATGTCTGACAGTTTCAGCTGTGCGCCACCTCTTTGTTTTTTGACTATTTTTTTTCAGGGTCACATTTCCTTGCTTCTTTGTACATCTTGTAATTTTTTGATGTGTACTAGATATTTTGTATAAAACAACAGTACAGACTGAAGTGAACAAAATCTACCTCCAGAAAAGGGCACATGCCTTCTCATTTCAGGCAGCTCAATGGGATGGTGGAGTCAGTCTTACCCAGGTCTGGGCTTCTTTTGCGGCTTTCAGTTTACCACTTGTTTCTAATATTTTGAGATCAGGATTAGGGCATTCTCTTCCGTGGGACTTGGGATCTGACTGAAAATACTTAGAGATCTCGTTGTTTATTTCAGTGGAACTGCCAGCTTTCCTAATCATAGGGATGCTCTGTGTTTTACAGTTCACTCCTAGCTTTTTGGATTTCTAGATAACTTCACTTTGTTCTCCAATCCTACCCTAGGCATTTTGCACCTAGGGAGGTTTCTCTCAGCTCTTCTTCCCTGTCCCTCCCTAGTTCTTTCTGGCTGAAAGCCCTTTGTATCTTGGATTGTTTTTTCTCAGCTACTT
The DNA here is from genome assembly GCF_004115265.2 of Rhinolophus ferrumequinum. Classification (NCBI taxonomy): domain Eukaryota; kingdom Metazoa; phylum Chordata; class Mammalia; order Chiroptera; family Rhinolophidae; genus Rhinolophus; species Rhinolophus ferrumequinum. The sequence goes on along the minus strand of NC_046299.1, from coordinate 9,471,239 downwards.
TTCTCTTCTTCCCACCTTTCAGGGGTTAGCTCTCTTGCAAGAGGAGGCCCTCTGTGCCTTGGGGGAATATCTCTCAGTTCTGTTCTGCCCCCAGCTTTTAGTATACTGTCTAGCACACTCAGTGAGGACCTATGGAAAAGAATGGATAGGTAGCTCCAGACCTGCTCGGGACTGGGGCTCCTGGAATTGTAATCTGTCATTCCAGGCTATACATGCCTGGTAGAAGGTCATTCAAGGTTTGGCTGGTTCCTTTTTGCCTCCGCCTTTGGAGGATTTATCCTCCTCTTGCTGCTCGGCCAGGAAGAAGAGCGGCTATGGGTTTCTTTTCTCCTCTGAAAGCAAGGTCATTATCTGGAGTTAAATTTAGTTCACTTTGCATCAATAGCTAATCTATCTTGTTGGTTGTTAGACAAAGAGTAATGGTCTCTTGCAACTGTCTACAGAGTAACTATAAGCAGAACCACGCCGTACTATCTTTAAATATTTCAAATGCATTTCCACTTTGACTTCTAGGATGTTCTGTTGTCCATGTTTAATGCTGCTTCCTCTCTGCCTATTAAAATACTAGTAGACATTTTAGAACCAGATCAAGTTCCATCTTCTCTGTGAATCCTTAGCTAGTCACTTAGGGCGATGCTACTCTCACCTCTTGGTGCTCTCCTAGTGCTTAATGCTCCCTTGGAACTGAAAACACGTAGCCATGTATTTTTCATTATTTTGCCTAGATACGCCCTGTTTCCCACCCAGCAAGTCCCCATTTTGAAAAGCTGGGTATATTCATAGCAGCAGAATTGGCTGGCTTGTATATTCATTGGTTGGGCACCAAAATAAATGCAAAGGCACTAACCTCTACTTAGGAGAAGCCAAGAAGAGCTGCAGAAGTCAAAGAGGACTGACTAGTTAAAAAAGTTTTCCTTTGACAAAGGAAAGCAACAGGATCAATCTAGAAAACGCAAACTACCCATTTTATCATCAGTTGTGCCTCAGACCATAGTAAAAAGCAGAAAGACGTTATTATCCGTCTGCAATCACCCAGAGATCACAGGAAGCAATAAAGCAAGCAACATGGTTCTATGGACTGCAAGCCAGCCAGGTCTATTTCATTTCCTTTGGAAATAGTGGCCAGGTACAGCGACAAGGAGAAGAGACAGGTATCATTTATTTGGAGTTAGTAATGTTATTTCCCTGTAGTTCTTGGTGAATCTAATCAAGAGGTTGAGAATGAAAAGTCCCCAAACTCGCAAGAAAAGATAGACAGTTTTATAGCCATGGTAACCAGTAAACACCAGAACTGGCTTTAAATCAATCAATAGCAATTTGCTTCAGTGAGCTTGTCTCTGAAAGCCAACCAATCAATGACAACCTTGTGCTATGAGAGTCAGTCAACGGGGAGCGGACTCACCCTGCTGAGCGCACTTCTTAGACTGATGTCAATCCACTCCAGCATTTGCAACCAGCACAAGACATATTTATAAGATCGACATCTTCCCACTTTCTCATCTTTTCCCAAACATTATAGTAGATCAATAGTTAGCTTTGCTCAGTGAAGTCTCGTGTGACCGGGATAACTCTCCCTTACTTTAGTAGATAATAAAAATTCAGCATTTTAGATTCAGATTTTAAATGATGGATCTTGTCCTTTGACATCCTTTGGCAAAGGATGCACCTTTGACAGGTTCCACCAAAATAATTTTGAAGACTCTCAGTTGGTAGCATTCCATGGATTCCTTGGGCCTCCGACATGTTTTTTGAACCACTTATGCCCAAATTTTACTCACCCTTTGCATTTGCTGCCAGGTAATTATGTCTCTACAATGATTTGGGCTCTAACAGGGTTCAGTATTCTTGTTGCGGAATTTATTTTGTCACCCTAGGATTTGTAACCAAACAACGTCTAACTTAGTTCAGTGAATTTTGGTTGCTGAATTTGTTTTGATATTCCATGATTTGTAGCTTAGGATTTATTTAAGAAAATTAGGACTTTTGGTTTGTAGACACATAATTTGTTGTAGAAAGTTAGTCATAGGTATACATATAAATCATTAGAGCTTTTGGTTGGTAGTTGCACTATTTGGTGAATATTTTTGCCACTTACCTGCTATTCTTTCACGGATCACTTTGCTTTTGCAATGGTGTGACCATTTGCACAGGATTGTCTAATGTGTTTCGTGTCTGTTGAATCCATAAAGAAGTGCTCCACAGAGAATGAGTGTAGGTGCGTGCAGGCCCCGTAAGTTTCCTATCTGATTCAAACCAACCTTGAAGACAGATGGTTGGCGGTCTCATTGATTGGTGGCCAATTTGTGCCACATCAATTGGTTAAACTTGTCTTTGATCCCTCTCAAATCTTTATAATGACACTGTCAAGTCAATTGGAGAGTGGTTTGTTTAGTTCATATTCTGGACTCAGTAACCTGGCAGCTGACTGCATGGCCTGTTCCTAGGCCCTTTTCTTGTCAGCCTAACCAAAGTCTCACTCTTCTCAGAGAATGCGTTTCCTACATGAAGCTGCTCTGTAATCTTAACTTTGCACTTACCTGGGTAAATGGCAAACCTATTTTTGATTTAGAATAATGGTGCCGGTTTGGGAAGATTGCTGACATGTCAAAATTAATACTCTAGAAAATTTAGGAAATAATAACATTCAAGGTTTCAATGGTCAGCTTCTTTAAAACTCATCAGCCAAGGAGCCCACAAAACAAAATGCTGACCCCAAGGTTATTCTCTCTCAAAAAAGCTCTAGTTCACTCCCGTTCAGACCACGTGGAACTCACCCTCCTCTCACCTTCCTGTCTCTGTGTTATCTTCACCACTCACTTTATAGTCTTTCTCTTCCTTCTGTTCCTTCCTCCAACCTCCAAAATGAGTTCTTCTTCTTCCACGTTTTCTCAAGAAAAAACATTCACATCTTATCACATTACAAAATGGCTAAACCAAAAGACTGATGTATAGAAGCTGAATTTAAACCATGTCTAGCGCTGAGTTAGGGCTATAATTAAAAAATTTTAAACCTCAGTGAGAAAGATAAATTTGCTGCAGATTTTGAGATTTTATTAGATACTTATTGTTCTGGAATATCAAGTCTGTACCAACTAGTTCATTTGATTGTTAGCCCCTTTTCCCACAGGGTAGGAAAGACAAAGAGAGAATTTAAATAACCCACTGGTATATAATTTAATAATGTCCTTGAAAGGGCTAGAAAAATAGGCAGTATATTCCATTAGGCCACTGCAGAAGTCTTTTCCAAAGAGGAGATTGTACAAAGATTCAAAATCGCAAACAAAATGAAAATGCATCAAGGGGAGACTTAAAAAAACAGATTTTAGGAAATTTTAAGCAGTGTTCTGGCTAGATCTAGCAGCCCAAGTAAAGGGAGTCTTGTCCTCTCTTTTTCTAAATTGATTTAGACCTGAAATAGAGCATTTAGTCATAAGTAAATAAATTAGAATGAAAAACTGCCAATTCAAAAGATCTCCTATGTAAGGCTAAATAGCACAGTCAAAAAACTAGAAATGAAAACAAATTTCTCCAGGTGAAATAATTGACCTTTGAAATAAGGACAAAAACAGGACTGAAACCCTATGACTAACAATACTTGTAGATATTTGCAAGCAGAGGGGCTGCTAGAAGAACCAATGTTCCATATTAGCAAAGAAATGAAAGCTCAAACATGATGTCACCCAAGGGAAGCAGTAGGACCCTAACTTTTCTCTCCTGTCTCTAAACTTCCAAGGGGAATTATCTAAAGAGATAAAGATACAAACCAGCTTTCTCGTTAATCTGGTTACCACTAACTATACCTACCATTAATCCCACTGAAGTCCAATGCCCTGAATACACATCTTTTTAATATTGACTCTGGCAAATGGGAATAGCATACCTTGTTATACCAAACTAGGATGATTGTTACAAGGAAATGCCTGTGCATGACGGAGATGTGAGCTAGTCTAGCTGCTACTTTTCAGGGAACACCATTTTTAATTGAAAGAAATAACTGATAGACAATCCATAGTTATTTAGACTTGGGCATTTGGTGGGGGAAATACCACAGAGCTCAAGTCCTGTTTTCATCACATCTAATCAAGGGGTCAAACTGTCAAGGTGACTTATCACTGTTGATGTTGGCCTTGATCATATAGCTGAAGTAGTGTTAGGTTTTTCCGTTATAAAGTTACTTTTTCTTCCCCTCTTTTCTAAACTGAGCTCTTTGGAATGAAGTTACTGACTGCAGATCAGACTTCAGGAGCAGAGTTATACTCTACCACTTTGAAGGGAGGTGTCTTTTCTGTCTCATTCATCTAATCATGTGTTTATTTATAGCAGTACGGAACCATGGATATTTATTTTATCTTTCATTTACAATCCAGTATTTAATTCCTCCCTCCCTCCCTTCCTCTTTCTCTCCTCCCCTGTCTTCCTTCCATCCTTCCTTCCTTCCTTCTTATCACTTCCTTACTTTCTGACACCGCAAGATACTCCAGGCTCATCTTGTTTATTTCCTGCCCCAGTCCTAGAGTTAGTAATTGATCCGAGGAAAGTGGTTCCATTTTTTGTGGACTGGCATTAGAAAGAAAGCTCTTGGTGCCAGGTATACTCACTGCTATCAGAGTGACATTGCTTCCAGTCCCTCTCAGGTGACAGAAAAAGGAAATATTTCTGTGTATACTCACCCATGTATCTATAAATATTTCCATATATAACCATCCGTGTCTATATTAAGCTAAACATGTGTTCATACTGATGTCTCTAATTCTAACCTACTGCCTCATGTGTCATTCTTGCCACCTCCCTGTATTTTATAGTTTTTCATAGATCTTCAAGTAGGCTGGGAAAGGATTGATGTCCACGTCTTACAGAAAAGGAAAGAAAAACTGAAGCTAAATAATATAACTAATACTTACATGAACTCTTATAGCATTTGGAGTATATCAATATTTTTAAAGATAAAACAAATACACCAGTTTTTGTGTTTTTGAGAGGTCTAATTGACTCTTTAGAAATTTCTGATTCATTTTTCCTCCCTTCAATTTTTGGTTTCATCATCTTCTTTTCTTGTACATCTTTCATTTCTTGCTTGTACAAGTGTTTCTTGCAATTAACTTTGGAATGTAGCCACTTTATATACAGAAACTCAATAGTATTTTATTTTTATATTTCTAATTTTATGCATTTTATTTACCAACTTTGCTTAGAACTCTTGTCATCGCCTTCGGCCAAGGACAATGGCATTTTTAAAAATCTGAGCAAATAAGACATTAATTACTAAAATACTAGTGGCCAATGGATATAATATCAGTATGTTCTTTACAAAGGGATTCAAAATCTATAAAACAAGAAGCAAGGCACAGATTTTTTGTACCAAAAGAGCCATATTTTTTTTGTTCCTGGTGTGTTTATATCATTGTTTGAATAGGAAGTAGAAAAATATCAAGAGCAGACATCTTTGTTTGGAATTTGATACTGTTTAGAACATCCAATACAATCTTTTAGAGTTTAAGGATCATGAACTTTTACTGTGCAGTAGGACTAGAGGAGAAATTATGAAAAAAACCTATTGGGATATTAAGAGCTATTTATTAGGTTCAATACTTTGGGTAGATGTAATTCTGTTGCAATTATTTTTGGTAACAAGATGAAAGACAACAAAACACGCCTGAACTTTTAATGAAATATGGTAAATTTTAACCTTTGGAAGCGGATGATTTTGAACTTCTGTTACTAAAACGAGACAGTGTAGTCTAGGTCTTAGGTAGGGCTATTCAGTGGTTTCTATGTATTAAAATCCCCTTTTCCTGGCCGAGAACCTAAAGGTCATGTTATTGCTCATCTTTGTGATTCATGTAAGTGTCCATCCACAGCTTCTTAGTTCAACACCTTCCAGATTATAGGAGGAAAATGCTGACTCATTCTCCTGAGTAAACAGTATATGCAAAGTCTAAATAATTCCACATTCTCCAATGGAAACTGACCCCTCTCTCCTTCAATGTTTGACAAATGCTGGGACAGTAGAGAACATCTGGGCCATAGTCTAGTCTCAGGTATTTCCGGTAGTTGTTTTCTTCCACTGGCAATTGAGCATTTAGGGTAATTCGTTATAACGAGCTGCCTGCCCCTCTCTTTGCACCCTTGCTGTACATACAGTTGAGGACTTACATCAGATTCTCTCTAAAGTCTGGGATCGATCTGGTTCCCATTCGGCAGGGTTTTGACTCCTATATGTTGGAATACGGCCTTAAGTCACCCTGGCTGGAGACCAGGACTCTTGTCTCCTTCTGTGTGATCCCTGCTGGTATATTCAGGTCCAGTAACTTGGCTCCGGTCTTATTCCATATGTCCAGGTCTCTGTTTTGTTGTCTGCCTGGTAGTTCTATATAATAGTGTTGTGCGCAGCAGGGTACAAAGTGATTCTGTACGCGTTGCCTAATTTCATTAACTTGTTATGTGTATACTTTTGAATTTCAGGTACTGTGTTAAGGAGGGAGGATAAAGAGATAAGTACAATTATTTCTGCTCTTAAAGAACTGAGTTTAGGAGACAGGCCTACAAACAGATATATAAACGACATCGCCACTCAGAAAGTACAGGATTCTAACAGTAGAGATACAAACCAGTCCAGGTATAGGTCTTAATTATAATGATTATTATCAACACCCCCAATCTGTAGAGGAGAGAACTGAGGCTGAGAGTGGCTACCTTACATAAGGTCATGTAGCTTATGACTGTCAGAGTTGGGACTTGAATCCAGGCCTCTGACTGTAGCATCCCATTGGCTGCTCTGCTTTTCTCAGACTTCTCTCTCAGGGACAACAGTTCTCAACTCTAGATCCTGTATATCTGGATGTCTGCTTCCAGACTGATGCTAACTGTGGACTTCTGCTGACTGTCAGAGTCTTTGGCTCCATCTTACTAGCAACACACATCTGGATGGCGCTGGCCCCTGTCAGTGAATTGGCCTAGTTCTTTATTCTCTGTGTGAAAACACAGAGCCAGTTGGTAGGCTTCTTGTGGCAGCTGGGGGTCCTAGTTGCTGCTTCTATCGTGGCCTTCCCTTTCTTGTTTTAAAGCTCAGATGCAGGCCACATAACGGTTTCTTCTTCAGCACCAGGACCAGGGGACAGCTCCAGGAAGTTCCTCACTGGGAACCCTTTTTTTTTTTTTTAATTTATTGGGGTGACAATTGTTAGTAAAATTACATAGATTTCAGGTGTACAATTCTGTATTACATCATCTATAAATCCCATTGTGTGCTCACCACCCAGAGTCAGTTCTCCTTCCATCACCATATATTTGATCCCCCTTTACCCTCATCTCTCACCCCCCACCCCCCTTACCCTCTGGTAACCACTAAACTATTGTCTGTGTCTATGAGTTTTTGTTCCGAGAACCGTATGATTTCACTGGTATGTGGTATATAAACCAAAAACAACAAGAGAACAAGACAAACAAATGGGAACTCTTTAGTATCAGCTTGGTGTTGGAACACAAACTTAGCAAAGGATGGATCTTCAAGGGCTTTCTGACTTCCACCTAGAAATGCCACTCAGTGATTCATCTGAAATAGGTTTTTCAGGGTCCTGTCTGTAATATAACAGTCCGTTTTATATTTTTGGTTGTAAGTAAAGGAAACAAAACCCAAATCACTTAAGCCCACAAGACATATATGAGCTCCTAAAACTTGCAAGTCTAGGAGTGCATCTGGCTTCAGGTCTGGTTGGATCCAGAGGCTTAAATAATGCCACCAGAAATCATCCTCTCACCTCTTAGACTGACTTCTCCACATGATGGGTAAGATGGCACCCCCAGCCTGAGAGTCACATCCTGTCAACTTCACTAAAGCCCACTCCCCCCCCCCCAAAGACACAATCTTTCCTGACAGCACCAGCAGCAAAGTTCCAGGGAAAACTGCTTGCCGCGACTTGAGTCTGTGATACCTTGTGACAAGGTGGATTGGGAGGGGCCGTGTCAGAGTTGGTTCCTCACAAAAAGGAAGGGCTTTTTGTGAGTATGAGTAGGAGGAGGCAGGGTGCTAGAGGGACAAAAACAGCAGAGGTTTCTTCAGGAGAACAGGTGGCACCCTCAGGAGAACTCTCACTACCCACAAGGGCTGTTATGGGGGAGAACCATCATTCCCCTTGGTAGTTCCTGGACTCAGTTTCCCAGAAAACTCAGCAAAAGCCCCAAATTATAGCTCACCTACTTGCTCACTGTCCTTCTTTGTCAACAAATAGGCCCCAGGGACACATGCATACTGGGTCCAGGAATAGCCTGGGGTTCTCGAAAATCCCCCAGGATTAATATGCAAATAAAATCCTAGCATTGAGTCCATGTTACATTTATGACCTTATTGTGACCTATATATTATGCCTATAATGAAGCCTGTTTTCTAATGGCTTCACAGAATGTGAAGTGAATGAATATTTTTAAAAACATAAGCTGGATGTGATAAAACAGGCACTTCCCTTATTTTGCAGAGAAATAAGATCCTGTCATTCACTTGATCCATTTGTGAGGAATTCCTTTGTGTTTCATTGTGCAAAATACTAGTTTCACTTGGATTTTAAGATTCGTTTGCTTTCCATCATTCATTTTACAGCAGAACGAGTATGTGGCTTGTAGTTGTAATCTCTGCCAGCATTTTCTTTCCTTCATTGTTTGTTATGAGCTCAACGCTTTTATTTAAAGGAGTTTCTGCAGAGGCTGCTTCTCTGTGATTTAATTCAACACTGACAAATAATTCTGGACATCACAGCAAGGCCTGATGGCTCCTACCTGGTCAAGAGCCACACTGGGAAAACACAGGTGCAGGCAGGAGATGTTTCTCTAGATTAATTAACCACATTCCCAATAGTACAAACTGAGTTATTAAGTTTTCCATCTAGTGCCAGCAGGATTTGGCACGTGGCTCTTTGATTCCTATGAAAGAAACAAATGCAGCCCAGTTTTGTGGTCGGAAAACGTCTCTGTGGTCTCCTGGGTCCTTTCTGGTATGCCTACCTTCTTACTAGGGGATGTCAGGATCTAATTGCACAATCCTGCCTCAAACTCCCTAATTAGGGGGTGGGAAGATTTCTCAAGAGTTCTAGAAGCGAAGTAAATGGAAAGTGAGTGCTAACTTTTATGGCGTGAGCAGTATAGTGGGGGATGGCACGTTCCCATGAAGACAGTTCTGCTTAGGGCTTTGATGCGGGCTTCTCGATTAGTGGCTCGAACTGAAGACATTTTCGGGGTCAGGAAGAACTTGCTGTGGTCTGAAGTCTCACTCCCGTGTTAGCCCTTCAGCACCCCCACCAGCAGCAACAAAGACCAGCACCGTTTGCTGGAATCCCACGGCATCAGGCGCTCCGCCAAGCGTGCAGGTTTTATTTTTCAGCCTTGTTTTGTGTAGCAATGCCAGGGTGTCTTTTCACTTTCGCCTGGCTCAAAATGTCTGCAGAGCGAGGAAAAGAACAAGTTCACGTCAGAGAACTGTGCACAACCTCACCCGGAAGAAAGGGAACTAACGTTTACTGAGCACCCACCCTGTGCTTGGGACCATGCTAAGAGTTTACACATGTCATCAATCCACACAGCAACTCTGAGAGCAGATATTATTATCTGCCTTTTACAGAGGAGGAAACCGAAGTTCAGCCAGGTGGAGTAACTTGCCCAAGGTCAAACAGCTTGCAACCTCAGTGTTGAAACCAGAGCCCTTACGCAATGCATTGTCCGCCTTCTTTCTGTTGTCGTGTCTGCAAGGGTTTCACCGGTCAAGCACTGTGGCATCTACAAAATAATTACAGTGTTGTTGTTATGACGATTCTTGTTCGGGTGTGAAAACATACCTTCCTTTATGGTAGTAAATAAAGAACAAATGGTTTTTTAGACTAGTCACTCTTTCCATCATTCTGGGAGAAATGGTTTTGGTGGCCAAGGAGTGGTGGCGACTTGGGGCATCTTTGAACTTTCCCCTGCTGTAATTTTCCCTTCTCTTCTGATCCCAATAACGGGGATTCAAACACGCCAGGGGAATTCTGGAGGTTTAGAACTGGCGGGGGTTAGAATTCAAGGTATTTGGGTCAGAGACTGTCATTGGAAGGGGGCAAAATGGAATCTAGAGTAGCTGGCTAGGGAGAGGTGGCGCCCCCTGCCAGACTCCCTCCCCAAGTCTGGACCCAGGCTTCTCTGAGTAGCTGGGCCAGCGTATTCTTCCTTGATCTACGTTTCCCTCCATGCAGAGCCGTCTCTGGCCACCGATTGAACATAGGTCTGTAGACTTAGACTTCCGTCCTGAAGAGGCAGCGGCTCTCCTCTTTTCTCCCAGGCCCCTCCCGAAACCTCTCCACTCCCCTCTGCTCAGACTTGAGATGACCTCACCGCCTCACTCTATTTCTAGATATGCTCATCTTACTATATCTAAGTTCAAGCCATCTCTACCTGTCTTTCGTGAAATCCCAAGTGAAGGGCCTGGTGGGATCTTCTGCTTAGCACCTTCTCCTGGTTGCTCACCTCACTTAGAATAAAGTCTGAGCTTGCCGTACGTAGCCTACAAGCCTCTCCTGACCTGGCTCCTATCCCTGCGCAGACCACGTCTTATTCTCCTTATTCTCTGACAACCCTGGCCTTCTTACAAACCTTCCCGTCTTGTTCCTACCTTAGAGCTTTGAACTTGCTCTTTCTTCTCCTGGCTTCTGCCCTTCCGGATGTTCACTTCTCATATTTCACTCCTCAACCCCAATATAACCACCGCAGGGAAGCCTGCCCTCAGTCTCCAGCTGTTCTGTTACCACCGCCCGATTTTATTTATTTATTCTACTTATCACCATCTAAGTTTGTCCTATTCCTGTTTGTCTCATCCCCAGGAGCAGCCTTCTATTGCCAGGGCCAAGGATAATGTCTGGAACATAATAAACCCTGAATAAATATTGTTTGAATCCATAATAAAAAATGGTGCCTGGAAGGTAGTAGATTTTCAGCCCATGTTGTTGGATGAATGACTACATCTCTTTCTAAAATTGTACTGTTGAATTCCTAGAGGAGGATAGATTTCCTTCTTTTTAATTTTTTATTGGGGAATAGTGTATTGGGGAACAGTGTGCTTCTCCAGGGCCCATCAGCTCCAAGCCGTTTTCCTTCAATCTAGTTGTGGAGGGCGCAGCTCAGCTCCAAGTCCAGTCGCTGTTTTCAATCTTTAGTTGCAGGTGGCGCAGCCCACCTTCCCATGTGGGAATCAAACTAGCAACCCTGTCGTTCAGAGCTCGTGCTCTAACCAACTGAGCGATCTGGCCTCCTGGGCATAGATTTCTTAACAAGTGGTCATAGATCAAAATAACTTTGAGAGCCACCATTTAGGACCCCTTTCTCCTTAGAATCAGAGGGGCTCTATAATACAAGAATCTCCAAAGTTACCAGGTCTAGCTTTCCTCTAAGTTTTGAATTGTCCTCAGAGCAAGTTTGATGAGCCCGAACACCTCCTGTGACAGGGAATTCTCCAGTTCCCAGGAGGCTCCCTTAATCTCTGGACAGCTCTGACTGTTAGGAAGCTGGTGTCACAGTCCAATCCATTCGTTCTATTTGTTTTTAAATTAAATTTATTGACATGGCATTGGTTTGTAAAATCATATAGGTTTCAATAATAACAATGTACATTTCTATGATAAATCATCTATATATTGCATTCAAATATATGGTGAGGGAAAGGAAAGTGACTCTGGGTGGTGAACACGGTTGTCTATTCTGATTCGAGGGACTATGTCAAGTGATCGCTGGGCCAATGAAATGGATAAATTCATGTTTCATCAGCCTGCACACTTTGGTCATCAAAATATTTCATTTGAGTTGAACTCAATCCCTCCTCTCACTTAGTTTTGTCTAAAATGAGCTAGTTCACTTTGAAGAAATACATGTCATCTGTTAAATGCAGAAGGCGCAGGCTCATAAATCTTTCTGACTGCTTGCATGTAACAGAATTTCCTTTGAAAATTCTTTTCCCCCTTGAAGTCTTTTTCCTAAGTCAACCTGTTTTGAAGGCACTGTCATGCTATTTTGCTGGTTGGCTGTTTCTAATCAGTTGTCCATATGGGAATTATTTAGAACATATGTTCTTATTACTAGTATAAATGAAGGACATTTTTAAAAAAGAACCCAAGGGAATACAAATACAAAATCTTGTATTTGGTGTAAAACTTTTAATCTTGTTAAATTCAAGGCAACAGAGACTAGCTTACCAACTGATCAATGCCAGATTGATATCTTCCCTTAACAATTTTATGATCTTCTTTTAAAAAAAAACACCTTTATTGAAAGACCAGTGCATGGTCTAAAGTACCGAGTATCACCAGCACGCACATTACAGCACCCTGTTGTTCCATCAGCTCGCAGATGCTCAGTCTACCTCCCTGACCCCCGGGAGCTGATTTGGAAATTCTGGCACAAATGAAAGGACAGAACACAAAGTGACAAAGAGACTTTTGGCCTCACTGCACTGAGTCCCATCTCCTCAGACATATCGGCATTTTTGATCACCGTTTCTCAGTGGAGCAGGGGCTAGCCGGCTGCCACGGTCTCGTGGCGGAGGGGCTGGCGAGGCTCAGACCCGGGGATCTGCTGTTGGTAGCAAAGCGCATCTTCTATGTAGGATATATCTGGTTCTGGAATTGCCCCAGCTAATTGCAAAGACTGAACTTTGCTTCCAGGGGGAAGGACTAGTCAGGGGAAAGTGTCAGAGCGGAATCTAGGAAAATGAGGGGTGGAGGAGGAGCCTTGATTTCACTCACAAGTGCACATGGACTTCGTTGGGGACCTTGGGTAAGTGGCTTGGCCTTTCTGTAAAATGTTTTCAACATGTGAGTCCGTGGTCTCCATTCCTGAGATGTTGGCGAGGACCCATCGAATCTGTGCCTTTGTAGAGATCATAGAGAATGAGTATTGCACCAGAACTATCATCCAGTTCTAGAGTGTCCATCATCATCTCCACACACTGACTTTTCGAACAGAGGGATGTCCTTTGAGCTCTATTTCTGCGTTTCTGGCTCTCTACTGGGTATACCCACCTGGGGCTAATGCTGGCACCCTTCACACAGAAAGACCAAAACCAAAATAACTATCTATCTGTTGTCTACTCTCCACAACCAGTTTTCTCTCCCATCTCTTTTCTATCCACGACACCACCCTGTTCAGCCCGCCTTCCGCTCAAGGACCTCTGTCTGACCATCATTTTCTGCCCTTTTTTTCCATCTGACTATCCTATCATTCTTCCATAACACAATGTTCATGTTCTTTTCTTTCTAGTTCTTCCACACCTTCAGTATCTTTTCCCAGACATGGACAAATAAATTCCAACTTGGACATCTTTTCTTTTCTCAGAATAAAATTACACTGCCTAGTGTGGCATTCAAGATCCTACATAATTGAGCTCTCTCCTCACTGCAATCCAAACTCCCACCGGTCCCTTATTTAGGTTCTCATCTCTAACCAGCCAAACCAGCTTTCTCACTGTTCACCAAACATACTAGTGATTTTTTTTTTTTTTACCCCTTTCTGTCCATTTCCCTGGAACACCCTATTCTCGGTCCCCAGCTCCGCATCTCAAAAGTCCATTCCCAAACATAACCAGCCAGGCAGCCTTCCTTGAGTTCCCATACTGGAAGTGTAGTCTCCCTTACATGGCGCAGGGGGAGCAAACACTCTGGAGTCTGACAGACCTGCGCCTGAATCCTGCCTCTGCCACTAGCAGCTCTGGGACCTCAAAGCTCAGCGTCCATATCTTTAAAATGAGGATAACAACCCCGATGTAGGATGCCGATGAGAGTGTTCACAGAGTTCCTAGAACAGTGCTAGCACATAGACGAGGCCTGATAAATGCTTCATTCATTCCCTCCAAACTTTGTCAGCACTGGCACGTATCTATGGGGCTTTAGTTTATGGTTATTTTGGAGAAGTGTTATTAAGAGACATTCAAATTCTGGCTCTGTTGCTTGGGAGCTGTGTGAGTTGAGGCAAGTTACTTTACCTTTCTGGGCTTCAGGTTTCTGATCTGTAAAATGGGATCATAATGAGTACTGACCTCACAACGTTATTTAATGAGCTAATCCATGGATCTGGCAAACTTTTTTTTTTATAAAGGGCCAGATAGTGAGTATTTTAGGCTTGTGGGTCATATGGTTTCTGTCACAAATACTCAGTGCTATTCTAGTGAGAACGCAGCCAGAGACAATACATAAATGAATGGGCATGGCTGTGTTCCAATAAAACTTTATTTACAAAAAAGGATGGTGGGCTGTAGTACGCCAACCCCTTAGTTAATACACACTCTGCACGGAACAGAGCCTGGTGCTCAGTGACCATTAGCAACTATTATTATTATTAGGGACTATATTTCCTTTACTTGATTATAAGAGTCATAAGAGCAAGTTCTGTGGCTCATTTAGCATAACTTCTGTGGTGGGCAGAATAACAGCCCCCTGCCCCCCAGATGTCTGTGTCTTAATCACCTGTGATTATGTTGGGTTAAATGTGTCTTAATGACTTCAGACTGTTGAAACAATAATACCACCTAGACTGCGTTGCTAAAGCAACATTTATTTCTCCCGGTTCTGGAGGCTGGAAGTCCGAGGTCAGGGTGCTTGCTGCCCAGTCGGATCCTGGTGAGGGCTGGCTTCTGGGCCTCTTCTGGGCCTCTTCTTCTGGGCCGACTTCTCGCCGTGTCCTCACGTGGTGGAAGGGGCAAGACAGCTCTGTGGTGTCCTCTTATAAGGGCACGAATCCTATTCATTGGGGCGCCATTCGTATGACCAATCACCTCCCAAAGGCCCCACCGCCAAATACCATCACATTGGGGGTTGCTATTTCAACATGTGAATTCTGGGGGATTCACATTCAGTCTACAGCACATGACAGAA